>NC_081409.1:768807033-769122077 GCF_030272615.1 Cryptomeria japonica | reverse complement strand
TGTAAATGTATTGAGTTTACATGGTGCATCGCATCTTGACTTATTTGTAATTGATTTAATTGTAATATTCTTAGTGACCCAACCTACACATTTGGTCTTAGTTTTTGGTATATATGTAAGATCTCATTTGTGAGATGATATGTGATGGTATATGGTATGTAAGGTTATGGTATTGTAACATGGTATGTGGGAATATTGAAGATCATATGAGCAGACCATAGAGAAGGTTCAAGGAAGGTTTGGAGGTGATTATCAAAGCTTAATCAATACTGAATCGAGCATTGGAGATGCTATTTTCAGTAGTACATTATTGCAGGATTTAACCATCCTATTGTAGTCATTGCGACTCCCATTTGAGCAGTGTGCTCTAGGCGGTTAGCCTTTCTGTGTGTGTAGGCGGTTGGCTATTTTAAGGGTTTTTGAAATCACTTTCTCAGACTTGAGTATTCATCTGTAGCATGGTCTACATTTTTTTGCTGAGATTTTAGAGAGGCGGCAGGATATGTATGCAAAATATGGAACCATAGATAAAGGCATATCAATCATTTCAATGCCACCTGCCATCGAGGCTTGAAACCCTACAAAGTAGAAAACATGTCACATTTATGCAAAATGTAGAAGCATATACAAGGCACATGAATCCTTTTAAGAATACCTAGAACCAACATGTTAACTGCTCTGTAAAAACCTTGCCGCTCCATGCAAAAGACATGTCCACAATTAAAGGAAATTGGGGAATGTGGGCCTTCGAATGGTGAATGAATTTTGTTTAATTGAAAAAGAAAAAACCACCAGGAAAAATATGTCTAGCGAATCATAAAATAGCAATAATTATCTTAAGATTTACTTTAATAGCAAAATTTCAAAAGGCCATAGGATAAAGCATGTCTCGAGGGCTGAATTAATTAGTTGAGGCATAGTGAAAACATTAGTCTCAAGCAGCTGTTGTAGGGAGATTGATTTTGGTTTGACACATTTCTATTAAATTTTAGCACACAAAAGCAACATTGTTCCAAAATGAAATAAAACACAACTAAAAATGACTGAAGTAGTTGCTGTAGGGAGATTGATTTTGGTTCGACACATTTCTATTAAATTTTAGCAGACAAGAGCAACATTGTTTCAATATGAAATAAAACACAACTAAAAATGATCTAGTTGTGTACAAATTCATTTAAAAAACTGACTGAAACCATGGCAATCGACTCACCTAAAGATTCTGCACACTGCTTCCTACCTAGTATATTCTTCCTTGCAGACTGAGGCAACTTTAGATGACAACAACAAATTTATGCAAAGTCTGAATATGATTTTGGCGGACATCTTTCATATTGTAACCAACCGGTTACAAACCTTGAGGTAGCATTTTTGTACTCTTTTGATGACATTCTTTGTCATTGATGTCAAATGGGGAGTAGTGGAGAGAAAAATGCATGTACAGAGGAGATCACTTGCTTAGGGGGAGCACATCTTTTTGGATTTCAGTTTTTGGATAACAGTTTTGATTTTTCTCATGAGTGTGCCATCAATGCCAAAGGGGGAGATTGTTGATATTCTACACTCTTATGAGAATAGTTGATGTTGTCATTGATGGCAACCATCTGGCAACCAATTGGAAAGTCATCGGCAATTAGTTTCTACATGCCCGACATCACAAACTTCATACACCGGCAGACACCGACACCAACATTCAAATTACATTGGTAACAAAGCATACAGACACTCCAGCCGACATGGGTTAAAGTTTTATTTATATGAATTGTTTTGTAATGTAATTAAATTTTTTTAAGCCAGCATGGTATATTGTAAAAGACTCATATATGTATGAGATATTATAGGTCATTTTATGTGAGTAGGTGAGAGAAAGAAATAATGTGTGATAAGGCAATTTTGTATAAGGTGATATAGTTGACAACAAAGGTTTTGGTTATTGACTAAGCTTAAATAGGTACTGAACCTGGCATGAGAGATGTTGTTTTGAGCAGTATATTGTACTGGATTTGATAATGCATTTTGTAGTCAGTGTGACTCTTTATTGAGTAGTGAGCTCTAGGCTATTGGCCTCCCTGCATGTGCATGCCCCTTATTGTAAGTAATATTTATTCATTGGCGAGTGAGTAAATATTATGTGTCACAAATCCCACCTAGGGTTTTCCCACACCAGGTTTACTCATTAAATATCTTGTGTTATTATATGTTTCTATGTTGTCTCTATTATTTTTGTTTATTGCAATAATTCTTATTTACCGGTACACTGTTTTGAGATGCAAAGTTATTAATAAGTTTAAATATTATGTTAACTAGTGAGATATTGATTCACCTCCCCCCTCTTAGTATCTTTGGGACTGTCATTGAATCTAATATTTGGTTATATTAATTGGTCAAATTAGTTGGTTATGTGTTCTAGTATTTGTATTGCTTTGGCATTTGATGTCAAAGGGGGAGGGATATTTATGGAAAAACCTAGTATTTAGGAAACATTATCATTGGGGAAGAGATTATTCATTGAGGGAGAGACATATACTCTGTGCATTTTGATTTTGATTTCTGGTATTGATCTATTCTAGAGATTGTTGGTTTTTGGTTTTTGGCATTCTATTTTTGGCACTGAGATGTTTTTCCATCTAGTGTTGCCATTAATGCCAAAGGGGGATATTGTTGGTATTATGGATGTGTTGCATTATTTTTGTCATTGATGTCAACACTTATCCTTTTGGAGATCTATGGTTATGTTGAACCAACACATTGTGTTCACCAGCATGTTCAGTGACTTATACATAGTCACCAGTATATTGTTCACCGGTAGGTTATATTGTTCACCGGTATTGAGGATGACTTGTTATCATCTGAAGATCACTTGTTTATGTTGAAGACATGGTTTGGATACTTGGTTTTGGTGTTTTGGTTATTGGTCTAATTGGGTTGACATATTAGCTATTACCGACAAATTGGTCTAGGTTATGGACCGGCATGCATTATCTATTCCAGACCAGCACGACATGTTATGGAGGTGAATTATTGATTGGATATTGTTGTAAATGTATTGAGTTTACATGATGCATCGCATCTTGAATTATTTGTAATTGATTTAATTGTAATATTCTTAGTGACCCAACCTACACATTTGGTCTTAGTTTTTGGTATATATGTAAGATCTCATTTGTGAGATGATATGTGATGGTATATGGTATGTAAGGTTATGGTATTGTAACATGGTATGTGGGAATATTGAAGATCATATGAGCAGACCATAGAGAAGGTTCAAGGAAGGTTTGGAGGTGATTATCAAAGCTTAATCGATACTGAATCGAGCATTGGAGATGCTATTTTCAGTAGTACATTATTGCAGGATTTAAACATCCTATTGTAGTCATTGCGAATCCCATTTGAGCAGTGTGCTCTAGGCGGTTAGCCTTTCTGTGTGTGTAGGCGGTTGGCTATTTTAAGGGTTTTTGAAATCACTTTCTCAGACTTGAGTATTCATCTGTAGCATGGTCTACATTTTTTTGCTGAGATTTTAGAGAGGCGGCAGGATATGTATGCAAAATATGGAACCATAGATAAAGGCATATCAATCATTTCAATGCCACCTGCCATCGAGGCTTGAAACCCTACAAAGTAGAAAACATGTCACATTTATGCAAAATGTAGAAGCATATACAAGGCACATGAATCCTTTTAAGAATACCTGGAACCAACATGTTAACTGCTCTGTAAAAACCTTGCCGCTCCATGCAAAAGACATGTCCACAATTAAAGGAAATTGGGGAATGTGGGCCTTCGAATGGTGAATGAATTTTGTTTAATTGAAAAAGAAAAAACCACCAGGAAAAATATGTCTAGCGAATCATAAAATAGCAATAATTATCTGAAGATTTACTTTAATAGCAAAATTTCAAAAGGCCATAGGATAAAGCATGTCTCGAGGGCTGAATTAATTAGTTGAGGCATAGTGAAAACATTAGTCTCAAGCAGCTGTTGTAGGGAGATTGATTTTGGTTTCACACATTTCTATTAAATTTTAGCACACAAGAGCAACATTGTTTCAAAATGAAATAAAACACAACTAAAAATGACTGAAGTAGCTGCTGTAGGGAGATTGATTTTGGTTCGACACATTTCTATTAAATTTTAGCAGACAAGAGCAACATTGTTTCAATATGAAATAAAACACAACTAAAAATGATCTAGTTGTGTACAAATTCATTTAAAAAACTGACTGAAACCGTGGCAATCGACTCACCTCAAGATTCTGCACACTGCTTCCTACCTAGTATATTCTTCCTTGCAGACTGAGGCAACTTTAGATGACAACAACAAATTTATGCAAAGTCTGAATATGATTTTGGCGGACATCTTTCATATTGTAACCAACCGGTTACAAACCTTGAGGTAGCATTTTTGTACTCTTTTGATGACATTCTTTGTCATTGATGTCAAATGGGGAGTAGTGGAGAGAAAAATACATGTATAGAGGAGATCACTTGCTTAGGGGGAGCACATCCTTTTGGATTTCAGTTTTTGGATAACAGTTTTGATTTTTCTCATGAGTGTGCCATCAATGCCAAAGGGGGAGATTGTTGATATTCTACACTCTTATGAGAATAGTTGATGTTGTCATTGATGGCAACCATCTGGCAACCAATTGGAAAGTCATCAGCAATTAGTTTCTACATGCCCGACATCACAAACTTCATACACCAGCAAACACCGACACCAACATTCAAATTACATTGGCAACAAAGCATACAGACACTCCAGCCGACATGGGTTAAAGTTTTATTTATATGAATTGTTTTGTAATGTAATTAAATTTTTTTAAGCCAGCATGGTATATTGTAAAAGACTCATATATGTATGAGATATTATAGGTCATTTTATGTGAGTAGGTGAGAGAAAGAAATAATGTGTGATAAGGCAATTTTGTATAAGGTGATATAGTTGACAACAAAGGTTTTGGTTATTGACTAAGCTTAAATAGGTACTGAACCTGGCATGAGAGATGTTGTTTTGAGCAGTATATTGTACTGGATTTGATAATGCATTTTGTAGTCAGTGTGACTCTTTATTGAGTAGTGAGCTCTAGGCTATTGGCCTCCTTGCATGTGCATGCCCCTTATTGTAAGTAATATTTATTCATTGGCGAGTGAGTAAATATTATGTGTCACAAATCCCACCTAGGGTTTTCCCACACCAGGTTTACTCATTAAATATCTTATGTTATGGTATGTTTCTATGTTGTCTCTATTATTTTTGTTTATTGCAATAATTCTTATTTACCGGTACACTGTTTTGAGATGCAAAGTTATTAATAAGTTTAAATATTATGTTAACTAGTGAGATATTGATTCACCTCCCCCCTCTTAGTATCTTTGGGACTGTCATTGAATCTAACATTTGGTTATATTAATTGGTCAAATTAGTTGGTTATGTGTTCTAATATTTGTATTGCTTTGGCATTTGATGTCAAAGGGGGAGGGATATTTATGGAAAAACCTAGTATTTAGGAAACATTATCCTTGGGGAAGAGATTATTCATTGAGGGAGAGACATATACTCTGTGCATTTTGATTTTGATTTCTGGTATTGATCTATTCTAGAGATTGTTGGTTTTTGGTTTTTGGCATTCTATTTTTGGCACTTAGATGTTTTTCCATCTAGTGTTGCCATTAATGCCAAAGGGGGATATTGTTGGTATTATGGATGTGTTGCATTATTTTTGTCATTGATGTCAACACTTATCCTTTTGGAGATCTATGGTTATGTTGAACCAACACATTGTGTTCACCAGCATGTTCAGTGACTTATACATAGTCAACAGTATATTGTTCACCGGTAGGTTATATTGTTCACCGGTATTGAGGATGACTTGTTATCATCTGAAGATCACTTGTTTATGTTGAAGACATGGTTTGGATACTTGGTTTTGGTGTTTTGGTTATTGGTCTAATTGGGTTGACATATTTTCTATTACCGACAAATTGGTCTAGGTTATGGACCGGCATGCATTATCTATTCCAGACCAGCACGACATGTTATGGAGGTGAATTATTGATTGGATATTGTTGTAAATGTATTGAGTTTACATGATGCATCGCATCTTGACTTATTTGTAATTGATTTAATTGTAATATTCTTAGTGACCCAACCTACACATTTGGTCTTAGTTTTTGGTATATATGTAAGATCTCATTTGTGAGATGATATGTGATGGTATATGGTATGTAAGGTTATGGTATTGTAACATGGTATGTGGGAATATTGAAGATCATATGAGCAGACCATAGAGAAGGTTCAAGGAAGGTTTGGAGGTGATTATCAAAGCTTAATCGATACTGAATCGAGCATTGGAGATGCTATTTTCAGTAGTACATTATTGTAGGATTTAACCATCCTATTGTAGTCATTGTGACTCCCATTTGAGCAGTGTGCTCTAAGCGGTTAGCCTTTCTGTGTGTGTAGGCGGTTGGCTATTTTAAGGGTTTTTGAAATCACTTTCTCAGACTTGAGTATTCATCTGTAGCATGGTCTACATTTTTTTGCTGAGATTTTAGAGAGGCGGCAGGATATGTATGCAAAATATGGAACCATAGATAAAGGCATATCAATCATTTCAATGCCACCTGCCATCGAGGCTTGAAACCCTACAAAGTATAAAACATGTCACATTTATGCAAAATGTAGAAGCATATACAAGGCACATGAATCCTTTTAAGAATACCTGGAACCAACATGTTAACTGCTCTGTAAAAACCTTGCCGCTCCATGCAAAAGACATGTCCACAATTAAAGGAAATTGGGGAATGTGGGCCTTCGAATGGTGAATGAATTTTGTTTAATTGAAAAAGAAAAAACCACAAGGAAAAATATGTCTAGCGAATCATAAAATAGCAATAATTATCTGAAGATTTACTTTAATAGCAAAATTTCAAAAGGCCATAGGATAAAGCATGTCTCGAGGGCTGAATTAATTAGTTGAGGCATAGTGAAAACATTAGTCTCAAGCAGCTGTTGTAGGGAGATTGATTTTGGTTTGACACATTTCTATTAAATTTTAGCACACAAGAGCAACATTGTTCCAAAATGAAATAAAACACAACTAAAAATGACTGAAGTAGCTGCTGTAGGGAGATTGATTTTGGTTCTACACATTTCTATTAAATTTTAGCAGACAAGAGCAACATTGTTTCAATATGAAATAAAACACAACTAAAAATGATCTAGTTGTGTACAAATTCATTTAAAAAACTGACTGAAACCGTGGCAATCGACTCACCTCAAGATTCTGCACACTGCTTCCTACCTAGTATATTCTTCCTTGCTATTTTAGGGGTTTTTGAATTTGTATACACATACTATCTGCAATAGTATCATCTGATTGAGGGTAAGGTTTACCACCATGGTTTTCCCCCTTACAGGGTTTCCATTTTAAAATCTTTGTGTTATGAGTTGTGGATGTTGTTTCTCTTTCTGTTTCATGCATTAAGTTTCACCGGTATTGATATTAACTGTTAATATGTCAACCGACATTAAGTTTGGTTTACTAGTATTAAGTATCAAGTTTGATTAAGTTAAATTTGGGTTGAAATTAATAGACAACTGATTCACCCCCCCCCCTCTCAATTGCCTCCCAGGTCCTAACATTCTTAATCGACGGTGGATCCTCCTTTACAGTCTCCATCCTCCCAGGTAGTTTCTACTCTAGTTTCAAACCCTGACCAATAGGGGAAGGCCTCTTCTGAGGATGTTGCTAGTCCTCCTTGGGTGCGCACTCCTCAAGCTGTGTCTGCAATTTCTACTCCACACTCTCTACGCTGCTCTTGCAGCCCTTCTGGGCGTGCTAAGATTGTAGATGGTGGTTCAAAAAAATGATGAGTTATCTCTAGTGGGAACCTATTATATTTGTGCAATAGGTTCTCTTCTCTTGGGGATGAGGAAGATATGTTGGTTTTGTCATGAATTATATGTCATGGAATTTTTGAGGTCTCACATATATTGCCAGAAAATATTCTATTTGAGATGTTCATCAATGTATTTTAGGCCTGGATGTTCTTTGCCTCCACAAAGTTAATATTGCAGGTTTCATGCTCAATGCTACATGCCGTGTTATTTAGCCAGATAGCCTTGTTTTTTATTCCTAGCATGAAGCTGGTCGAGATGGAGTTGTTACTCTCATTTCCCCTCGATGGTGCTCTACAGTTATTTCTTATGGCTTTGATCCCATGCAGCACACCATCTGGGTTTTGTTTTCAATCAATAATCATTCCACTGGGATCATTAATGTTTATGCTCCCAATGATTCGCTTGAAAGATCATACCTCTGGCAATGGATCATAGACAATCTACCACCTGCCACTTGGGTCATGTGTGGGGACTTCAATATGGTTGAGGTGGCTTCTGATAGGGATGGATTTTTCCTTTCCATTGGAGAGCTGGTGAGTGGGAATCCTGGTACTATACGCATAATAAATTGGGTCTTTTCAACCCCAACACAACCTGTCAATGTCCTAGTGGGGTCTAGAACACTTGGTCTAATTTTAGAGCTGGCTCTAATAGAATTCTTAAAAGGCTTGATCATGCTATGATATTTACACAATCTTTTTTCTCTTTTTCTAAAGATCATGATCTACCCATCACTCCTCTTATTAATGTGACGTTGTCATACCACTTCCCCATAAAGTTTAGCATTGAATGGTAGACAACTAGGAAGCGTCCTTCTAAAACATAGTTTTACCTCAACACGTCTCTCCTACACCATCCGTCCATGATGGCCCACATTCAACAAGTTGGTGTGGTGGCGTGACACCATTTCTCGCTCTGCAAGGTTTCTATGCATTTATGGTAGGCAACTCGCCATCTACCGCAGGAAGTCATATGATGTGACCACCAAAGTTCTATGTGCTACCACAAAAGCTTTGGCCTTGAATCCCTTTGATTCTACCCTGCAACTCCAATTAGCCTAGCTCCGCCATTAAAAACAAGTTGTTGATAGTCACTCTGCCAGAGGAGCTCAAATCAAAGCCATGTTGCATTGGCTTAAGGTGGGTGATAGGGCTTCTAAGGAATTCTTCCTCGCTTTACATGCCCATCATACCTCTGTAGGGATTAAGAAAATAAAAGAGGGACATGCTCTTCTCACCGAATTGCCTGACATATTGCAAGCCTTTGTTTGTCATTATGAGAAGGTGTTCATAGCACAGGGAGATTCTTTGGCCAAAACCCTAGCCTTGCAAGACTGCTTAGTCGTTGTTCCCAAATGGTTCTCTGACTCTCAACAAGCCTTTTGTGATCTCTTATTGACCATTAATGATCTCAAGGAAGTCGCTTTTTCTACAAAAGATGACAAAGCCCCAGACTATGATGGCTTCCCCTATGAATTCTACAAAGCTCTTTGGCCTTGTGTTGGTCTAGATCTTCATAAGGTCTATTTGGAAGCTTTTCATTCTCACTCCTTGGGAAAAATAATTAACCAAGGAAACATCAAGTTTATCCCTAAGGCTGGGGACTCAGAGGGCATTTACAATTGGTGACCTATTACCTTGCTTAATGTCTCTTATAGATCATTGCCAAAGATTTTGCTCTCAAGATTCGCCATCTCCCACCACTTATTGTCCATCCAGAACAAACTAGATTTATTAAATCCAAGTTTATTCTAGACAATATTATTATTTTTTGGGAAGGGATGGACTGGGCTAGAAACTCTCAATAGTTGGCAATCTTTCTCAAGATTGACTTCGCTAAAGCGAATGATCGCATTGAGTGGCCTTTTATGTTGGCTATGCTCAAAGCCCTCAGCTTTGGTCCCTGATTCATCTAGTCTATTAAGATGGTATTCAGAGATGCCTCGGCTTGCATCACCATTAATGGTCGATAGTCTAAGGCTTGTGGCCTTTTCATCAGATCCATTCAGCAGGGATGTCCTCTGGCTCCTACCTTATATGTTCTGCAGCGCAAGGGTTTGGTTACTTACTTGCTAATGCTAACATTGTTGGGCGTGTTTGTGGTATCTCCCTACCTGAGTCACCTTCTCAACTTATCAATGGCCACTTTGCAGATGATTCTTTTCTCACTCTCATTGAGGATGACGATAACATGCAGGTCGCTCTTCAGTATCTAAACACTTTTTGCTTGGCTTCTCATTTAGCCATTCAATGGCCTAAGACACAATGCTATAGGCAGTCTTTTCTTCCCGCTCTACCTTAGGTCCTTCATTATGACTAGAAATGGCTTCAACATGGCAAAATATTTCATTTTCTAGGCATTCCTTTTTCCTTCCAAGCTTTGCCTTCGTATTTTTGGAATGCGGTCTTAGCCAAAATCGAGAGAAATCTTGCCTACTGGATCACCAAGCCTCTCTCTTTGGCTGGTAAATTCCAAGTTTTCTCCAAAGTGTTGGCCACCACCCATGTCTACTACTCCTCATGTTGGGCTCCCTCTAAGGCCTCTTACATGAAATTTGAAAGACTTATGTGGTCCTTTCTCTAGGCCTCTAGGTATGACCATCATGGTTTTCATAGGGTTGCTTGGGAATATTGTTGTCTTCCCAAGAAATCCAGAGGGATCGGCCTTATTTCTACCCAGAACCAAGGGCTGGCCTTATGTGCTAAATGGATTATCAAAGCCTTATCTGGCGAGGAGGCTTCAAAAATTCTTCTTCGACATTACATTTCTTCAGGCTTTCCTTCCAAAAGGCTAGCCTGGAAGGGGATTGGCTTGCAAACCCTGCTCACTATGAAAGACCTTGTTCAGATACAAGGTACCTTTGTGGTCAAAAGTATCTATCATGCTTGGGAAGCTATCAAGCCTTGGCTTTGATGGGTCATTGATATCTTCTAGGACAACTTATCCATGAATCAACACAACCTCTGGTGGTCACCTCTTTTTCAGGTGCAAGGGTCACCTCTGGCCAAAATCCAGGGTGTTAGTGCTCTGCGCTTTTACAAACGCGGCATTAGAACACCTAAGGATCTATTTTCCAGAACTTCTATGAGCCTTGGTCTTAGGAGGACATCCAAGTCTATTTTCGCCTATCTTGGCTAGATCGACAGACTTATGACCTTCTGGTCTCAGCTCTTCCCTCAAATTTACTTCATAAGATCAATATTTGGTCTGTGAGACATTGGTGGAAAGAATGGAAGTGGTATCCTTGGACTCTTTTCACCAACTACAAACCCAAAATGGGTTATCTCTGGTTGGTTCCTCATTTTCCTATGGTTCATATTCTTAATCAGTTGTGGCACTTGCAGTCTTCTCATACTTCTTGGAGATTAGGATTTTTTGTTGTCTAGTTTGCCATCAATGAACCCAAGATTCAACACTTTGCTTGGTGTGTACTCTTTCAAGGATTGCCTTTGGGTTACAAAATCAAGCATTTGGGAGTTCCTGATCCCCGATGCCCTTTTTGTGGATGCACATCTCTTGGTTCTGTAGAAGAGCTCAATAGTATTGGAGCCAGATTCATGACTTCTTTCAGCCTTTTCGGCCTAAGCCATCTTCCTAGCACATAGCTCTTTTAGGTGATTTGCCTAGAATCCCCTATAAATTCTCCCAGATATGAGATACTTTCAGAATGGAGATCCTATACACTCTTTGGAAGGATAGAAATACTGTTATTTTTTCTCACAGCTGTTTTGATATTAATGTTTCACTTTATGCTAAATCTTGCATTTGTAACAATGTATTAATGCAGATTCAAGTACAAGCTGACAAGGTGGCCCACCTTCAGGAGCCCCTCCAGCACTGCAGAAATGCCCCATGTGTGATTTCTTGAGTACCACTAGACTCTGTCTCTGTCGACCATACTCTGCCCTGAGGCCGCCACCGCGGTCATAGCTCTTCTACCCACCGCTCTCAGACCCCTCGGTCCCAGCCTCCTTGCCACTCCTCGGGTGAGAGAGATGACGCTTGGTGATGCCGCTTGGCTTCTCCACCATGTCAAGGCTTAGCCTTAGGGTGGCCCTCTATTGCTCCTATGGATTTTTCTCCTAGTATTGCTAATTATTCTGGGTGGCCCTCTGCCACCACTTCAAAGTTTCCTCACTTGGCTCTGGCGATCTTGCCTCCTAGGTGGTATGAAGGAGAAATTGAAAAAGATCCTGAAGATGGGTGGTCTATGCTAGACCCGACTCCTGGCCTCACTGATGTATGGGGCCAAAAAGATGATCTTGATCCTCCTCCCTTAGCTGCCACTTCTTTGGTTGCCTGAGGTGTTGGCATATGCACACTCCAATAAGACATTGTAGGTGATTGAAGGTTTTGTCATTGATGGCAACCATACAATCCTATGGCACCAGCAAGCCATCACACTGGAAAGGCATTACACCAGCATTAACAAGATCAGACTCTACACTGGCACTCAGACCACCAGCACCGACAGAGAAAGAAAGCATACCAACACAGAGGCCTACAGGATTTTTGTTATATTGTATTTTGTTTATTATTGTAAAATCTTTGTAAGACGACTTGGCATCATTGTAAAATGCCTCTTATATAAGAGAGATCATTGTAGAACATTTGTAAGTAAGGAAGAAGTTCATATTTAGGTGAAATATGGTAGACCTATTATGCAAATTATAGGTTAAGGGTTTATGTAAGAAGCAGAGTAGAAACCAGTACTGGATCTGGCATTATAGATGCTATTCTGAAGCAGTACAAGATACTGGATTTGTATAATCCATCAATGTAAGGCAGTGAGACTTCCCATTGAGTAGTGAGCTCTAGGCAGTTGGCCTTCCTACATGTGCAGGCCCCTCTTGTAGCAGTAATATTCTCTTATTGGCCAGTAAGTGAATATTGTGGGTCACAAATCCCACCGAGGTTTTTTCCCACACCAGGTTTCCTCATTGAATCATTATGTTATGGTGTGTTTTTCATGTGGTTGCTTTTAATTCTATTTATTGCATTATTTCTTGCATATCGGTACACTGTTATAATATGTTCTATATGTTTTAAGTTAAGAAATTCAATTCACCAGTTAGATACTGATTCACCCCCCCTCTTAGTATCTATGGGAATCCTAACAATTGGTATCAGAGCTTGGTCCTCTATTTTCAGAAGCTTAACAGCTTGAGGAAGATCTTCACACCGGTAGATATGGAAAATCTGATGAAGCAACTAGAAGCAGCTCTTTCAAACTATGATGTAGAGAAACTGAAAAATATGAAATTAGAAGATGATCTAAAGGCAGCCCAGGATATCATTCAGGCACTTCAAGAAAATCTCACCATTTCAAGGAACAAGAGAAGAGAAATTTGTGAAAAGATGCAAAATGAGAATGATGAAAAAGAAACTCTTAATGATATGATAAACAAGCTGAAACAAGAGAACATGACAACAAAGAATGAGATGTAGGATATGACTATGAGATTTTGTAAGGAAATTGAAGATAGAAAGAAGATTGAAGAAGATTTGACTAGAAGACTAAGTGATGTAGCAAATAAAAACACAAGACTTAGTTATGAAAATGATTTGTTGAAGATCGATTTGATGCACACTCAGAATGACTCCAATGAACTAAGGAAGAAGTCTTAGAAAAAGAACTAGATACTACAAATCAACATAAAGAGAAATTCAAGAAAAGCTTAGAGGAACTTGGTAACTTGCTGAAAAATAAAAAACCTAAAGGTGACACTTCTAGAATTGGCTTTGAAGTTGGTGAAAGCTCCAGTGCTACAAATACACAGGATCATAGCAAACCGGTAAGGCAACCTAATGCTTATAAATTCAATGGAAAATGTTTTAACTGTAATAAGTATGGTCATAGAGAAAATGAATGTAGATCTAGAAATTATCAGAATATCAATGCACCCATCGGTCAATGTTCAAAATGCAACAAAGTTGGTCACAACTCTAAAAATTGTAGAATGAATGTGAGATGTTATGTTTGTGGAAGATTTGGACACCTATCTAATCAATGTAGAACACAAACCGGCATAGGTTATGGGAAAGCTATTCAGAAGAATAATGTGACTTGTCATGCATGCAACAAGATTGGACATATTGCAAAATTCTATAAAAGTAAAGGATTACCGGCAAACAACAAATGTTCTAGCTTTAAAGGTAAAGAAAAAGTTGAAGAGGTTAAGAAAGAATTCTCAAAACAATGGATTAGAAAGTCAGACTTAAATATTGTTGGGAATAATCCTGCACCAGTAGAACCAATCAACACTTCATCGGCAGGACAGAGTGATGCTTCACCAACAGGACAGAGTAATACTCCACCGGCAGGAAGCTTTTCATCAAATTGAAGAAAACTTTCTTGAGGGTTTGGAAATCAATGAGACATATGCTATAATTCCCTCAGTTAATGGTGAGAAGTTCGAAATTACTTCTATACTGGCAAACAATGTTAAGTGACTACTTAACCGACATACATTAAATGTGGTAGATGGCAAATAAACATTATAAATTTGTGGTTTTGGCTCCATTTCACTTCACTGAGATTTCAAACATTCGAAGAGCACAAAATTTGCAGAGCTAAGGGATTTTGAGCAAAGAGACAAAGCACTTCAGCAATCAATCATTGCATCCTCCTCTACACTTGAATTCATAGCAAAGCCTACAGTAGTCTAGGTTATAAAATGCCCTAGGCCCGTATTTCAACTAGTTCCCGCGGCAGCTAAGAAAGATGACAATGTAGGTGCTTTTTTGCAAATTCCAAAGGGAGTTGTTTTCGCAGAAGATCCCCAAATATATATTCATTGCAACATAGAGGAATTAGGAGATGAAGAAATCAAAATCATGTATAAGACTGTTATATGTGACAATTCCAGTAATGTAAAACCAGAACATAAAATTGTTGAAACCCTAGGATTCACTGAAATCCTCTGCATTCCTGAATTTTCCAAGGAGGTGATTAGGATAGTTTTAAGCAGGGTACATGGTTCATTCTTTTGGCTTGATTTAGTACACAAAATAACAAAGGAAGCTGTGAAAGCAGTAACAGGGTTACCTTCCACCGGTAACAGACCAGACAAGACCAAGAAGATCTCCAATGACCTAGTAATGAACTTAACTGGTGCAACATCAGACAGAAGGTCTCTGAGAGTTAATGATGTGACTGATATAAATGTGAGATTTGTTAGCATGATTTTAGGGTACAAAGCAACTCATGCAAACAGACTTAACTCAGTTTCCAGTTTATACATTAAAAGTGCTTATGACATGGTTAAAGACAATGTGAAAATTGATGTATGTGAATGGTTAAAAGATGAGTTGATTAATAACAGGCACAATCAAGAAGGATAAGAAAGGAACATTTAGATTTGGAAATCTACTTGTATGCTTGATGCTACACATAACTAAACAAGTTCCCGGTATTGGCCATAAGAATCTTGGATTTGATATACCGGTAGGAAAACAGTTGACAGACCTATTCAATAACATGGGTGAAAACAAAGAAAAGGACATTCATGACTATTTTCAAGCATTAAAGGTTAGAATGAATAAAAGAATCAGACTATCATAAAAAATTGTCAACAAATACAAGGATGATATATGTATTGTAATAAAAAAAGATGAGATCTGGATGGAAGTAGTCATCCCAAGAACAATTTGGGTAACAGATATGGGTTATGAGACTGATGATCATATAATTGAAACTTATGCTAAAGCTCTTCTAGAAGCACCAAATGAACCAAAGGAAGAAGTATTTGGTAGTGCTGAGACCATAGAAAAACAAATTCAATCTAAAAAGAGAGTGAAAAAGGTTGAAGCAGTTGTGAGAAGAGGTTCTAGACAGGCTAAGGTTATTAAAGAAGATGTATTAAAACGGTAGTCACATAAATCTATCCATTTTAATTAAATGAATATTTGCTATTTATTTGATTAAAAATCCACTAGCCATCAGTTAATTAAATTAATATTTAATTAATTTATCTTCAAACATTCTCCTATTAATTAAATAAATTATTCAATTTATTTTAATTAATTCATTATACCAAATTCACAATCAATTAAATGAATAAATACTATTTATTTAATTAAATCCCCCTTTTCATCTTTTAAATAAATTAAATAAAACATTTATTTAAATCATTATCCGCCCCCCCCACTTGCATTTTCCTACAAATGCAACTTGCACCTATTTATTGAAAAAAATTAATTTATTTTAAATAAAAATCCTATTTTCCCTCACCCACCAAACCCACTTGCATTCCTAAACCCCCTTCTAGATTCTTCTAAACCCTTCCTAATTAACCTAATCCATTCCCTAATTATTGTCACATTCCTAAGCAACTTGGAGTCACTTCTCAAAGACTTCAAAGTCTCTGAAAAGCATTTAATGTTTTGTGTACTCAACAATTTAACCTCTAAAGTCTTCCAAACCACTAATGGCTCTTACATGACCATTTATGGCTCTTACATAACCATTTATGGTTATTTCAACTTGCACTTATGTGTCTCCTCAAACATTTATTGCTTTGACCATGGTTATCCCTTTGCCTTTGCACAAGAATTTATCCATTGGATAAAAGCTTTATTCTTTGAATAAAGAATTTATTCATTCAACTAACCTTGACCCTAACCCCCAAATTAACCTTCAGGTCATGTCAAGCATTTAATGCTTATTCCCTCTCCTCTCAACCTATCTCACATTGACATTTGTCAATCTGGGATTGGGTTGAAAGCCCTCACATGGATCTCAAATCATTCAATCCTGACCCTTGTTGAGATTGATCAATCTCAACCATCCATTGCTCCATTTTTCCTATAAATAGAGCCCATTTCTTCATAATCTAGATTTTGAAAACTTGTATGCATCTAATCTATAGGCATTTTTAGAGAGCATTTAGCATAAATCACTAATATCTTCTCATTTTGGTTAAAATAAATCATTTTAGTATCAATAACATCTAGTATTAGCTTTTTATTCACATTTAGAGCAACTACTTCAATCTCAAACCTCCATAAGCATCCATAGTGCAAAAAGTTGCTGAGAGCTACACTAGTTTGGAACTTGGAGAGGAGAGGAACAAAGGAGAAGGAGCTAAGAGTATGGTAGAAGGAATTTGGAGATGTCTTGTTACATTTACATTCGTAGTTAAATGTTTTACTTTGTTCTTGGTGTCTCTTTTGATATGCCTACTTAGGTTGATCTTTGGTTGAATAACACTAACCTTAATACTTGTTTCTTGTTGTTTGTGTGTTATACTACCACAAGTTTTGATCTAACACTTGCCCTTTTTTGCAGAGCATCATTTGGTGAACCCGACGTGAATCAAAACACCTTAAAAAACAATTCTTTTTTGACAACTAACATGTTTGAATGTTGAACTTGACACACAAGTTGCATTTTAGCGATTTTGATCACGTTGTAGTGCTATTGCAACTTGTTATTCTAGTGCTATTTTTCTTACAATAGCACTATTGTACCAAGTTTGGCGCTATTGACCTTGTTTTAGCGCTTTTGAAATTGTTTTGGTGCTTTTGAGCGTGTTTTAGCGCTATTGCTTTCGCTGTCAAAGTTTTACTTTTAGCATTGTTGTGTCCATATTAGCGCGTTTGTGTTAAATAGTGCTTATGTTAAATAGCGCGTTTGTAAATAAGACCCTGTAGCCGAAAAAGTGAAAATTCTTAGGCTTGTAGAAGCCCACTATAGGTTCCATTTTTACTAACTATTTGTTTCTTGTGCAGGTCTAAAGCCGACTTCCTTCAAAATTTAAAAAAAAATTGTTTTTGGTCCTCTAAAATTGAACAAAACAAACTTTTCTTTCTTGCAAGCTTAGGATCAAATTTTGTATTTGGTGCTCTAAAATTGAACAAAACAACTTTGTTTATTGCAAGTTTAGGCTTACTTTTTTTCATCTGGTGCTTAAAATCAACAAGACAAAATTATTTTCTAGCATCAAACTTAAGCAAAAATTTACAATCCACACTTCAATTTTTGGTGCAAATAAAACTCACAATCAACTTGTTTCAATTTTTGCAAAGCGATTTTTCCTTCATGCATACGTGCTTCAAATTAAGTTGACCAGGATTTTCAAAGTTCTAGTTTACTCAACACTTTGCATTTGAAGTTAAAAAGAACACCATGATTGTTGGAGCAACATCTCCAAATAGTTAAAACACATTGTGATGGCAAGTTAAAAAGAACAAGTGCATTTCATGTTTGGCACACTTGTGCAAAAGAATTGGTCGAGTGGTCCTACTTCTAACACACACTATCCTCTCCCTTGGCTTTCATGGTCCTAGGTGCAAGAGAAAAGTGTTAGTAACACTCAAATTTTTTATCTTTTTAAGAGAGGCCTGCCAAGAGACACATCACTCTTGGGAACGACCTCACGTGGTAAATCCTTCGAGCTACTATAGAAATCAAGTGAGAGTGAAAGTTGTAGCCTTGGGTATAGCTATTCCTATAGTGTAACTTGCAAAAAGGACAAATGGGCCCCACCACAAGTTACAAGGCTCTTAAGTGAGTCACTGCAGAATGAAATTATGTCCAAAAACATCAAACATTACTAAACACCTTTAAGTAGTAGCCCACCCATTTTATTGATTGAGAATATTTGTGATATAATTCAGTGCAAGAGCATAGATGGTTTTTCTCCCAAGATACTCACCATACATATTTCTATGAGTAGAAACAAAGCTTTTTGAAACGTCACTTGTGGCTTGATGAAAGTGGTGACTCCCCAATCATAGGGATCATCTATTTGTTATGCTCGTGCAAGACGTAGTATATCACATCCTTACCTGCCATGATGGGATTCATAAGGTATGTAGTACCAAAGTCGAAGAAATATCAAGATGTGGGCTGAATTTATCGTAACTAGCCATTTGACCTTAGGGATACAAAGTGTTTGGAGTGTTTTCGTTTGGAGTCAAAGACCAAGTACAAATTGAGCCGACTTCAGGCTTTGGAAAGAATAGCACCTAAAATACACTTAAAGGAAGGGGTCATAAAAAGTCCAAGGATTGGGTTGATCTAGACCCATACTCATTTGTGCCTTTTAGGCAACATTCTTGTGTTTGTGTGCTTGCTTTGTTTTCTTGTCAAACAAACATCATAGAATCCAAAAATCAAAACAAGTATTCATCCAACCAAATAGCTTTCAAAAACAGCCAAAAGATCAAAAACAAAGGGAAAAGTATCAAACTTTATGACCATTCTTCACATCTTGAGAAAGAAGAATCTTCATCAAAACATCAACTTGAAAAGAAGACCATTGAGCTCAAAGGCTTTGATCAAAAGGAGGAAATTCTTCTATCTAAATAGACAAATCTTTGTCTCTCATAGAGTTTTTCTACATCATATGCGTCTCTACCTTCAAGGCAAAACAAACGAATTTGATTCAAAATCATTAAACCGCAGAGTTTTTATGAAATATAGAGCTTTGAGTTATCACAAAAACCAAGGAGGCAAGATTAATCCCAACTTCTTCCCAAACATTTGTATCACATACAACGTAGCTCAAGAAATGCCACCAATGCCCGAAAGGGAAGAGGTAGAATTTGTCCCATTTGTGACACAAAACTTTTATTGAAGTTAAAACATTTCATCCATTATCTCATTCACACATCATCACTTCATTATCAATCCATTTCAACTCTCAAAACATTAAGAGGTTCTTGTCCTAAGTTCTCTTTTAGATATTTCTTGAATCAAACACATCCCATCACTTTTTAGATTGTTTCTACATCTAGGATAAGCTCATCCTAAGAGACATATCTACACAGGTTAAAACTAGTTCATGAGTGAATCCTCTCATTACTAGGTAGTTAAGTTTGTAACACATCTCAGATTTCTCTGAACCTTATCACATCAAACCTTCTCAAAAACAAACAAGCAATTCAAAGAAAGAATTTCGGTCACATCTACCTTTAAGTGCTAGAGATCCACATGCAACACAATTCATCAACCATCAATCTTTCATTTCATCAACAAATCATCATCATTTTCACCCAACTTCAACAAAGACTCATAAGCAAAATGGCTCAAACCCGATTACAGTCAAGGCAATGAGAAATGGAAATTGAAGAAGAAGAGGAGGAAAATATCAATGAATTTCAAGAAGCACTTGGAGGAAATGCGAATGACGAAAACCCAAGTACTCCTACTCCTACAACGATAGAAAGGGCCCAACATAACCCTCTCTTTAACAAACTTTTTGATGAAATACTCAGGAGCAATGCTGATGCTCACTTTTTAAAACTCACTCAAGAAGGAGCCAAGCTCCCCTCTAACTTTGGTCTTGCCCAATTAAGACAAGCATCAGAATGACAAAGTCGCCATGAAGAAGAAAGAGGTAGAGATCCCACAGATATAACATTCCTCGAGGTAACCCACCACCTCCTCCTCCAAATGAAATAGAGATGTTGCGGCAATAAGTTGAAAATCTTGCCCAACAACTTCATAGTGGTATGAAAACTAATCAGTTCTCACTCAATGACATCTATCCCTATCCCTTTTATAGGAATCTTTATATGCCACCTTTTCCATGAGGATTCGAAACACCCAAATTCAAAAAATATAGAGGAAAGGGAGATCCTCATGATCATGTATAAGAATTTCATTCAGCTTGCCTCAAAGTGGCATATGAGGACACATACCTAATGCGACTTTTTCCCCAAAGCTTGGGAGGAACAACCACATCATGGTTTTCCTAACTACCAGGTGGCATTAGGACCTTTGAAGAGCTAGTTCAGAAGTTCTTGGCACATTACTCTCATAACATTCAACATGATATCACCATGGTTGATCTGTGTAACACTAAACATGTAACACTAAACAAGAACCAGGTGAACTATTCTTAGTATTCCTAAAACGATGGCATCAAATGTCTAGCAGATGTTCTCTTCAGTCACCAGAACAAGAACTAGTGGAAATATTTATTTCCAACTTAAACAAAGAAATGGAGTTTCACCTGGATGTCAAAGACACAGACTCTTTTAATGACATGATCACCAAGGGCTTAAAGTGTGAGTGAGCTATCATCAAGAAAGGACTTATAAAAATATATAATGAACCAAAGGATGGTCCTTGCCCACGCTTCAATAGTGACAAACCAAACTTCTGGAGCAAAAACAAAAATATCATCAACGATGGGGTTGTGGATGCAAAAACTATCAAAAGTGCACAACCTGTAGTTCGATTTGCAGGATAGAATCCCCCACCTCAGACTAACACAGTTGTTCCTTCAAATCAAGGCTGCATCACATCTCATGATGAACCCAAACCTCATCAACAAAAACAAAAGTGAACATACACTCCCTTAGGGGAACCCATCGAAACAGTGTTGCCACAACTGGTTTCTCAAAATTTGGTAACTCTACCTAAAACATCAAACTATGAACCTCAAGTCAAACCTGCATGGTGGAGGGATACTGAACATTGTGATTTCCATCAAGGGAGAGGACACAAGACAAGTAATTGTCACTGATTGAAAGATCTTATTCAGGATTTTATTGACCGAGGTGAAATTGAAATCGAAGGGCATGACCCAAAAATAACAAACAATGATCATCTGATGCTCAAAAATCCACTTCCATCACAAGATCAAAGGGGTCCTTCCACTTCTAGGAGAGGCACTGATACCACTGATTATACACAAGCCACGTATAATTATACTGTAAATCACCTGTATTATGCCAGTGAACAAATTGCAACTATAACCATCAAAAATCCCAGCTCCAATTGCAATGTTGTTACACAACGCGGCAAGCTTACCATAGAGGTAGCTCCACAAGGCACCACCTCCATACCAAAGCAGTACAATCTTGTGGAACAATTAGACAAAACACCTACGCTTATATCCATTTTAGAGCTATTGCGCCTATCTCCATCTCATAAAACAATCTTGGATCAAGCTCTCCAAGAGGCGTCAGTCCCTGCAAACTTAAATATAGATCAATTCCAAGCCATGGTTGGAAGTCTAAAGTCATCACCTTGTCTCACTTTTTCCGAAAGTGACAACTCTTCCTTCCAGCAACCTCATAACACTTCAATACACATTGAAGGCTTTATCAACCAACATAGGATCAAGTGAGTCTTGATCGACAATGGAGCAGGCTTAAATATTTGTACACTGCAATTGCTTACCGCTTTGGGATATGCAATAGAATTAGTGGATCCCCGTAAGAAGATCACAATCAAAGCCTATGATGATGCAGAGCGTTCATCCAAAGGAGCTATGGTACTACCAATCTGAGTGGGACCTGTGGTGCTACACATCATCTGTTAGGTTCTAGACCTTCCTCTACCATACAATCTATTGTTAGGAAGACCTTGGATACATGCCATGCAAGCCGTTCCATCTACCTACAATCAATGTATCAAGTTCCCACATAATGGTGTAGAGATCACAATCCTGAGTGATGCAAATCCCTTTGCATATTGTCATAATATCAGTCATCAAATAGAGATTACCATTCCTAACAATAGAGAAGCCATTTCCTCCACATCATATATAAGTCCGACCTCTCTTGCCAGTTCAAACACCACTATCCCCAAGCAAGAAAAGGTTAAGATGAAAATAACAGAGGAAGGTCCTAGAGAGTACAACTTAAGTCAACTCTTTTGTGTGGGACAAATGCCCACTTCTCCTAGAACACATGGCGAACCACAGTAGTTACTTCGACAACTACTGATCATGCCAGCATGTGCTTTGACGCCTTTCATCCTTGAAAAGAGTCAAGAAGAAGAAACCAAAGATGAGGACTTAGCTGAATGGATCTATAGAGATCCCATCACCACTGATATGCCACAAGCTACACTTCCCACGGATTAGTATGGCAAAGGCCTCCTCATTATGAAAAGAATGGGTTATGATGGTCAGAGTTCTTTGGGACCTTGCAAACAAGGAAGACATGAGCCACTGCTGCCAGAATTAAAGCCCAAGGATAATACAGGCCTAGGCTTTGAAAAGGAGATCTTTCCTAAGCTCAAATTCAAAGGAAAACCCAGCAAACCACTATATCAGCCTATTGTAAAGAGGACACCTTTCATTATCAAAGCAACATCAAACACCATCGCAACTGCTCCAGCGAGGCTCAAAATCCCAACACAACCATCTACAATACCAATCATCCCACCAATCAAGCCAGTGATCCCATTAGCAACAATAATAAAAGCACCATTAGCAGCAGCAACTGTATCAAAACCCATCGCAGTATCTACAACACCAGCGGTTCCAGCAGAAGTAGCCGAGTCAACATTACCGATACTCCCTGTATCAGATTCATTGATCTCCATAATTCTTCCTATAGCACTGATCATTTCATCTACAAAAGTACATCAACCGATCACACCTACAATGTTTAACACAAAGGACATCCCAGTATGGTATAGTAATCGGATGCTAGAAAGTGATTCAGAGACTGACTCACATGAATGGGAATTTGATTCCATTCATATTAATACATCATATGAGGAAGACACATCACTACCTCCACCTCGCAAAGACATCCTTGTTTACGGAGAAGCACAAATAAAGACCTCTTGGGTTCCTCAGCTGGAAACTTCTTCCACAAACCCTACGTCACATCTTACGCTGCCTAATTCTGACAGGGAGAGTACCATCAACGACCTTCACCATAACATCTTAACCCTCACTGACACATCTAACGAACTTAACCTAATCGATAAGGTAATGCCCATTATTCATCCTGAACTCATCAAATGCAACCAAACTAATCCCCCATGTCTTGACCTTTTCCAAAATGATGAGGTGATCATTGACTTTTTGGAATTACGGGATAATATACCAAGCGGGGATCATTCACCATTGAACTTAATAGCGTAACATACTTCGGGGCAGATGCCAAACCTTTTAGCTGCAAAAAAATAACAATAAAACATGGATCTTCCAGTGAAAACTACATCGTGGCACTGTTTGATTCAACAAAAGTAAAAAGAAAGAGCGTATCCAATGGTGAAAACCTCTCTGAGGCGCCTGAGGATGAAAGGTTTGACATCCTTCCCTGTAGCACACAGCGGGAACGATCAACGATTCTCATCGAGGAAACCAAAGAATACAATGTGGGGACTCCTAGAATTCCTCACCACATACATCTGGCATCTCTTCTAACTCCAGAGGAACAACCTAAATTTGTAGAGTTCTTTCAAAAGTGTCAGAACAACTTTGCATGGTCATATGCAGACATGCCTGGGCTTGATCCTGATCTAGTCATGCATCACCTCACCATAGCAGAAGGAGCCAAGCCTATCAAGAAGAAGCTTCGTAAGATGCATCCTTAGATTGCAGTACTAGTCAAAGCAGAAATCAAGAAACTCCTAGATGTTGGTTTCATTAGATCAATTGATTATGTAGATTGGATATCCAATATTGTGCATGTTGGCAAACCAAATGGGGGCATCCATATTTGTACTGACTTCAGAGATCTGAATAAGACATGTCCTAAGGATGAATTCCCCCTACCAAACATCAACATCATAGTAGACCTAACAGTAGGGCATGCCATGCTTTCACTCATGGATAGCTTTTCAAGATACAATTAGATAAAGATCGCACCAGAAGATCAACATAAGACAACCTTCACATGTCCATGGGGCACATACTACTGGAATGTAATGCCTTTCAGTTTAAAAAATGTAGGAGCAACCTATCAACGAGCAACCTATCAAGGAGCAACATGATGCATACTATGATGGAAGATTATGTAGATGACTTACTAGCAAAATCACTCACCAGAGAAGGGCATCTCAACATACTAGATAAAATCTTTGATAGAGTGGAACAATATCATGTTCGACTCAACCCAAAGAAATGTGTCTTTGGAGTAACCTCCGGGAAGCTTCTAGGATACATTGTCTTGAGCAAAGATATTGAGGTTGATCCAGCAAAGGTCAAAGCAATCATGAACATGCCACCAGCAAAGAACATCGGTCAACTAAGGACATTACAAGGACGGCTACAATCCATCCAAAGATTCATTGCACAACTGGTAGATAAGTGTCACCACTTTACACATCTCCTACACAAAAACATCCGCTTTCAATGGGATGCAAGATGCCAGCAAGCATTCCAGATGCTTAAAGATTATCTCATGAATACACCATTGTTGATCCCACCAAATCCAAGTAGACCTCTTTTACTCTATATATCAGCAACAAGTACAGCATTGGGTGTACTATTGGCACAAGACAATGCAGAAGGGAAAGAGTGTGCTGTTTACTACATCTCTCCTACACTGGTGGGCTATGAACTCAATTACACACCTATTGAGTGAGCTTGCCTAGCAGTAATCCTAGTAGCAACAAAACTGAGGCACTATCTATTGACACACAAAGTACAACTCATTGCAAAGATTGATCCACTCAAGTATTTACTTAGCAAAGCAGCATTGACAGGTCGATTGGCCAAATGGGTGATGATTCTAAGTGAATTTGACATCGAGTATGTAGACCGTAAAGCTATCAAAGGACAAGTTATTGTAGATCAGTTGGCTGATGCACCACTCATAGGTGATCATCCTCTCATTTCCAATTTTCTAGATGAAGAGATATTCATGATCACAACAGCACAACCATGGAAACTATACTTTGATGGTTCGTACACAAGACATGGTTCAAGGGCAGGCATTCTATTTATCACACCTCAAGGTGACAGCATCCTGAAGTCTTACAGGCTCACATTTCCATGCACAAATAACATAGCAGAGTATGAGGCCTTGATCACAGGACTCAGGCTAGCCGTACAATGGAAATTACAAGAGCTACAAGTATATGGTGACTCCCAACTAGTCATTCGAAAAGCAATAGATGAATATCAGACCAAGGATGACAAGCTCATGCCATACAAGCAAATGTTGGACAAATTAAAGGCATCATTTACTAATATCACCTTTGAATAGATACCAAGAGATCAGAATCGAGCTGCTGATGCTATGGCTACTATTGCATCTCTCCTAGATCTTCCACATAATTCAACACACTATGAGTTCTTGGTAGAACAGCTTTGGATCCCCACTTATGATATCCCCGAATTCGAGATGATATATCACCTTGTCGGTTCTGAATCCCCATGGTACGGTGAGTTCTATACTTATCTCCGCAATCACACCCTTCCTCCTAACCAATCGAATAACCAATGTAAAACCTTCATTCGCCAAACCGCTCGGTATACCATTATTGCTGAAACCCTATACCGACACAGTCTTGATGGTACTCTCTTTCGATGTCTGGAACAAGATGAGATAGCAAAGGCCTTGGAAGAGGTACATGAAGGAATTTGTGGAACTCATGCAAGTGGCCCGTCACTAGCCAAGAAACTCCTGCTCACTGGATACTATTAGCCATCTATGGAAAAAGACTCCTACTACTTTGTAAGGAAGTGCAAGAAATGCCAAGTTCATGGAGACCTAATAAATGCACCAGCACAAGAATTGCAACCAATCACAACACCATGGCCTTTTTGTCAGTGGGGCCTTGACCTTGTGGGTAAAATTCCATCCATCTTCATCCAATGGTCACAAATTCATTATTACCACCACCGAATATTTCATAAAGTGGATCGAAGTTGTTCCACTTACCCAACTCACCGGCAAGTAGATCACCTCATTCATCCTCAATTACATCATCTACCGGTATGGTGTACCCATGTCCATCATCATAGATAATGGTCTTCCTTTCAAAAATACTCGCATGATGATCACTTCTCCAATCAACCAAACAATCAACATCAACACTCCAAAAACAGTCTTCAACAAGGATGCATCCTTCCTTACCAAAACAAAGACAAAATGACATTTTCTTTGACAAGAAAATTGTGTTAAGCTATCAAATACTTGGTTGATTTATGAGTGCAGTCATTTGTTTATCTGTATCAAGTTCCTACCGCATTGTTTGTGTATCGTCTGCACATTATTTCGATGAAGTACTGGGGCATGTACTAATGGTGTCTACATGGGAAGTTCACTAAGCTACATGATCTTATGCAAAATGCAGTCCTAGATCACTACGGCTTGCTGACTACAATGTCTACCTTTACCATATGAGCATGAACCATTACCAAGGATCCATATTCTTTATTCTTATGTATATACTATTTGCTTACCAAACAATGCTCCTTCTTTGGTTCCTCCTCATCCAATTTGGATAAAGGTTTTTGTCTCTTATTAAGGTATGAACTTGTCTCAGGATATGATCAGCCCAAGATCAAGGAGGATGATCCAAGTCATGCATGAATGGAGATGATCCTTGTCTGTTCTGCAAGCAATACTCTGGTCAACTTGACCCATTATATCAAGTTGTTTGTATTAACTTGCTATATCAAAATCCATGTAAGAACTACTCTGGTCATCTTGAATCATTATGTCAAGATGCTTGTATTTTCTTACAACATTTTAAAGATCAATGATGAAAATAGAGTACTATGGATCATCATTTCATCTCATCTGTTTATATATTGCATTCTGTTGCATATCACCCATCCATTCGCTCATTCATATGTATGATTTGTATGCAAATACAAACAAGGTTAATATGGACAGTTATGTGAAAATTGAGCTAGTCTTGGATACAATCGCGTCCGAGTACTTTGATACATCATCAATGCATCATGCAAAGCCTCAAAAACCTTACATTCATCGAGGTCATATCATCATCATTACATTTAGTTGCATTTTGCATCAAGAATATTTCATTTCATTTAGTTGTTTAAAACGCATATAGCTCATTATCATTTATCAAACATTTATATCATTGCATAAATCGGGATTTTTTTATTTATTTATTCATATAAATCAATTATCCCTGATTGTATTAGCCATTTACTATGCATTCATTTTCCATTATCAATTATCATTTTATCATCCTTTATTATCCTTTATCATGTATCGTTGCATCCATTCCCTTATCTATTCATTTAGTTAAAAAGTGCATTCATTCATCCATTATTAAAGTGTCTTATTATGCTCATTTTAGGATTCATTTACATTGCATTCATTATCCTTTTTTAATTGCATTAAGGTGCAGTTATTAAACCATAAGCTGCATTATCATCACATTATCATTTTTACTTAATCATATTTAGACATTTAAAATCATAAAACCATTTGTCTCCAAACATTGGTTCATACCATTTTATATATCCATTATACATATGCATTCATTTAGACATCATCATATAAACATTTGTACTTTACATTTTGTTTATCCATATTACATTCATCTAAAAATATCTAGATGCATATCCATACATAAATCCTTCATTCTTTGCATTAACATCATTACATATCATTATCTCATCATTATATCAAACATGAAAACACAAGAGATCCTATTCATAAATCATCATGAACATACATCATCATCATAACATTACATACATAAAGCATTACATCAAACAAAACATGCGCACATGTATAAAGCTGCATTCATATGTCACTATCCAACATCATAAATCATCATAAAAACATGCATATAGGAACCATCTCATAAATGCATACATATACACATATCCATCTAAGCAATAAACTCATAAAATCACCATCCTGCATAGCATCCATAAATATCAAATGCATATAATCAAAAAAAGGGATCTCCTCATATATATCATCTCATGTATCAGAGTACAATGAAGTCTACAAAATCAGCTACCAAGAGCCATCCAAGACATAGTCCAAAATAACAATGATAAAATACATGTATGCAAAAATGCTCTCTCAGATGCCACTCTGACCAAATGTTGTACCACCATCGCTACCTGCTCTAGGACTAGTCCCTGCGCCACCTGATCTGTCTCCCCACGGAGGACTCATCAAACCCCCACTAGCTCCTGCACCCCCTGACCTATCTCTCCGTAGAGGACCCATCACACCCCTACTGCTCTGCATCCTCTCGGATCGCTTTGATTTGGCTTGTCACATCTGTGAATAGCTCAGTGCTCACTAACTAGATGGTACTACCTGCTCATATAGGCCCCGCCAATAATCAACCTCTCCACCTGCTCTCCATACCTCCCTTGCCAAGGCCTCTACAGATGGCCCCTGTCCCTATACTCCCTCCAAAACCCTCACTCTCTCCTACAACTGGACCACCCTGTCAATAGCCTGATTTCTCTCTCGCAACACTATAGTCAGCTCTGACTCTCATGCAAAGAGCTGCACATCCCTAGCTACAACCTTCACCTCCAGATCCTCCACCTGCACATCTCTAGCTGCAACCTCTGCCTCCAAATCCTTCACCTGTGTCTCGGCTACTATAAGTTGAGACTGCAAAAGTACTATCAGTCACTCCCAAATATCTCCACCTACTCCCTCTCCTATATCCATAGGTGCCTCACATATAGCTCCCTCTCTAGTCGCTCCCTCCCCTGTCTCCATAGGTGCCTCTCCAGTGACTCCCTCCCCTCTATCCATCGGTATCTCCCTCTCCATACCTCGACCACCTAATCTGACTCCTCCTGGCACCAACGGCCCCTATGATATCTGCAGTGGCAATCCACCTCTCCCTCTTTGTTGGACCCGACCACCTAAGCCACCTAAACCACCACATCCACCATCTCCTCCTCTTCCTCCCCCACCTCCACCATCTCCTCCACCACCTCCACCATCTCCTCCTCCTCCTCCTCCACCTACTATCGACCCTCAACCTCCTCCGCTCCTCCTTCTCTGTCCCCTCTCATCCTCAAAAGAAGGAATCGGCTATGCTGGATCAGATATCTGTAGAATCGGATGAGCTACCCTATACTGTGTATACTCATCTGACACCCCAGCATCCACCACCCTCAGTCGTATATCCCATGGCCTCTCTTGAAGCATCTGGAACTCCACCAATGCCTGATCATATGGAAGTACTAGCCCCCATGCATACCTCTCTCAGACCACTCTCGCATACTCTCCTGATCCTCTCGACAATCCCCGCTATTGTCCAAACTGCCTCAGAACCCTGCCCCGTACCTGTCTCTCTACATGATAATATGTCCTCCCAATGAGGAATCAGGTCATAAAAAACATACGGAAGTGCCTTCGCATCATCCTCCCATGGCTCACACTCCAGATAAGTTGTCCAAATCATGACATCTAGCTCATCCAATGTCCGCTGCCACCACTCTAACTTCTCCAGGTGGGGCTGACTCATCATACCACTATACATAAACATATAGGGCTGATCGACTGCCTAAAATTTCAAACTCATTGGTCGGGTCACTGGTAAGTTCTCCCACACCCAAATGTGCAACAGCCTCACTCCCACTACTAAGGAACCCCTCCCATGGTATACCACCTCATGCAGCTCCTGATATAAGTGCACCAGCACGCATAGTCCCTAGGCAAATCGGGTCCCCTCTATAATCATCATCTCGATCAGCTACCCCCAACCAATGGCCAGACCATGTGATCACCTATCTCGACATAGTAGTCCTCCCATAATGCTTGACAAAACTGCTAGTAGAGGCTCGTATAATGCAACGATATCCTCCTAGGCGATCGAGCCATCATCAATAAACACGTCCTCATCAAAGACTCATTGAACAACTACAGTCCCCCATAATCTGTCATAAGTGACTAGCTCACCCCGAATGGGAATATGAAGGATACACCACACATCCTCCAAAGTCACTATCATCTCCCCCTGTGCAAGGTGAAATGTGCATGTCTCACTATGCCAGCGCTCTGCTAAAGTTGTAATCAACCCATGATTCATCCGAATCATGGGCATATGCATCACATCGTACAGCTCAGTCGCTGCAATGCAATCAATCTCGACCTCTGTTAGCCGATCTCGCAACCCTTGTGTCGCTGGATGTCTCTCGCGTAACTGTAACATGCATAGATCCTCTTGCATACGAGCATCAATCAATTATCATCAGTTGTTTTGTTTTCAAACTTTTTTAAGTTTAAACCTAGACTATCAACAGATACTTTAATCAAGTATCTTCGGGTCTCAATAGGTAAGCAATCATGGCACACCTAGACTTCAACAGGCATTTATCCTAATGACCTAAGTCTCATCAGGGCTATTATGGTTCAAAACAACTCCCACTTCGCATCGCCATCCATCCATCATTGACATCGGGAAATTTTTGTTCACACAAACTGGGGCATCTATTATCTTACAAATGAAAATACTATTTTGTAAACAAAAGCGCTACTTCTCGATAATAGCACTAAACCCCTAACAAAAGTGCTTAATTAGCTATGCAAAAACACTAAAACTACAAACGCGCTACAACCGCTATTCAATAGCACTGCTTAACAACAAAAGCACTCAATTGACCCCTCAATAGCGCTCAAAAAACAAAAGTGCCTAAACATGCCTACAATAGCGCTAATATTTTCAACAACGCCCAAACAATAGCACAATAGCACCATTGCAGCACAAAAGCACTAGTTAATTGGACAAAAGCGCCAAAACATAGTTTTAGCACTATTGTCCTGACTCAACTTGGACTCAGCAAAAAACATATCAAACATGCATGAAATCCAAAATTTTAAATTTGTGTACCACTGGTCCATAGTCATCTGGCCACTGGAATTGATGGACTCACTCGAAACGGTGCTCTGCAATAGGTACTGGCATCCTGACTATTGCTCGCTCCTCTAAAATGACACTATTAGAACTCTGGTTTCACACTGGCCGTGGTAACAAATGATCCTATTTTCACCCCTTTCTCCCCATTTAAACCCTTCGTCATCACCGTAACTTTCCCCCACTCACTGCCATGGTCCCTGTGAACTTCGCGAGCCTCCCTTTTCTCCATTTTTCCTCTGATTTCTTCTATTTTTCACCTGTATCGCTAACTTCTTCTCTTCTATCACCTTGCCAATTTTCATTCTTTTTTGAGAGATCGCCCGATTTTTCAAAAAAATTCGGCCTATCTCTCGAGGGGGCATACCACCCACTAAATTAACATTTATGGGGCATATTCTTCACACCTATTTTTCTTTCTTTGAAATGATGCGGTAAACCGCACCATCTCAAAGAGGGGCAAATGTAGTCACATAAATCTGTCCATTTTAATCAAATGAATATTTGCTATTTATTTGATTAAAAATCCACTAGCCATCAGTTAATTAAATTAAAATTTAATTAATTTATCTTCAAACATTCTCCTATTAATTAAATAAATTATTCAATTTATTTTAATTAATTCATTATACCAAATTCACAATCAATTAAATGAATAAATACTATTTATTTAATTAAATCTCCCTTTTCCTCTTTTAAATAAATTAAATAAAACATTTATTTAAATCATTATCCCCCCCCCCCCCACTTGCATTTTCCTACAAATGCAACTTGCACCTATTTATTGAAATAAATTAATTTATTTTAAAAAAAAAACCTATTTTCCCTCACCCACCAAACCCACTTGCATTCTTAAACCCCCTTCTAGATTCTGCTAAACCCTTTCTAATTAATCTAATCCATCCCCTAATTATTGTCACATTCCTAATCAACTTGGAGTCACTTCTCAAAGACTTCAAAGTCTTTGAAAAGTATTTAATGCTTTGTGTGTTCAACAATTTAACCTCTAAAGTCTTCCAAACCACTAATGGCTCTTACATGACCATTTATGGCTCTTACATAACCATTTATGGTTATTTCAACTTGCACTCATGTGTCTCCTCAAGCATTTATTGCTTTGACTATGGTTATCCCTTTGCCCTTGCACAAGAATTTATCCATTGGATAAAATATTTATTCTTTGAATAAAGAATTTATTCATTCAACTAACCTTGACCCTAACCCCCAAATTAACCTTCAGGTCATGTCAAGCATTTAATGCTTATTCTCTTTCCTCTCAACCTATCTCACATTGACATTTGTCATCCTGGGATTGGGTTGAAAGCCCTCACATGGATCTCAAATCATTCAATGTTGACCTTTGTTGAGATTGCTCAATCTCAACCATCCATTGCTCCATTTTTCCTATAAATAGAGCCCATTTCTTCATAATCTAGATCCTGAAAACTTGTATGCATTTAATCTATAGACATTTTTAGAGAGAATTTAGCATAAATCACTAATATCTTGTCATTTTGGTTAAAATAAATTATTTTAGTATCAATAACATCTAGTATTAGCTTTTTATTCACATTTAGAGCAAATACTTCAATCTCAAACCTCCATAAGCATCCATAGTGCAAAAAGCTGCTGAGAGCTACACTAGTTTGGAACTTGGAGAGGAGAGAAACAAAGGAGAAGGAGCTAAGAGTATGGTAGAAGGCATTTGAAGATGTCTTCTTGCATTTACATTCATAGTTAAATGTTTTACTTTGTTCTTGGTGTCTTTTGATATGCCTGCTTAGGTTGATCTTTAGTTGAATAACACTAACCTTAATACTTGTTTCTTGTTGTTTGTGTGTTATACTACCATAGGTTTTGATCTAACACTTGCCCTTTTTTGCAGAGCATAAAAAACAAACTGATATCACTGAGGATGAGTTAGGAACTCTACAGCCTGAGACTCACCTATCACTCGTAGCTACCTCTTTGGAGAGTGACATGCTTGTAGCTTTCAAAAGAGTTGTAAGGAAAAGGGATCCTTCACTGGCATCCACACCTTCGCCTAGAAGGACTAGACAAAAACAACAGGCAATGAGGTCACCAGTTAGAAAGACAACACCAAAGAAAAAGTTGACACCAAAGAAGAAGAAGACTAAACAAAACTTGGCCCCTCTTGACAAATTGCTATATGAAATCACAGAGGAAGGGAAACTTAAAAACATAGGAAAATTCTATGATACACTGTCAGCAGATGACAAAGAACAAGTTGAAAACAATGTTATTTTACACATGGACATCTATAAGAAGTTCTTAATGGAAGTAATAGATGATCTACTAGATGAATTGTTCAAAAGACTGGAAGCAAGAAGACAAGCTGTTGTAGAGCTTGATAAGAAAATCAAAATTGAAAAGTTACTTGTTGTTTATCTAGTAAACTCACCTAAGGAGATAGATGACTTAATTGCTGAAGCCAACCGGTCAGTATTCTCTACTGCACACTGGCATATTGCCTTAATGGTTGGAAGAGTGAATGAAGTAATAGAGGAAACAAAAAATGCATGGGACATATTTCTTGTTGAGAAATAAAAATAGGAAGAGTACAAGAACCCCAAACCAATAAAGGTATACCAGAAGGAGAGAGACAAAGGAAAAGGAAAGGTTGGTGGACCTTCGAGTATCAAAGTAAAAGATAACTTATCCCTACAGCCTGAAATTGCATCACTGGTAAAAACTACTGAAGATCAACTGACAGATGAGAGTATGGACACAAAGGATACAAATCCTAATCTTGAGGTACTATACACAGTTGATGTTGATACACAAAAGGTCAACATTGTGATAGACAAAGAAACAACCGGCAAGATAGATATGGCTAGTGAGCCATCGGCAACTAACAACATTGACAATACTGAAAGGAAAGTTGAAGTTGATAACATAGAGCAACAGGTAGAGACTCAGATTGAGACTAAAACAGAGCAACAAACAGAGAGACAAGCAGAGCAATAGGCTTCGGAATAGGAATAGGTTCACATGGAAATAGTGCCACCGGCAACAGGAGAAGATCAAAAACCATTGCTTAAAGAAATGGAAACACAGACTGACCTACCAGAGGTCACTACAGGCTTGGTTACTTCCTCCACCGGCGGAATTCAGAATGTTGGTTCCTCCTCAATAGGTTACAAATCAACTAATGTAACTGAAGTACTTTTGGACTCCATAAAAAAGATAACAGATTGTAGTTCACAGGCTTATAAAGCTATAGATGAAACAATCCCAATTTTGAAGGTAATAGCTCCTAACTGTAACATAGACAATAAGGATTCTTTAAAACAACTTGATACTTTGTGTAAATACATCACTAAGAACACAATGACTATTGAGCAAATAAAGGAAGAGACATTGAAGGGTAAGGTAGAAATTGAAAAGAAAAAATTCTTTGAAGATCATATAAAGAAGTGTACTAGGGAATTTGACACACTTCTACTGGAACTATGTAACTTATTAAAGGAATTCAAAACACTATACAAAGATACTTGCAAGACAAACTTTTTGACAGTAGACATAGATAAGAAAATGAGCAAGGTACAGGATGAAATCAATAAACTTGCAGACAATTTTGTTAACTCACCTGATACATTATCAGTTTTTGAGCAAAGGATAACAAGTTTTGAGGAAGAATTACTTAAGTTAGAAAGAGAAAAGGAGAGAATAGTAAATAAGGACAAACATTTGAGACTAAGATTGAGTCCAAGATTGGACTATCCAGCATCATTAGGGAAGGAAATATCTGAGGCACTAGTACAGGGACAAAGAACACTTGTAGAGCATATGCAGCACCTCACCGGTACAGTTAAGAGAACATAGACAACAATAAAGGACAACAATAAGTTTATGGAAAGTATAAACTTGATTTTGGCAGATCTTTTTCAAATTGTAACTACCCAGTTACAAGGTTGAGTGAGACTACAACTCTACTAACATCTTGGCAACCTTTGTCATTGATGCCAAAGGGGGAGTAGTAGTATGAGAAAATAATCGGCAGAAGACTTATCTACTCACGGAGAGCTCTTATATTTTTGGTAACATATTTTTGGAAACATTTTTGGATTACAAGTTTTGGATACACTTTTGAATTTTCTCATGAGTGTTGCCATCAATGCCAAAGGGGGAGATTGTTCGCATATGCACACTCCAATGAGACATTGTAGGTGATTGAAGGTTTTTTCATTGATGGCAACCTTACAATCCTATGGAAACGGTAAGGCATCACATCGGCAAGGCATTACACTGGCACTAACAAGATCAGACTCTACATCGACACTCAGACGACCGACACCGGTAGAGAAAGAAAGCATACTGGCATAGAGACCAACAAGATTTTTGTTATATTGTATTTTGTTTATTATTGTAAAATATTTGTAAGCCAACTTGGCATCATTGTAAAATGACTCTTATATAAGAGAGATCATTGCAGAACATTTGTAAGTAAGGAAGAAGATCATATTTAGGTGAAATAAGGCAGACGTATTATGCGAATTATAGGTTAAGGGTTTATGTAAGAAGCAGAGTAGAAACAGGTACTAGATCTAGCATTATAGATGCTATTCTGAAGCAGTACAAGATACTAGATTTGTATAATCCATAATTGTAAGTCAGTGAGACTTCCCATTGAGCAGTGAGCTCTAGGCAGTTGGCCTTGCTACATGTGCAGGCCCCTCTTGTAGCAGTAATATTTTCTTATTGGCCAGTAAGTGAATAAGTGAATATTGTGGGTCACAAATCCCACCGAGGTTTTTCCCACATTGGGTTTCCTTGTTAAATCATTGTGTTATGGTGTGTTTTTCATGTGGTTGCTTTTATTCTATTTATTGCATTATTTCTTGCATACCGATACACTGTTATAATATGTTCTACATGTTTTAAATTAAGAAATTCAATTCACTGGTTAGATACTAATTCACCACCCGCCCCCCCCCCCCCCCCCCCTCTCAGTATTTGTGGGAATCCTAACATGAGGAAGTTTTTTGATGAATAACTTATTTTTTTGTTTCCGATTGTTGGCCGAGTGACTCTCGTAGGGTGATCTTGTATCCCCCAGCCTTTTTTTGTTAATATGTACTTTAATCTTTTTTAATTAATAGAGAAGGCCTATTCACCAAAAAATTAAGAGCATATGATCTACACTACTAAGTTTTAGGGCTAAATTTGTTTGTGCTTTATGAAGTAATCCTAAAAGTGCAACTATTTAAATAGGTTTCTCTTGCATTTCTCTTTGCTTTAGTTTTCTACGAAACAATTTTATGGATTTATTTGAGTTGTAATGATTGATTTCTAAAGCTCTAGATTTTTATAAGTTGAGTGAGAAAATGAGTGTTGCAATATAGTAGATTTTATTGTTTCTTTAGTTACGATTTGTATCATTTTTCTTTGTAATCTTATAAACATAACACACATTTTTAAATTTTATTTATTTTCAAGCTCACTATTGGATGCAATACTTGATCAAATAAATACTCATTTCTTATATTTCTATATAAAAACTATATATGATACATGTTTACCAAAATCTCATTCACCCATATTACTAATTTTGTGAAAAATGTGAAAGATTCTTTAAAACCAAAATATTTTTTTAAGGCAATTCTAATTTCTTTCCTCATAAGAGTATTTAGTAGCTAGAAGAGCTCATAATTTAAAAATAAATAAATAAAAATTCTCATCAATTTTATACTTATCCTTTTCTATAGTTCATGTACAAATTTGGATGAATTCACATTTTGGACAATAAAAGTTTATGGCAAACAATTGTGAGTATTTATCTATTTTAATACTATTTTGTAGTTAATGCAATGGGTTCCAAATATTTGTAGCTTCTATTGGAAAGAAAAGAAGCTACCATATGTCCCTGCAATAATTATTTATTCTTTATCCAATTTGTACATTGGGCAGTGAGACATAAGGGGACTAGTTAATTTTTTTGAATCATTTGGTTTTAGATGTTAGTGTACAAGCTTCTAAAAGGGGCCTATGTTTGGTTCATTGGTGCAGGAGCACCTAACAAAAAGGCACAAAAGGAGTCTATAAGAGGATAAAAATCAATTCATAAGTATATTCAATTACATTTTCATTTGTAATGTCATTTTGAGTCAATATGAATCAATATGTAAGGCTAAAAGAGCCCATTATAATGAATTGTCCAAATTGTCCCAATAAGGTCTTGAATTAGTCATTTGGTAATATTTGTATAAAATAATCTTGGAGAGGTAAAATGGTGACAAAAATACATATTATTCTATCCTAATATGTTTTGAAGGTTCTTTTGAAGGTTTAAAGTCATTTGAGTCAAAAGTTGTAAAAGTTGTAAAATGCAACTTTTCAAAAGTTGTAAAAAGACCAAAATGGGAAGTTGTATGGTCTTAAGAGGAAGTTGGGTAGTCGTAACTTCCATGTGAAGATGAAAAGGCTATAAAACCTCTATTATGGTCATTCATAAGTGTATGTAAAAATTGGAGAAGGAATTGGAAAGCATTGGAAACATTTTGGTATCATATTTTCATTGTTTCAATCTTTTGTTTTGTGGTCTCAAAATTTTTCCTCTTGTTTCCAGGCCTTGTGCAGTCATGTACAGCCTAGAAAAAAGTGTATTTATATCATGATAGTATAGTATATTGAATAATATTTCCATTTCTTTTGGTTTGAGTTGATTTCATGCATTTTTGAGAAAGTTATGAGAGTTTTGGTGAAAACCGTTTGGAACTACCCAGAACCCTGATTCACGGCGACCAATTTTGGAACAATCATCATAACTTTGAATTTCACTGTTGGAACTTTCTATAATTTGGAGAAAAGTTTTATAACTAGCATTTCTAGAATTGTACTGGAGATATTGTCTATGTGATTAATATTTTAAGAGTTATTAATGACTGTTCATGACTGTAATTTCATGACTAGAATAGAGTAAATTTCATAGTTTGGACAGCTTCTTGGTTTTCATTTCTATGGTGCAGGAGCACCTAACATAAAGGTACAAAAGAAGTCTATAAGAGGATAAAAATAAATTCATAAGTATATTCAATTACATTTTCATTTTTAATGTCATTTTGAGTCAATATGAATCAATATGTAAGGCTAAAAGAGCCCATTGTAATGAATTGTCCAAATTGTCCCAATAAGGTCTTGAATTAGTCATTTGGTAGTATTTGTATAAAATAACCTTGGAGGGGTAAAATGGTGACAAAAATACATCATTATTCTATTCTAATATGTTTTGAAGGTTCTTTTAAAGGTTTAAAGTCATTTGAGTCAAAAGTTGTAAAAGTTGTAAAATGCAACTTTACAAAAGTTGTAAAAAGACCAAAATGGGAAGTTGTATGGTCATAAGAGGAAGTTGGGTAGTTGTAACTTCCATGTGAAGATGAAAAGGATATAAAACCTCTATTATGGTTGTTCATAAGTGTATGTAAAAATTGGAGAAGGAATTGGAAAGCATTGGAAACATTTTGGTATCATATTTTCATTGTTTCAATCTTTTGTTTTGTAGTCTTGAAATTTTTCCTCTTGTTTCTAGGCCTTGTGTGGCCATGTATAGCCTGGAAACAAGTGTATTTATATCATGATAGTGTAGTATATTGAATAATATTTCCATTGCTTTTTGTTTGAGTTGATTTCATGCATTTTTGAGAAAGTTATGAGAGTTTTTGTGAAAACCGTTTGGAACTACCCAAAACCTTGATTCACAGCGACCAGTTTTGGAACAATCATCATAACTTTGGATTTCACTGTTGGATCTTTCTATAATTTGGAGGAAAGTTTTATAACTATCATTTCTAGAGTTTGACTGGAGAGATTGTCTATGTGATTAATATTTTAAGAGTTATTAATGACTGTTCATGACTGTAATTTCATGACCAGAATAGAGTAAATTTCATGTATATGTATGTATATATATATATATGTATATATGTAGACATATATATGTATATATGTATATATATAATATATATATACATATATACATACATATATATATGTATGTATATATGTATATATATATTATATATATATACATATATACATATATATGTCTACATATATACATATATATATATATACATATACATACATATATATAAATATACACATATATATACATATATACATATAAATATACGCATATATATACATACATATATATACATACATATATACATGTATACATATATATGTATATATGTATGTATATATATATGTATCTAAATGTATATATATGTACATATATATGTGTATATATGTACATATATATATATACATATATATATATACATATATATATATATATACATATATATATATATGTATATATATATATATATATATATGTTCATGTATATATACATATACATATGTGTAAACACACACACATATATAACATTAGAAAATGAAAATAAATGTTTTATTTTTCATGTTAGAAAAAATTATACAATGTTTATCTGCTATATATTGATGTTTTATTCGATGTAGTAAAAAATTAGATTTAATGTTTTAACATTATATGTTTGATTAGAAAAGGTCTAAATTTTTAGTTGTTTAAGAGATTAAATTATATCTATATGGACATATAAAGTTAAACATATAAAGCATATAAACCTTACATGAAACCACAACATCCCCTTAAGACATGATATATAAACTACACATGAATCCATGCATGAAACACACACACACACACACACACACACACACACACACACACATATATATATATAAGACATTAACTTGAATTAAATTAACTAAAAGTCTCTCTCTCTCTCTCTCTCTCTCTCTCTCTCTCTCTCTCTCTCTCTCTCCAAGTAAGACTTATTAATGTTGGCATTTGAACTGAACCGGTAATGATTGTTTGCTTGATGCAACCAATACATGTCTGATTTGTAAAATGATGAGATTCTTGAGTGATGACTTAGTTTTATGTTTTCATTGATAGAAACTATATATTCACAGTCATCAGAGTCTAGTAGTCCAACTGGTAAGCTATAACCAGTAGCAAAGACAGTCTATCATAGAATCGGTAATTAGGACTTTAACTGGCAAATTGTAGACAGTGTTATACTTTGACAACTAGTACAGGAAATTTATGAAGAGTTGGATGATGCGGTTTTGTAGCAATGATGAAGACTGGTAGATTGACTTATTTTCATGATCGCATGAGTGGATTCAATTAGATGAACAAGATTTGATTGACATAGTAGATATTCTGATGGACACTTAACCAGTAGTGATGAAAATCACTTAGATCAGTAAACCGAGATGAGATTTGATTTGTTATGTCGGTGGATGACTTATATAAGGCATGCAATGCAAGTTTGTCTAGATTCATTGAACTTAGGAAATTGTTCCAAGGTTGTAGCTGACTAAATGTTGTTGGGTGAACTCACAGTACTGGTTCCCACTTTTTGACCAACTTTGACACTTTGATGAACATTTTGAAAAAAATCTTCACTTTCCGACACCTATAACTTTTAAACCATTGAGAATTTGAAGATGATGTAAACTAATGATTTGTAACATCCTATTTGTAGATTCTAAATATATTTTTTTCAAATTTTTTCGAATAAAATTTAATTGATTTTTCCATCTCCCTCAAAAAGTATTTGTTTTACAACAAACAACATTTTTTAAGAGTGATATGCATCCCAAAACGCATCTTTTTTTTAATAAATGATAAAAACTTAATTCTTTTTAATTTTGGTTTGTAACAACAATACCCAACACATGCAGTTGGTTTGATAGTGATATGTTGAACATTTTTCATTTTATTAAGCTTTGAAGTTAGACTAATTATAATTTAGATATAGGTGTACATTTGAACACATAACTTGTTCTATATATCAAAATTTATTTTATTTTTTTTGTCAGAAATAAAACATCAATACCTAGGGCATAAATATTTTTTAGAATTTTTTCGATTTAGTTTACTATTTTTATCAATGCACTGAACAAAGAAGTTCATGTTTGTTGAAAAACCTACATTCATAAAAAATAAAATAAAAATGTATTAATGAAATTAAATATATTAAAATTTATACTATTTGGAAAGCTTATAACAATGACTAAATACTTTAAGAAACAAAACTTTTAAATGAATTCATTTGACCCCCAAAAAGCTAATGTAAAATTGGTTTTTTTTATCAGCATTTGATAGATACAAAGGAGACTCTATTGCAAGTATGATTTAGAAGTAGAGAGGTTCTATCCAAGAAATTTTATTCTAAGAGCCTTTGATCTAACTCTGTTCAATTAATTACTTAAAATGGGAACTCTTAAAGCTTAAATCAATATATTTTCTAAAAAATGTATGATTTCAGCAAAAATCAGGATGTACCAAAAAGTGGGAACCAACATTGTGAGTTCAATCTGTTTATAAGATGTGTGATGAGGTATGAAGTCGATCAAGTGTGTGAATGAATGTATGTGACAAATAATTAGCCAATTTTGTATTTATGATTGTGTGATGATCAGAGGAGTTCTGGTATGAAGTATTGGTGATGTTTTAATGTTTTGAAGTAGATCTTATCAAACACTAAATGCATTAAACAAATATAATTTGAATTTGTTATCTCCCTAATAGTTGCAACAAGAAAATCCTCTGACAAGGTAACTCCTAACAGGGTGCAGTAGGATCCTCACAAGTCCGAAGGTTAAATCCTCTCACCAGGTAACACATTAGCTTGTGTTTGTAAATCCCAATAACTTGGGCAGCTCCTAACAGGGTTGGTCCTAATAGACCGTATTGTATAGCTCTTAACCAGGCTAAGACACTTTTAACTAGGTGTGCCGCTAAGAGGGTAATTGTAAGACCTTAGCTAGTCAGATCTCTATACTACAAATAGTGAATCTTTGTGGTATTAACTCCCACTGTGCTTTTCCCTTTTGGGTTTCCACATATAAATCTCTTGTGTTATGTGGTTTCTATTTTATTTGGTGATTGCATATGTGGTCTTATTTCTTATATGTATATTGAGTTTTCAGTTGGTGAAATTAATAATCAGATTTTTATTGTTTTTAGTTGCACTCATTCACCCCCCCCCCCCCCCCTCACAGTGCCCTATAAATATATCAATTGGTATCAGAGCCTAACTTCCTTAAGGCTTAACTACTTGGAAGGGGTTCCTAAGGGAAATATGGGGGAAGGAATGAGCTATAGAGAAATGGCTAGGGAACTTGCATAAACTAAGGAAGAGATAGGAACATTGAGAGGAAAATATAATACCCAATTGCTAAAAGGAAAGAACTTGCAAAAAAAAAATTAGAGGTCTCTTAAAGCAACTCTTCTGATGAGGCAAACATAGATGCGTGTTGACATTTTGCATAAAGATTGCATTAATGATATGTTGTCATTGATGTCAATTGATTCGGTGAATGGTATTCATGATTTTGCTAATGTTATTATTGTTATTGTTTTTGTATTGTAACTAGTATAATAAACTTTGTGGAAGATGTTATAAACCGGTATATAGTAGTTTGTATGTTGAACCGGTGTATAAGGTTAAACCTTTCTATGTTAAGTAACCGGTAAACCCTACCAGTTGTTTTTGTTAAACCCTAACTAGTTAAAGTTTGTTGGTTTAAGATCTGATGTTGAGCAGTAATGGTGGTGACACGTGTGGTCACTGTATGAAGATGATTTCAAGTTAGTTTGGCACATTTGATTGTCTTGGAAAGGAGAAAAGTGGATTGCATCAAATACTAAGTGTGTGATGAGTTACAAGTTTGATGAAGTGGTGATCATGGAGCGGTTGGAATTTTCTTGTTAAATGTGAAGAGATTGTTATGATTTCTAACGGTTAAGATTGTACTGACTTGTTTGTAATCTCGATGATGAGAATTAGGCTTTGTTATGTTACCGACCTATTTGATTTGTATTTAAGGTTGATGATGTTGTCTTATTTTCATAGGCAAATTTGGCAGAATTAGTTGAGTGTGAGATTACCTAACAGGAGGATGGATCTGCAGTTTGAGTGAAGGCAGATTTGAAGCTTAACAAGGATCTGATCAAGAAGATGAAGTGCTATTTAGATAGATAAGAAAAAACAATTGTTTTCTAACAATCGCAATAGAAATTGAAATCCGCTAACCGGGTAAGCTCTAACAAGCTTGGTTACTTCAAAACCCTCTAACAAGGTGGTCCATTAGTTTGGATTCTGAAATCCTCTACTGAGGTTACTCCTAACAGGGTATTGTGGTTTTCATCAAGGCATATTTGTAAAATCCTCTAATCGGGTGATTCCTAACCAAAATTAGTTCTTCACATGACTTATTGTAAAGCTATAACAGGCTTGGATCCTAATCGGGCAAACTTCTGAAGAGTTCAGATAGCTATCCTTATGAGTCTCATCTCACCATGGTTTTTACCTATTTGGGTTTTCCACGTATAACTATTTGTGTCAAGTGGTGAATTCTTTTTGTGGTTATGATCTTATTTATTGATTTGACTAAGGCATGATAACTAGAAGCATGAGAGTTGAAAAGGTTGATATTTGATTAAGCATTGTTGATGTTTACAAGATTGAAGTTGTTTACTATTAAGTTGGTATAACAGTCCAACTGGTTGGTATTTATTGATGTTGTTAATCTTTGAGATATTATTTTGACATAACTATTTTTTTAATAAGTTTATTTTGAGTTTGGGAGTTTGTATCAGTCTTTGACTATACTAATTCACCCACCCCTCTCAGTATTCTACCAGATACTTATTACTTCATCATATCATCAATTGGTATCAGAGCGGCTTCAGGTACTCTTAGATCTCTAAGCCTAATAGCTTGAGGAAAAGATCCTATAGATCATGATGAAGAAAGAAGGTCCTAAGTTCAACATAGAGAACTATAGAATCTGGAGTGACATAATGAAGATTTACATCAAAAGTCTTGGTAGTCAGTATTGGGAGCATGTAGAAACTCAATATGTTGCACCTACTAGTACTCTAACTAATGAACAGATGAAAGAACATCAAGAGAATCATCAAGCACTAGAGGCTATCATAAGTTCCCTATCTGTTGTTGAATATGTAGATAGTCATGGTCTTGAAACTGCATATGAAGTGTGGAAAAAACTTGAAGAGATTTATAGGAGTGATGAACATGTTAAGATTGCTAAAGAGGAGAGTTTAAGAGGAAAGTTTGATGAAATGAGAAAGTCTGAAGGCGCGAATATCCAACAATATGGTCAAAGGATTAAAGAAATAGTTAGTGAAATAAAGAGTGCAGGAGGGAAAGTAGAAGATGCCACAGTGGTCAGTAAGGTACTGAGAACCTTGCTACCGGTCTATGCTATTTGAGTTGCAGCTATTCAGGAGCTGAAATCCATTGACAAGACAAAGGTAACTCTTGACTCTATTATGAAAAACTTACTGCTTTTGAGTTAAATGGCTATGATGGTAGTTACAAAAATTAGAATCTTCATGCAGAGCTTCTGTCTCTAACCCATCTGTGAGAAGAAGTAGAGATACCAGCCATAGCTATGAATCCAAATCCAGCAGAGATGTTGACGATGAAGACAGTTTAGTGGAGCTTGAAGCATTGTTGCCAAAACAACTGCTATGAGGCACTGGTAAATACAGAGGTAAGCTACTATTGAAATGTTTTTCTTGCAATAAGATTGGTCACATAGAAACAAATTTCCCTAATAGTGAAAATGAATACAAGAGAGAAAAATTTAAGAAGTATAAGGGTAAAGGCAAGAGAGATTGTCTTGTAGATACTGACAGTGGTATTACCTGATGATGAATCTGATGATGATGCTAGTGAATATATTGTGTTTGTGGCTATTAAGGAAGAGACATCTGACCAGAAGGCTTTAGTGTCCAGAATGGATAACTCTGATGATTGGATCATTGATAGTGGTTGTTCACATCACATGACTAGTGATCGGAGAAAATTTATTTCCTTGAAAGAGTTTGGTGGTGGTGTTTTCAGATTTGGAAATGACTCACCTTGTATGGTTAAAGGTAAGGAAGTTATTTCTCTTAATGGGAAGAGAAGTGTTGATGATGTTTATTGGGTTGAAGGTCTTAAGCATAATATTTTAAGTGTGGCATAGCTGAATGACAAAGGATACCCACTGGAATTTATAAATGGCATGTGCAAAGTCTTTGACAAAAAAGGTTAATTGATTGCAACCGGTAAATAGAGTAGAGGTAATCTATTTCATCTTAATCCTAAAGTTAGCAACTGTTTGATTGCAAAGATAGATGATAGCTGGCTTTGGCATAGAAGATTTTATCATATAAATTTTGACAATATTGTTAAAGTGAGTAAGTCTAAGACAATGAGAGGTCTACCTCAACTAGACAAATTGTTTAATGCTCTATGTAAAGAATGTCAGTTAGGGAAGATGAACTTCTTCTACCTTCAAGAGAAAGTCCTCCTCAGTGGAGCACTTGTTAGATTTGGTTCATACAGATCTATGTCAACCAATAAGAATTAGAAGCATTTCAGGTGATATATATTTCATGATCTTCACTAATGACTGTTCAAGGATGACGTGGGTCACATTATTGAAAGATAAGAATGAATCCTTTGGTAAATTCAAGGCATTCAGGGCCTTAGCTAAGAAAGAGAGTGACAAAAAGATTAAATGTTTGAGAACAAATCAAGACAGTGAATTTACTTCTAAGGAGTTCACTAAGTATTGTGATGAGAATGGTATGAAGAGGCAACTTTTTGCACCAAGGACACCACAATAGAATGGTATTGTAGAGAGAAACAACCAGTCAGTGGTTGAAGCTGCTAGGACTATGTTGATACAAGGAGGTGTGGAAAAAACATTTTGGAGAGAAACTGTAAGTACAACGGTCTACACAATGAACCGGGTTCTGGTGAAAAGAGGTAAGGACAAGACACCTTATGGGTATTGTTATGGAAGATCACCTGATGTTAGTTATTTTATGATCTTTGGTAGTAAATTCTTTATTAAAAGAGGTGATTACATAAGTAAGTTTCAAGCGAAGAGTGATGAAGGCATATTTCTTGGCTATTCCACCAAGAGTGCAACCTACAAATATTTCAACAACCGCACTCAAAGAATTATTGAGAGTACTGATGTTCATGTAGATGAATGTCCTGAAGTATCAAAAGGAACCAATTCTAAGAAAAAGGATGAAGATCCTTGCATTTTGCTTTTCAAACCTGGAATAGTTAAATCTGAAATTGGTAAGGAAAATCCTAATGTACTTGTTCAACCAGAATAGATAATTTCAGAAGAAGGCGTTGAAGAAGTTGAACCTGAGGAGAATGATCATGTTATTCCTAGATATGTGAGACTTAATCACAGTCCTAAGAAGATTATTGGGGATAAGGATGCTGGAGTACTTACTAGAAGAAGAGTTAGAGAGAACTCTTGCATGATCTCCACCATTGAACCAAGAAGTGCTAAGGAATCTTTTGGTGATGATCATTGGGTTAAAGCAATGGAAGAGGAATTGGATCAGATTGAGAAAAAAAACACTTGGACCCTAGTACTCCAACTGGTAAACAAAAATGTCATAGGTACTAAATGGGTGCTTAGAAACAAGTTGAATAAGGATGGTGTTGTAGTTCAGAATACGACAAGATTAGTCTGCAAAGGTTATGCACTAGAAGAAGTAGAGGATTATGGAGAAAATTTTGCACCAGTAGCAAGATTGGAAAGAGTGAGAACATTACTTGCATTTGTAGCTCGCAAGAAGTTCAAGGTATACCAGATGGATGTTAAGTCTACATTTTTGAATGGGATATTGGAAGAATAGGTTTATATAGAGTAGCTTGATGGCTATGCATTGACAGAGAAAGAAGACATGGTATGCAGATTGCATAAAGCTTTGTATGGATTAAAGCAGGCACCCAAAGCATGGTATGAAAGGCTTCATACACATCTGATGAAGATAGGCTTTGCAAGAAGTAGCGATGGCAACAACATTTATCTCAAGTCTGAAGGAGATAAAATACTAATTAGTGAAGTATTTGTTGATGACATTATATTTGGAGGTAATGATGTCATGAGAAACAATTTTGCAGATGAAATGAAGAATGAGTTTGAAATGTCATTAGTAGGGGAAATAAAAAATTTCATAGGCTTGTAGATACAAGAGATGAAGAATGGTATTTTCATTACTCAATCTAAGTATGTGAAAGAAGTTTTGAAGACCTTTGGTATGAGTGACTGTAAACTAGTTGGAACTCCAATGGTTATAGGTTGTAAATTGTCCAAGGAAGATGCATCTAAGTCTGTAGATGAGAAAGAATATGTCAATTATTGGCAAGTTACACTATGTTGTTCACAGTTGACCAGATATTGCCCATGCAGTTGGTATTGTTGCTAGATTCTAGAAGAATCCAAAGGGAGCACATCTAATAGCAACCAAGAGAATTTTTACATATCTAAAAGGTACAATTGATTATGGGTTATGGTATCCATATGGAGGAAATTTTGATTTGCAAGTGTACACAAATGCTGATTGGGCAAGAAATGTTGATGACTAGAAGAGTACTACTGGTGGAGCATTCTTTCTAGGAGGAAGGCTAGTTTCATGGAGTAGTAAAAAGTAGAGTTGTACTTCACAATCTACTACTGAAGCTGAGTATGTAGTAGCTTATATGAATTACACACAAGTGATTTTGATGAGGCACATTTTGGAAGGTTTTAAGATGAAGATCTCAAAACCTATAAAGATTTTGTGTGATAAAATAAGTGCAATTAATATTTCTAAAAATCCTGTTTTGCACGCAAGGACAAAGCACATTGAATTGAAGTATCATTTATTGAGGGAGAAATTTCAAAGCAAAGATGTTATCTTAGAGCATGTTTCAACCAAGGAGCAACTTGCAAATATTTTTACCAAACCTTTGCCTAAGAATACATTTGAGTGTCTTAGAAGACAACTAGAGGTTGTACCCTTTCATGAGGTCAATTGAACATGATGTTGATTGCATCAGTCCCTGAACTACTTGCAAAATTTTTCCATGGATTGATGTTTTTAGAGTGGATGTATTCCATAGGGGGAGCATCAAGTTGTAGTATGTTGATGCATAGTGAGATTTTGATATACATATTTTTAATTTCAATTTGGCATTGTTGTCAAAGGGGGGGAATAAATATGTAACTGGTAACTGGGGAGAAGAATTTTGTGTTTTATTTAGTGATAGGATGATGAATGACACAGCATGGTGAATACTTGGCATGTAAAGCAGGATTCCTATTCACTATTCACAACAACAAATCAGAGGCGTTGATATTTGCATTGCCATCAATGCCAAAGGGGGAGATTGTTTGAATTTCTAGATTGTTGGCATTTTGCATAAAGATTTCTTTAATGATATGTTGCCATTGATGTCAATTGAACTGATGAATGGTATTCATGATTTTGTTGATCTTATTATTTTTATTGCTTTTGTATTGTAACCAGTATGATAAACTTTGTGGAAGATGTTGTAAAATAGTATATGATAGTTTGTAAGTTGAACCAGTGTATAAGGTTAAACCTTTCTATGTTCAGTAACCAGTAAACCATACCAGTTGTTTTTCTTAAACCCTACCCAATCAAATTTTGTTGGTTTAACATCTGATGTTGAGTGGTAATGATGGTGACACGTGTGGTCATTGTATGAAGATGATTTCAAGTTAGTTTGGCACGTTTGATTGTCTTGGAAAGGAGCAAAGTGGATTGCATCAAATACTAAGTGCGTGGTGAGTTACAAGTTTGATGAAGCGGTTAGAATTTTCTTATTAAATGTGAAGAGATTATTATGATTTCTAACGGTCAAGATTGTACCGACTTGTTTGCAATCTCGACGATGAGAATTAGGCTTTGTTATGTTACCGACCTATTTGATTTGTATTTAAGGTTGATGATGTTGTCTTACTTTCATAGGCAAATTTGGCAGAATTAGTTGAGTGTGAGATTACCTAACAGAAGGATGGATCTACAGTTTGAGTGAAGGCAGATTTGAAGCTTAACAAGGATCTGATCAAGAAGATGTAGTGCTATTCAGATAGATAAGAAAAAATAATTGTTTTCTAACAATCGCAATAGAAATTGAAATCCGCTAACCGGGTAAGCTCTAACAACCTTGGTTACTTCAAAATCCTCTAACAAGGTGGTCCATTAGTTTGGATTCTCAAATCCTCTACCGAGGTTACTCCTAATAGGGTATTGTGGTTTTCATCAAGGCATATTTGTAAAATCCTCTAACCAGGTGATTCCTAACCAAAATTAGTTCTTAACATGACTTATTGTAAAGCTATAACAGGCTTGGCTCCTAATCGGGCAAACTTCTGAAGATTTCAGATAGCTATCCTTATGAGTCTCATCTCACCATGGTTTTTACCTATTTGGGTTTTCCATGTATAACTATTTGTGTCAAGTGGTGAATGCTTTTTGTGGTTATGATCTTATTTATTGATTTGAATAAGGCATGATAACTGGAAGCATGAGAGTTGAAAAGGTTGATATTTGATTAAGCATTGTTGATGTTTACAAGATTGAAGTTGTTTATTGTTAAGTTGGTATAATAGCCAAACTGGTTGATATTTATTGATGTTGTTAATCTTTGAGATATTATTTTGATAGAAATATTTTGTTGATAAGTTTATTTAGAGTTTGGGAGTTTGTATCATTTTTTGAGTATACTGATTCATCCCCCCCTCTCAGTATTCTACTGGATACTTATTACTTCATCATATCATCAATGCATTGGTTCAAGAAGTGGAGAAATTGAATGTTCAGAAGGCTAACTTTAGGAGAGAGATAGAAGCCCTTATCATCCAAATGAGTCAAAAACTTGAAGCAAGGAGGATTATTGAAGACCAGATCAAGGAAAAGGAGGATAAAATATTTAAGATTAAGCAGGAAATTACAACTTTGTATGAAAATTGGCATGAGGAGAAAGAAGAAAAAGAAGGAATATAGTCAGATATTGAAATGGAAATGTCTCTTAGAGAGACCCTCATGAAAATAAATAAAAATATTGCAAAGGAACATGGTAAGGCTAATGAGAATCTTGCAAAATTCAACAAGAGCTCTTCTATGCTTGATGAATAGATCAAATCTCAGAGGATTATAGGTGATACAACTATACTGGGATACTCTACATTTTAGAAAGGTGAATTCTAGGGTACAAAGAGCAACATTCATGAAGGTAAAAATGCTCCTAAGACTCATAAACCTATTGGTAAGAAATCCTACAAGCCCGTTTGTTTCAATTGTCATAAACCCAGACATACTACTAATGTTTGTTGAAGTTGATCTTATTCTAACACTAGTTATAGACCTAATGTAAGATATGTGCCTAGAAAATTTGAAGGATATTGTTACACATGCAACATGTATGGGAATAGATCTATTGAATGCAGGTATGGAGCTAATAATCCAACATCTCACATGAATCAAAGATATATTGGTATTTGGAGAAAGAATTTCAGTGACTAGAAAAATGCAAATTGGCAATGACCTTATGCTAACCGGTCTAGTCCTTATGCGATGGAGAAGAGAATCAATGTAATTTGTTCTATCTGCAACATTTTTGGACATGTGGCAATGAAATGCAAAAGAAGGATAGGTAGAGGCAATGGAAGACCATGGAGAGCATCTGGAATGGCTTGCTATCATTGTCATAAATTGGGTCACATTGCTAAGTTTTGAAGAACATAGTAGAACCAACTAGTAAATCATTTTATAGACCAAAAAGGAAAGAGGAAAGTCAATGTTGAAGAAACCAAAGCTGAGATGAATAAAATCCAGAAAAAGAAGAGTCATGATAAATCATTTGAGGAGTCCAATTCTTCACCTAGTGTGGAGAATCCTTTAACACTGTACTGAGTTGTTATAATAAATTGGGGAGTGTGTGTGGTCAAATCTTTAGATGAACCCTTGGATAAAGTATTGTGAGTTAAATTTGTATAGTCAGATACATTTTGATATTTAGACATGTTTTTTAATCATAATTGGTAAATAATATATAGTTTTAACAACTGCTAATATGTTTTTGTCTATTTAAAGGAGCTTTAGAGTTTTTGTCGGTTAATGCATTTAATGCAGTAGCTAAAGTGCAAATAAAAAGTAAAAATAAAAAGAAGCTAAATGGATCTAAATGGAATGGAAAAGCGATGATAGTGAACAATATCAGTGATCCAGTAGTGAGTATGCTTCAATGGTCATAGGTTATAGGATCAATTATTCCAACAGAATGAACAATATAATTGGGGCTACCATTCACACTGCCTACCAGATGGTGAAAGAGGATGTTGATTATGATTCAGTAGAAGTGCTAAGAAGCCAGATCATGGTGAACTTAGAAGCAGTAAAGAAAGATAAGAAATTAAAACTTAAATTTAGTCAACTAATTTTGGGATTATTCTTTTACTTTCAATACTATTTCCCCAACATAGGTGATGTGAAATGGATTGTCGATACCCCTGCATTACTCCAAATGAGGAACAACATTAGAATGCTTAAGGATATATCTGATAACATTTCATGGGGTCAGTTTAATGAGTTCCAAAAGAAATCGAATGCTAGAGAGTGAATACCGACAGAAGTGGTGAACCGATATGAAGATAATATTTGGTTCATGGTAGATGCTAGCACCTGTATGATGAAAGAAGTTATTCCTAGGACCACATGGGTAATATCCATGGGATATGACGTAGACAAAGATCTACTCATTGCATATGATGAACATCTACTAGGGAAACCTATAGATACAACTGCAGAAAGATTTGGGACATATGAAGAGAAGTCACTACAAGTGCACTCTGAGCTGCAAAGACTAGGGATAGCTAATAAGGTAAGGAAAGAGGTTGAAGAATTCGCTGAGTAGGCAGGATTTTCAAAAGAGCAGATAGCAACAGCAAGTGAAAAACATGTAGTAGAGCAACATGGTGCATCCAATGTACCAACCCGTACCCCTACTGATAAGACAAGAGTAGCAAAAGGTAAAGTTATAGAAAAGAAGAAGCAAGAAGAGACAAAAGACAAATTGGTTGAATTTCAAAGAGGCAAACCATCAAAATTTTAGTTCCAAAAAAATTAGAAGATATTGGATCCATGTGCTACACTGGTACAAACTTGAAAGAGGAAGCATGAACAAGCCCACAAATTGGGAGATTCAAAGAAGCAACTAAATTAGATGAAGACAAGAAAGAACTTAGAGCTAGTACTAAGAATCTCAAGACAACTGGTAAGGGCAAACCTCCCAAGAAACCATTGACATTTGAAGATTCTTTTAATAGGATGATTAAAATAATAAAGGATTATGGAATATATAAGGGATTAAACATATTATTTATTCATTTGACTAAAATTCAACAAAGGGAGATTGAACATGCAATCACCTTCAGTATGAACAAATTTAGTAGACCCCTCATTGAGTTACAAGGGTAGATTCACAATTCTTTGTATAATTTAACTGATACAAGGTGGTAGGCTACTATTAGCCAAGACAAAGAATTTATTGATTATATCCTTAAGAACCTGCAACTAGAAGCCAGTGAAGAGGAGATTCAAGCAATAAGGGTTAATGCAAAAGCTTCTTTTATATCTAAAAAGAGATTAATAAGAATGTTAGTAGGAGAGACTAAATCAGTCTAGAAAGAGTGAGATTTTGATTAAAAAAAAGGCTTTAGGTCTCACCCCAGGTGAAAAAGAGGAAAGAGATGAACAAGTTGAGGAAGATACTCTTGAAAGGCTAAAGGAAGAAGAATTTATTAAGGGTGCTAAAATCATAGATTTTGAACCAGAATACAAGTATATGCAAGATGATCCTATTGACATTGAACCAGTAGTTATAGAAGATGATGATGATACCAGTGATCTTGACAATAATGTCGCTGGTAATGTTAATGATATTCAGTATGTTGATGTATAGGAAGTGGACACGTATATGGCTCATCAACAACAAGAACAAGAATGGGTTGAAGAGAAAGAAGAAGATAAGAGCTCTAATGAGAAACCAGTGAGTACACAACCTACAGATACTCAAAGACCACTGGTAAGTGTAAATGTAAATATTGATGACAGTCAAAAGGAGAAAACATAGATGCATTTGTTAAAGAAGTGGAGAAATTGAATGTTGAGAAGGCTAACTTGAGGAGAGAGCTAGAAGCCCTTACCATCCAAATGAGTCAAGAACTTGAAGCTAGGAGGATTATTAAAGACCAGATGAAGGAAAAGGAGCATGAAATATTTAAGATTAAGGAGGAAAATGAAACTTTCTATCAACATTGGCATGAGGAGAAAGACAAAAAAGAAGGAATACATTCAGATCTTGAAATGGCAATGTCTCTTAGAGAGACCCTCATGAAAAGAAATGAAGATCTTACAAAGGAACTTGGTAAGGTTAATGAGAAGCTTGCAAAATTCAACAAGAGATATTTTATGCTTGATGAATAGATCCAATCTCAAAGGATGATAGGTGATACAACTAGACTAAGATACTCTACATTTCAGAAAGGTGAAACTTCCGGTACAAAGAATGACATGTATGAAGGTAAAACTACACCTAAGACTCAAAACCTATTGGTAAGAAGTTCTACAAGCCTATTTGTTTTAATTGTCACAAACCAAGATGTATTGCTAATTATTGTAGAAGCAGATCTGATGCTAATATTGGTTATAGACCTGATGTAAGATATGTGCCTAGAAAATTTGAAGGATATTGTTACACATGCAACATGTATGAGAATAGATCTATTGAATGCTGGTATAGAGCTAATAATCCAACATCTCACATGAATCAAAGATCTATTGGTGATTGGCAAAGGAATTTCAATGGTCGGATAAACACAAATTGGCAAAGACCCCATGCTAACTAGTCTATTCCTTATGAGATGGAGAAGAGAATCAATGTAATTTGTTCTCTCTACAACAACTTTGGATATGTAGCAATGAAAGGCAAAAGAAGAACAGGTAGAGGAAATGCATGACCATGGAGAGAATCTAGAATGGCTTGCTATCACTGTCATAAACCAGGACACATTTCTAAGTTTTGCAGAACACAGTAGAACCAACTGGTAAATAATTTTACAGACCGAAAAGGAAAGAGGAATGTTTGTGTTGAAGAAACTAGAGTTGAGATGAATAAAATATGGAAGAAGAAGAGTGATGATAAATCATCTGAGGAGTCCAACTCTTCACCTAGTGTGGAGAATACTTTACTAGTATACTGAGTTGTTATCACAACTTGAGGAGAGCATGTTGTCAAATCTTCAGATGAACCCCTTGATAAAGTACTATAAGTTAAATTTATATATTTAGATACAATTTGATGTTTAGACGTGTTTTTGAATCATAATTGGTAAATATTATATACTTTTAACAACCGGTAATATGTTTTAGTCTGTTTAAAGGAGTTTTAGGGTTTTCTTCAGTTAATGCATTTAATGTGGTAGCTAAAGTGCAAATTAAAGAAACATTTTTAATCTCATTTCTCACATTGCAATCCTGAGAGCACTTGGTGAGAGAATAGAGTAGAAAAACAATTATGTGAGCATCAGTCAGCTTATTTAGAAACAATCTAAAGTGATCAGAAAAGAGTTTCTAAATCGGTGATCGTTATTGAAGACCTTGTCTGTGTGTGTGTAAGACTTGAGTAGTAGCAGGAAAAGGTATTTGTCTGAAAATATCACTCTTTATTTTGGTAATCTGTATATTTGGATATGGATACCCCTCACCTTGTTTATGTGACCAATAGGCCATTTCTAGCATTCAAATGACATCTTTTTAAATCTGAATAAATAGACCCTGTCGGTGCCCTATTTGGAGTACCTTATGGAGTCTTACATGTTGAAGATGTTTGATCATTCTATCACTATAAGCTAGAGACATAGGTTTACCATTTATTCTTGAGCAGTATAGGTCATTGTGTGATGACGGGGGCATCCTGAAGGAACAATATAGGAGGATCATTGACAGGGTTCCATCATGCAATAAATTATTTGATGATTTTGATAATGAGTTGGTTATATTTTTATTGAGTTAAATTCATGATAAATTTATATGGTTGGACCAACTGCATAAAATCACTAAGGAATATATTCATGCAGTAACCAGATTTTGCTCAACCGATGAAGTACATTTTCTTAGATCTGTGCCTAAGAATGATGTGGAGAAGCTAACTAGATCTAAATGAGAGGGTAGAGTGATAATAGTGAACAATATCAGTGATCTAGCTGTGAAGTAAGCTTCAATGGTCATCGGTTATAGGATCTATTATTCCATCAGGATGAACAATATACCTGTTAGATACTTGGTTAGTCCCAAAGACACTAAGAGAGGGGGTAAATCAATGTCTAACTAGTGGATGAAATATTTAAACTTATTTGCAACTTTACAACCCAAATGAATATACCGGTAAGTAAATAATAATGCAGTAAAGACAAACAAAAGAATAAGCATCAATTCACACCATAACATAGATATTTTTGGTGAGGAAACCTGGTAGGGGAAAAACCTTGGTGGGATTTGTGACCCACAATATTTACTCACTGGCCAATATGAATAAATATTACTTCTTACAATAGGCGCCTGCACATGCAGGAAGGCCAAATTCCTAGAGCTCACTGCTCAACAACAAAATGGAGTCCCGCTGACTACAATTGGATGGTTAAATCCAACAACAATGTACTGCTTCAAATTAGCATCTACAATGCTAGATTTAGTACCAATTTAAGCTCTATCTGATACCTCTACTGAAACCTTGCTTCGCTCTGCTCTACTCTTAATCTCTCTCAAAATAAATACATCAAAGTGCATAAAGAACTATCCAGTATCATAACCTATAACATCACATACCTCCCTTATTTCATTACATAATTACATATCAAAATGACCTACAAGATCTCATACATATATGAGTCTTTACAATACATCATGTCAGCTATATAAATATAATTACAATACAAAATAATATTATTTCTGAGCCGAGTTAGAGTGTCGGTATGATCTTCTATCGGTGTAGCTGGATGTCAGTGTGAATAACCCTTGTTGTAACTATCGGTGTCGGTAGGTGAAGTCTATTGTCGGTATAACCTGTGAAACATGTTACCAGTTGGTTGCCATCAATCACAACATCAACCATTCTCATCTGAGTGTATAATGCCAACAATCTCCCCCTTTGGCATTGATGGCAACACTCATGAGAAAAAGCCAAAAACTGAGAGTGCTCCCCCTAATAAAATGATCTCCTTCTGTATATTTTTCTCATTACACTACTCCCCCTTTGACATCAATGACAAAGGATGTCAAAAGAATCAAAAATTCAAAATTTACCGAGAAACTTGTAGCCGGTTATGTACAATCTGAAAAATGTCTGCCAAAACCAAGTTAAGACCTTGCAAAAACTTTGTCCTATCAAAAATTACAGTCTCTGTCTGTTGGATCATCCCAGTGAGATAATGCATATGTTGCTCCGGTGATCTTTCTCCTTGAATAGTTGCCTTGGTTAGCTCATTCTGGTGTGTTAACAAGTTATCCAATCTAGGACCAAGTTTGTTCTTTAACTCCCAAGTTTTCATTCTCAGCCTTGCCTTTTGTCTATCCAACTTCTCAATCTTCTCTTCATAAATAGCCATCTCTTGATCCAAAACTGATGTGAGTTCCAAAGAACCAATCATATTGTCAACAATATCATCAACCACTTTCTGTATTATCCTTATTTTCTCATCAATATCTTCTATTAGATGATGAGGTTTGCATGCTTCCCTGTAAAATTCCTTGTATTCTAGAATGGTGGAATTAAGTGCCGGTAACAATGAATCAATCTATCATATACAGTCCTTTATTGTTTTGTCAAAGAAATTATCCTTCTCCTTATTTACCCTTTCCTAAATGGTTTCCTCATTTATCTTATCTACACTTTGAATGTTAGAAGAGATGAATTTGGAAAATGTGTCCAATTTACCTATAAACCCAACAATGTGATCAACCTTGCATGCCGATGCAATCATTTGCAAAATTGGTAAAGAATCATCAATAGCCTTAAATGCTAAGGCATTGCATTCTGTTATCTTCTTTATTGAATCTACTAATACATCAGTAACATTTGTCAGTTTGTAATCTATAGTTGATGTATATGGAGGAATGCTAGGTTCTACAATAATTTTCTTCTCTTCTCTAAATACCTGTCTAGTTACCTTAACAACTTCTTCTTCATTGTTTTCACTCTTATTTTCATTCTTATTCTCTTTTGGTTCATATACTTTTTGTTCTAGTTCTTTTTTTGTTTCTGTCAATATCTCAATGTTTTGTTGAGAGTCAACAACCTTGATAGGTGACTCAAAGATCTCCACATTTGTAGCTTCAGATTTCTTTTCTTCTGTAGTTTCATAATCCAATACAATATTGATATCTTGAGTGACAACATTCATTGTGAATAGAATGTCCAACTCAGGATCAATATTATCTACTTTCACTTCCTTTGACTTCTCTTCTTTAGGCTCATTTTGTAGTTCTATCGGTACCTCTGTTACTATCAGTGGGGTGTCTTGTGTTGGTGGTGGTAAGTTATCTTTAACTATGATGTCAGGTACACTGCCAACCTTACCTTTACCCTTATCTATTTTCTGATATACTTTAGTAAATGATTTGTCAGCCTTTTGTCTATCTTTCTCTTCTCTCTTCTCCTTCTCAATAAAGAATATATCCCACTTATCTATTGTTTCATCTGCAATCTCTTTTACTCTATTGGCCATAAGACTAACTTGCTGGTGACCACTCACAAAACTAGTCTTGTTAGCTTCAGATATTAAATCATCAATTTATTGCATAAACTTTATAGGATGCATATCTAACAGAGCCTCAACCTTTAGTTTCTTATCTAACTCCATAATAGACATTATTTTTGCTTCAAGTCTCAAGTATAAATCATTAGGAAGAACATCTATAACCTCAATAAGAACTTTCTTGTATATATCGAGATATAAAATAATGCTTTCCTCAATAGTATCCTTATCTGAATCCTTAAAAGAATGATAGAATTTATTAACATTACCGAGATTTCCTTCTTGAGTTATTTCATTGATAAGCTCTTCTAGTGAAAGAGTGTTCAATTCCTTTTGTTCCGATTGTTTATTTGGTGTGACTTTATTCTTCTGACCACTGGGCTCTCTCATAGCCCATTGTTTCTTTCTAAGTGTTCTCGATTTCTTCAAAGATGGAGCAGGTGCCAATGAGGGTTTTCTTTTCTTTTTCTCCACTCTTTTGAATTCAGCTACCTTATCACTGTCAAAATTGGATGAGCTAGCCATAGGACAAATATGTGCTATCAGTTTCTTTTCTAATTTTCTTTCATGTGCAACAACACCCTTCACTGGATCAAGTTTCAACATGCCCTTTTTAACAATTTCAACAAACTTCGAAGCATATTTCATTACTTTCTCTCTTTTCTTCTTCTGATTCTTAACTTCAACACCTTTCTCAATAGTTTCAGCATTACCAAATATCTCCTCTGTCGATTCCGGTGGAGCATCTAGGAGTATCTTGGCATATGATTCCAAAATGTGTGAATCCACTTCATAACCCATCTCTATTATCCAGATAGTTCTAGGTCTAACTGCCTCCATCCATACTTCATGTGTGAATCCTTTCCCTTTGCTTCATTTTTTCTTGAAAATCTTTGAAGTACTCTTTTACCAGTTTCTCACTATCTAAGCCTATGCCGGTAATTGCCTCCTTTATATGTTTTCCAACAAAAATATCATAGGCAAAGTCCTTGTGTCCAATACTAGGAATCACCTTTGAGAAATACAACATTAAGCATACAATTGAATTCCCAAACTTGAAAGTTCCCTTCTTCTCACCTTTGATCTTGTTCAAATTTTTTAACAATTCATCTTTCAACCATTCACAGATGTCAATTTTAGCATTATTCATAATCATCTCATAGGCACTATGAATGCATAAACTTGAAAGAAAATTCAACCTATTAGGATGAGCAACTTTGTATGCAATAACCATACTTGCATATTTAACATTGTTGTTACTTATATTGCTAACCCTAAGTGATCTGTTGTCAAATGTAGCGTCAGTTAAGTTCATAACCTCTTTGTTTGGAATTTTCTTTTTCTTATCAAGCCTAGTGCTAGTAGAAGGTAAACCTGTAACAACTCTAATTGCTTCCTTAGTGATCTTGAAAACTAAATCTAACCACAAAAATTCACCTTGAACTCTACTAAGAACATAATGCATAATCTCATCTGAAAAATTCAGGCATGTGAAGGATGTCAATGAACCCTAAATCTTCAACAATTTTGTGTTCTGGTTTAACTACACCTTGTTTTTTAGTAATAACATTGATGAACATATTCTTTAAATCCTTGGACCCTAAATCTTCAATGTTACAATCTATGTATGCCCTAGGGTCTTCAACAAATGCAACTCCCTTCGTAATTTTTGAAAATGCACCAATGGAGTCATTTGACTTTGCTATCTTAGGGATTATCTTAAAGACTGGTCTAGGTCATTTTATATTCTCCACAATAGTAGGGTTTGCAATGAATTTAGGAATGGAGGATGAAGAAGCCATGTCGTAAGATAAATACCTTTTAACTGAAAAACCTTAGATGCCTTAAAAAACCTTTGTTGCTTCACCTCTAGAATGTCGGTGCTCAACTTTCACACTCTTTGAATGCTTGAATGATTTGGTAAGTCAAAATGATAATTCAAGTGCTTTATAACTAGAAAGTTAACTTACAACAGTAATAAATGCTTCGCTGGTGAAGTGAATACTCAACATGTCTATCAGTAAAAAAGAATTATAACTTCTTACCACCAACTGAGGGTAAATGCATGATCTTCAATTAGTTTCCTTACCCCTACAGATTATTCCTTAGTTAGATGAAGAATCTTGTACCGGTGTAGGATTACCCTGTTTTGTCGGTGCAGAGATAGATTCATCATTTCTCTGATCTCTCTTCCTGATCCATTGTTTAGAAAATTATTGCTTCATTTCATTTACATTTTATTTGCCTTTTTCATTAGATCCTTTGTTGTTCATCGATACAGTCTTACTTCTACAAAAAATTTCAATATGCCCAATCTTGTTACATGCATAATAGGTTACATTGTTTCTCTGAATATCTTTTCCATAACCTTGACTGGTTTGAGTTCTGCATTGATTAGATAAATGTCCAAATCTACCAAAAATATATAATTTCACATTCATTATACAATTGTCTGAGTTATGACTATTTTTATTACATTTGGAACATTGATTGGTGGATGAGTTTGTATTTTGATCATTCCTAAATCTGCACTAATTTTCTCTATGACCAAATTTGTTGCAATTAAAACATTTCCCATTGAATTTTTAAGCATTAGGTTGCCTTACCGGTTTTCTATGATCATGATCATTTGCAGTCCCCGAACTCTCTCCATGTTCAAATCCAAGTTCAATTATTTCTCCATCAGGTTTCTGACTTTTCAGCATATCATCAAGCTTGTCTAAACTTTCTTGAATTTGTCTTTGTATTCATTTGCAGTGACCAACTCAACTTCCAAAGTGCAAAAAAAGTCTCATAAGTTCCTCTTTGTCATGTTGCATGTGAATCAAATTGGTTTTAAGCATATCATTTTCATAACTAAGCCTTATAGATTCATTTGATCTTTCATTAAGTCTTCTAGCCAAATATTCCTCATTCCTCTTTCTATCTTCAAGATCCTTGCATAGTATCATGGTTAAATCTTGCATCTCATTCTTCATGTTACTGTTCTCTTGTCTCAGTTTCTCTGCAATATTGTTGAGAGTTTCCTTTTCTTCATCATCTTGGTTTTGCAGTTGCACATGTAATTCATTTCTCTTTTTTTTGCTACGACCAGGTTTTCTTGAAGTGCTTTGATGAATTCCCAAGAACTTCTAAGTTCATTTTCCAGTTTGATATTCTTCAATTTTTCTGCATCAAAATCTTCAAGAGCTCCTTCCAACCGCTATCTCAAACTTTCCATCGGTACCGATTTCAAAATCTTCCTCAAGTTGTTAGGCTTCTACAAATAGAGGACTAGGCTCTGATACCAATTGTTAGATACTTGGTTAGTCCCAAAGACACTGATTGGGGGGGGGGGGGGGGGTGAATCAGTGTCTAACCGGTGGATGAAAGATTTAAATTTATTTGTAACTTTACAACCCAAGTTAATATACCGATAAGCAAATAATAATGCAGTAAAGAGAAACAAAAGAATAAGCATCAATGCACACCATAACACAGATATTTTTGGCGAGGAAAACTGGTAGGGAAAAAACCTCAGTGGGATTTGTGACCCACAATATTTACTCACTGACCAATATGAAAAAATATTACTTAGTACAATAGGGGCCTACACATGCATGAAGGCCAACTGCCTAGAGCTCACTGCTCAACAACAAAATTGAGTCCCACTGACTACAATTGGATGGTTAAATCCAATTACAATGTACTACTTCAAATTAGCATTTGTAATGCTGGATTCAGTACCAGTTTAAGCTTTGTCTGATACCTTTTCCAAAGCCTTGCTTCACTCTACTCTCCTCTTATTCGATCTCAAAATAAATACATCAAAGTGCATAAACAACTATTTGGTATCATAATTTTCTTTCAAAGGTAAAACTCAAAGGTACCATCTTAAGATGGCAGAAGGAGTAGTAAGCGGCAATGGGGGAATTCAAAATTCAAATTCTCTACAAGGCGAGAACTCTAGTTCCAATGATGGGAGCGACCAGATTGTAGTTGGTCCCATAGGAGAGAAGGATAAGCCTCCGAACTTTCTGGAAGCTGCTGCTATTCAGCAAATTGGTGGTACTCTGCAAGAGAAGACAATGGGTTCCTCTGGGCCCTTGGGGGAAGGGACCAACGAGGGGCCCATCCTAAGTGATGGCTCTAGGGAGAGTAGAAAAGAATAAAAAAAATGGTCTTCCCTCTTTGAATCTAGACCAACTAGTAAATCCTCATTTCCTCATGTCAAGAATATATCTCATCCTTCTAGAGATAAGTTCGCTATCTCTATCCATGATTTGGTTTTGGATCATAATATAAATAGTATGTTGAACTCCTTGGTAGGAAAATTTATGGGACTGCGTCCTAACATTGAAGTTGTTAGGGCCTATGTCAAACGAAAATGGGCCCTTAAGGGTAATGTTGAAATTTCGGCCTTACCCAAAGGCCTTTTGTCCTTTTCTTTCTCTTGCGAAGAAGACAAACTTATGACTCTTTGTGGAAGTCCCTGGTTGGTAGGAAAGACAACCTTGGTTCTTCATAAATGGCAATCGAATCTGAATATGAATGACTCTCTCTTGACACAAGTTTCAGTTTGGGTAAAGCTGTCAGGCTTGCCTCTGGAATATTGGGCAGGAAGTATCTTCTTTGGAATTGCAAACTCTTTTGATGAACTGCTTTCTATAGACCTAGTAACAACTTCAAAAAGGAGACTCACTCATGCTAGATTCTACATAGGGATAGCCCATGATGCAAATATGCCAGAACAAATAGATTTAGTATCAAATCTGAGAACATGGAAGGAACATATTGCATATGAATCTATTCCCTTTGCCTACTTCCATTGTAAAAAAGCAAGGCACTGGGTGAAGTCCTGTCCCATCAAACCCAAGGTAGAATCCAAGCAGCCTAAGCCCCATTTTGAGAACCAAAGGGCACCCAAAAAAATGGTATGGAAAGTTAAAAACTCAAAGAATAAAGAAGAAAACTCAAATCATTTTAATCCCTTTGGGGAGAAGAAGGAAGTTCCCTTAGCCTCTTTCTCCAGTCCTACAAACCAGGAAGCTCTGAGAAATGACTCAACCATTGTCAACCTTTCGATTACTTCTCAAACAGGGGAGCAAAAAGATTAGACTGATTACCCAAATGATATAGTTGAAGTGGTGGTTGATACTTGTGAAGAAAATGAACTGCAAGAGAAAAATGATCAACCAGAGGAAGGAGAAATCCCGGTCTCCCAAGAAGAAAAGACTGATTCCTCTCTGCAAATGCCTAGTCTTGAAATACAAGAAGCCCAAAAATGTTCAATTTTGGGCCTGAACCTCTCGGACTCAGACTGGAGTTCAAAATCAGCTAACAGTGATTTAAACGATTCAAATGCTTCCAGAACCCCTAATTGGGGAAATGAAGAAGAAATTTCCAAAATCCTAACCAACTCGGTAGCGGCTCCTGAGATAGACACTGAGTGGAAAATACCAAAGCAAAGGAATAAGAAAGGAACTACTCCCTCAACTTCTCTTCTAAGGAAATCTAGCAAAATAGCTCAAGTGGATGTCGGGTATACCTCCTCCTCCCCAGGTCATCCCTCTAATCACATAGTCAGAAACAAGGAGGCCAGCAAAAACATTGCAGATGGAACCCAAAAGACTCTTAAGGAGTTAGGAATTGGTAAGTAACTCTGAAGATTATTTCTTGGAATATTAGGGGACTTAATAACCCCCATAAGCATGACATTATCAGGAACATGATAAGGGATAGTAAACCTGATATCTTTCTAATTCAAGAAACCAAAATGAGTAAAGAAAAAGTTGAATCATTGAAGTTTTTCAAAAATGGAAATGTCAGTGGCGGCAATTCTGAAGGTGCTTCAGGAGGCATAGCTACCATTTGGAATCTTAATTCTATCAAAGGGCATGTTATCATCTAGGACAACAATTTCTCTTGTATCAAATTTGAGAACCTAAAAGATGGTACTTCATGGGTCCTCACCAACATATATGCTCCCAACACTTTGAAGGCTAGAAATTCCTTCTAGAAAAAACTTATTCAAGCTAGTGACAGCTTCAGAAATCTTAGCTGGCTGGTTATGGGAGACTTCCATACTCCTTTGAGAGAGGAGGAAAAATATGGAGGAAATCCTCCTCAGTTGGAAAGCAGGTTGGCCCTTATGGATTTCATTAACTCTCAGGCTCTTAATGTTTTGGAAATATAGGGATGTAATTATACTTGGACTAAAAGGAGAACTTGTAATGATCTTATCCAAGTTCGTCTTGATAGGACTCTCATTTCCGATGACTGGTATAGTCATTATTTATGTTCTTTGTCAGCCCACATTCGGGTTGGTTCAGATCATTTTCCCATCACTTTTATTGCTGACTCCATCAATAGAAGGAGAAACTTCCCCTTCAGATTTGAAAAAATGTGGACCCTCCACCCAGATATCAAAAGTAGTATCCAGAAATGGTGGAGCATTCAAGTTGAGGAAACTGCTATGTACAAAGTTGTTAAGAAGCTTAAAAGTGTAAAGGACAACATAAGACTTTGGAATAAATCCAGCTTTGGGAACATTTTTTAGGCCAAAAGAAAAGTCCAAGAAGAACTCAAAGAAATACAAACTCAAATCCAGAAAGATGGTTTTAGAACTATGTCCATTGCTGATGAAAATGAGACTCAAAAAATATCATGGTATCATTGCCAAAGAGGAAACCTTTTGGAAGCAGAGATCTAGATGCATCTGGCTTAAGGAAGGAGATAGGAACACAATATTCTTCCACATGTCTACTATCAAGCATAAAGTAGTTAATAGGGTCACCAAACTCGTGGTGGATAATGGGGAGATTATAAAGGAGAAGGAAACTAGGAATGAAGCTAAAAGGTTTATTTCGTAACTACTAAAGAGGGATCATAGGTTGGATGCTGAAGCTCAATCTTCCTTTCTTCTTAACATCCCTTGTCTCATTGATGATCATAAGAATGCCTCCCTTTCTTCCATTCCTTCTAATCAGGAAATCAAAAATTTTGTCTTCTCCTTCGATGGAAACAAAGCATCGGGCTCCGATGGTTTTCCAATGTTCTTTTTTCAAGATTTCTTGGACATTGTCGAGAAAGATGTTTCCAATGGGGTCAAGGAATTTTTTAGGGCTAGGAAACTTTTGAAAGAAATCAATGGCACTTTTTTGGCTCTCATTCCCAAATTTCAAGGCACTGACTCTATGGACAAATTTAGACCTATCAGTCTTTGCAATTCCTTTTATAAGATTATCTTTAAGGTTCTAACTTCCAGATTGCTATCTGTCCTTCCTACTCTTGTTAATCACCAGCAAAATGGTTTTGTCCCTGGTCATCAAATTCTTGACTCTATTATTACTATCCATGATAACATCCACTCTCTTGTTATAGCTAAGAAGCAGGGTCTCATCCTAAAGCTTGATCTCTCCAAAGCCTATGATAGGGTTGACTGGTCTTTTCTCTTGAAGGTTCTTATGTCTTTTGGCTTCTCACCTAGATTTTTGGATGTCATCACCCAAATTATCACCTCTGCTTCTTTTTCTATCCTTATCAATGGTTCCCCTTCTCCTTTTTTTCAAGCTTCTAGAGGTCTTTGGAAAGGGGATCCTATTTCCCCCATCCTCTTCATTGTTATGGCAGAATGTTTTCGAAGGAGTATGGAAAATTTGGTTTTGCAAGGCTCCTTTAAGGGTCTCTACCCTTCCTCAGCGGATCTTGTTTGTTCACGTCAACAATTTGTCGATGATACTATTATCATGGGGGAATCTAGTATTTCTAAAGATAAAATTTTGAAGAGTACTCTTTGTAAGTTTGCCTCTATTTCGGGTCAGCTAATCAACTGGACAAAAAGTGATGTTTTTTTCATCGACACCCTAGAGAGAAGACAACAGAGAATCAATAGAATCCTGGAGTGTAGGATTGCTGATTTTCTTGCTAACTACCTTGGTCTCCCAATGGGCACTGCTCCTCCTGACTCCTTCTGGAGTTCTCTAGTGGACAAATTCCAAAAAAAGTTAGCTGGCTGGAAAGGAGCTCTCCTAAGTCGGGCTGGAAAGCTCCAACTTCTTAAAGCATCTCTTCTAAGTATTCTGATATATGCTCTTAGCCTTTTCAAAATTCTAGTTAAGTATGATGATGCTATCGAGAAAATCCAAAAAAGATTCCTTTGGTCTAGGGTAGAGGACAAGAAAAGAATGTCCTTGGTGGCCTGGGACCAGGTCTGTAAACCAAAGATCCATGGAGGTCTGGGCCTGAGGAGGATTCAAACCCTAAATGAAGCTCTTCTATCCAAACAAGTCTAGAGAATGTTTCATCTAGATACCGAATGGTGTAAAATTTGGCAAAGTAAATACTCTCTTCAGTCCTCCTCCCTTTCTTCTTTTATAAATTTGAATCTTTGTATTAATGGTTCCCACATATGGAATTATGCCTCTAAATGCAAAGAAAGTATAGCCAAAGGAGTAATCTGGAAAGTTGGTAATGGTAGGAAAGTTAAATTCTGGGAGGATCCCTAGCTTTTTGATAAACCTTTGATAGAAATCAATGAGTGGCCCCCCCATGCTCCCTCTTGTATAAGATCTTTTGGCTCCTTAGTTGCTGAGTACTGGACTGGTAACAAATGGTAGAATATTGAAAGCATCCATCCAAGCCTTTCTAAGCTCAATATCCATTTGTCTGCGGTATGGTTGAACAAAGAGGTTGACTCCCTAATCTAGAAACATGATCCCAAAGGTACCCTAACTGTTTCCTCTATGTATTGTGTTCTCTCCCCCAATCCTTTAGGTAATCCCTTCTGGTCTAAAGTTTAGATTAAAGGCCTTACCCCCAAGATCAATTTCTTCTTCTAGACCATCCTCCATAATAAAATCTTGACCCTTGACAACCTAAAAGGAAGAGGCTTTTCTTTCACTAATAGATGTGCTCTATGCCTTTAGGAAGAAGAGTCTATGGACCACCTTGCCATCCACTGCCCCTTCTCAGCCTCAGTCTGGGAAAGATTTCTCAATAGTTTTAGCATTGCCTGGGTGTTTCCCAATACCATCAAAGATCTATTTTCTTCCTGGAACATAAAATGGACTAATTCTTTTTTGAGATCTTTGTGGCAGCTCTCTCTTCCTCACATCCTATGGGGGCTATGGAAAGAAAGAAATAATCGAATCTTCAGGGATGTCTCCCTCAATCAGGATATTGTGTTCCAGAAAATCCAATGGGTGATTTAGGAAAATGTAGGGATCATCAAGGTCCTTGTTTTTGAACAACTCTCTAGAAGCAAATATATTAAGGGTGTGGAATATGAAGAGTACCAACAGTCCAAACCTCAACCATAATAAAAAGCTTGAAGCCAAATGGCAAACACCCGCTCATGGTTGGTTCAAAGTTAATTTTGATGGTGTTGCCAAAGGTAATGTAGGTCCTTCAGGTTGTGGAGCTGTTCTAAGAGATGACAAAGGAATGTGAAAGGAAATGGTTGTTGTCCCTATTGGAATCCAAACTAATCATAAAGCTGAAGCTATGGCAGCTCTCTAGGGTATCCTCCTAGCTAAAAAATGGAATTGTCCCTACCTATGGATTGAAGTGGACTCAAAAAATATTATAAATTGTCTTAAGGGGGTCTCAAAACCTTCATGGTTGATCTACAACATAATCATCTCTTCTAGAGACCTTATTAGCACATTTAAAAAAAGTTACATTTCCCACATTTACCAAGAGGCCAATGGCTTTGCTAACTGGGCTGCCAATGTGGTGGTTAACAAGGAAGCAATTACCATGTGGACAGGAGAACAAGGACTCCCTGAAGATGTCAAGCAAATCATTTGCTATGATCGTTATAGAAGTACTCCAAAAATACTTGATGGACAAGATAATTATGAAAAGAACTGACTTGAGTACTTCGAGTCATTATAATAATGAGAGATTCATTCATTATATTACCAATGCCATAAGTTCCCATGCTTTCTGGGTTGCTTTGATAGTTCCAAAAAGCTCACCGGCCTGCAAGTTTCAAAATTTGGTGTTGAACAGTGACAATATGGGTGGTAACAGGAGGCGATATGAACCAAATAGTTGTAAAGAATGGAAACAGAAGGAGGAGGTTTGGGGTATTCTATAGAAGGGTGGCTTCTCGAAATTCATGAAGAGACTCCACAATCGAGACGAGATGGTCACCAGTTTTTTCTATAAAAAATGGAAAAAGGACATGTTGAAAATGGGAGACCAAACTATAGAAATCAATGAAGATTTAACTGCTCAAGCTACAGGCCTCACAAGAGAAGGGTGCAACTTCTACAGAGATAGGAAAGTTAGTAAGGAAGCTATTGAAAGATACTTGGATACGAAGAAGGAGAAAAAATGACTGGTAAAGTTGAGAAAAACCTACTAACCACCTAGGGCTTTTGCCAAACCTTGGCGGGAGCTACTCTTTGTTTTAATGCGATATATCACTCTAGATGGTAGGTTCACAAAAGTTTATGGTTATCACTTTGTTCTGTTGAATCACTTTAGGCACAATGATAGGGTTAACTTCCCTTATTTTCTGCTCTGTTCGATGAATGCATTCCTTAAGGCCTACAAAGAGAACCCACGGGGTGATATGGCCATGCATCAAGGCCTTATGGTCCTAATATATGACCATCTTAAGGCCAACCAAATTGCTCAGATGCAGACCTCTGTGGATTCTGAGGATGAGGGGTCTGACCCTACCTTCTCAGAGGAAGAGGATTCTGCAAGTGACCCTTCGACTAACACTAAGGACAAGATGGATGTCTCGGATTATGAAAGTGGGAAGAAGAGGAAATACATCAAAACCAGACCTTCATCCTCTAAGGGAAAAAAGCCTAAAGGTAGACCCCTGATTAGCATTTCTTTCGAAGAGGAGACTTCAGATGACTCTAAGGAGGAGAACCCTTAAGGGCTACTAAAGAAGAAGAAAAAAGCTCACACCTAGACTAGGAAAATGCACAAGAAGAAAGAGGAGACTATTAAGGAACCGGAAACCCACAAGTAGGTAAGGGCCCTGGAAGCTGATCAGAATCTAGAAAAGGAGACCATGGAAGAGGCTCTTAGGGCTGTTGACACAACTACCACCCAACACACCCCTAAAGAGGAAAAGGAAACCCTTGGAAAAGTTGACCCCCCCTCTAACCCTCCCCCCGAGGGTTTGCAAGGTTTCATGGAAACTATGGAGTGGCTTATTAATGGTTACAAGAAAGTTGTGGACGAAAACAAAAAACTCTGTAACAAAATCTTGATCCTGGAAACCATCAATATTGGTGAAGGGAAGACCATGGCCAACTACATAGAGGACCTGAAAAGCATCATTAGCAAAGTTGAAGACATAAGAGATGCTTTCAATCCCAGGTTTGAAAAAATTGAGAAGGATTTGCTGGAAAGGAAAAATCTTGCTAACACTAATGACCACACTCTCTCGGAAACTGTTAGGAAAATTGGTAAAATTGAGGAGTGTCTGAAGAACATTGCTGAACAAAGCCTTAGCATATTGAATATTTTAACCAACAACACCAACACTCTCATCAGCAAACTGGATGATGAAAAGGAAATCCTGGACATTGACCCAGAAACTGAAGGAACAGGGGAAGCTCAAGGCCCCAGAACCCACACCAGAGGCAAAAAGAAGGACAAAAAACCTAACAAGGATCTAGAAGACCTTAAAGTTGTTGGGGCCACTTACGACGAGCTGGTGATAAAGGTGGAGGACTTGTTGAAGAAAATTACTATGTAGCACCTTCTTTGTTTCTTTGTTGTTGTTTATTTTGTTGTCCTTTCGGTTCACTGGCTTTTTGCCAGTCTTTTTGTATGTGGTTCTTAAGCACTGATCTTTTTGGTGTCTTATCCTAATTTCCTTTGTTAAAGGTTTTGGGTCCTGAAAACCTTCTTTTTTAATTAATCAAAACATCACATATCTCGCTTATTTCATTACCTAATTACATATCAAAATGAACTACAAGATCTCATACATATATGATTCTTTACAATACATCATGTTGGCTATACAAATATAATTACAATACAAAACAATATTATTTTTGAGTCGGCTTAGAGTGCCGACGTGATCTATTGTTGATGTAATTGGATGCCGATGTGAATAACCCTTGTTGTAACTGTCGGTGCCGATAGGTTAAGTCTATTGTTGGTATAACATGTGAACCATGTTACTAATTGGTTACCATCAATGACAACATCAACCATTCTCATCTGAGTGTATAATGTAAATAATACCTAGGGTTGCCATTCATACTGCCTACCAGATGGTGAAAGAGAATGTTGATTATGATTTGGTAGAAGCACTTAGAAGCTAGTTGATGGTGAACTTAGAAGTAAAGAAAGATAAGAAATTTAGATTTAAATTTGGTCAACTAATTTTGGGATTATTCTCTTACTTTCAAAACTATTTCCCTGGTATAGGTGATGTGAAATGCATTTTCAGTACCCCTGCATTAATCCAGATGAAGAACAACATTATAATGCTTAATGATAAAATTGATAACATTTTATGGGGTTATTTAAAGGAGTTCCAAAATAAAATGAATGCTAAAGAGTGAATACCGGAAGAAGTTGTGAACCGATATGAAGATACTATCTACTTCATGGTAGACACTGACACCTGTATGATGGAAGCAATTATTCCTAGGACCACATGGGTAATACCCATGAGATATGAGGTAGAAAAAGATATACTAATTGGATATGATGAACATCTACTAGGGCAACCAGTAGATACAACTGAAGAAATATTTGGGACATATAAAGAGAAGTCACTACAAGTGCACTCTGAGCTCTAGAGACCGGTAATATCCAATAAGGTAAGGAAAGAGGTTGATGAATTCACTGAGTGGGTATGATTTTTAAAAGATATGATAGAAGAAGCAAGGTAAAAAAATGTAGCAGAGTAAGGTGGTGCATCCAAAGTACCAATCGGTACCCCTACCAGTAAGACAAGAGCACTGAGAGGTAAAGTTGTAGAAAAGAAGAAGCAAGAAGAGACAAAAGAAAAACTAGCTAAATCTCAAAGAGGCGAATCATTAAAAATTTAGTTTGGGGGAAACCAAAAGATAGTGGATCCACCTGTTGCACCGATGCAAACTGGAAAGGGGAAGAAGGAACAATCCCACAAACTAGGAGATGAAGAAATAACTAAATCAGATGAAGACATGAAAGCACTTAGAGCTATTGCTAAGAAGCCCAAGACAACCGATAAGGGAAAACCTCCTAAGAAACCATTAACACTTGAAGATTCTTTTTAAAGGATGGTTAATGTAATAAACGATTATGAAATATATAAGGGATTAAACACATTATTTATTCATTTAACTGAAACTCAACAAAGGGAGATTGAAGATGCAATCACCTTTAGTATGAACAAATTTAGTAGAGCCCTCATTGAGTTATAAGGGCATATTCCCAATTCTTTATATAATTTAATTGATGCAAGGTGGCTGGCTGCTATCAGCCAAGACAAAAAATTTATTGATTATATCCTTAAGCACTTGCAACTAGAATCCAGTGAAGAGGAGATTGAAGCTATAAGGGTTAATGCAAAAGTTTCTTTTAGATATAAAAAGAGATTAATAAGAATGTTAATAAGAGAGACCAAATCAATATAGAAAGAGACTGAGATTTTGATCAAAAAAGATTTAGGTCTCATCCTGGATGAAGAGGAAAAATATGAACAAGTTGAGGAAGATAATTCTAAAAGGCTAAAGGAATAAGAACTTCCTAAGGGTGCTAAAATCATAGATTTTGAAGCAAATAACAAGAATATGCAAGATTATCTTATTGACATTGAACTGATAGTTATAGAAGATCATGATGATACTGGTGATGCTGACAATAATGTCACTGGTAATGTTAATGGCATTCATGATGCTAATGTATAGGATGTGGACACATAAATGGCATATCAACAACAAGAACAAGAACAAGTTGAAGAGAAATGAGAAGATAAGAGCTCTAATGAGAAATAAGTGAGTAAACAAACTACAGATACTCAAACACCACTGGTAAGTGTAAATGTAAATGTTGATGACAGTCAAAAGGAGAAAACTTAGATGGATTGGTTGAAGAAGTGGAGAAATTGAATGTTGAGAAGGATAAATTGAGAAGAGAGCTAGAAGCCCTTACCATGTGAATGAGTCAAGAACTTGAAGCAAGGAGGATTGTTGAAGACCAGATCAAAGAAAAGGAGCATGAAATCTTTATGATTAATTAGGAAAATGCAAATTTGTATGAACATTCACATGAGGAGAAAGAAGACAAAGAAGGAATACAGTCAGATCTTGAAATGGCAATATCTCTTAGAGAGAACCTCATGAAAATAAATGAAGATCTTATAAAGGAAGTTGATAAGGCTAATGAGAATCTTGCAAAATTTAACAAGATCTCTTCTATGCTTGATGAATAGATCCAATCTCACAGGATGATAGGTGATACAACTGGAATGGGATACTATTTAGTTCAGAAAGGTGAATCTTCTAATAAAAAGAACAACATGCATGAAGGTAAAATTGATCTAAAGACTTAGAAACCTACGGGTAAGAAATCCTACAAGCCTATTTGTTTCAATTGTCATAAACTAGGACATTGTTACTATTTACTAAGTTCTCATTAGTTTTATGTTCAAAGTCATCCTATATACCGTAGTCGGTTAATACTATAGAAAGATTCAGTCGGTAAGCACTAAGGGTGTCAGTTACAGAAGAAAGGCTAGTCACCGAGATGATATATACTGAGCTATCTACCAAGTATATTTCCTATGTCCACTGAGTAGAAAAGAAGGTACACTGAGTTAATCTAAACCAAGTGGAAATGTGATTCCAGATTCAATGAACCTAGACACATATGTGGAAAAGTGTTACAAGATTCAAGAACAGGGAACCGTTATTTCATAAGGAATTGCACTTAAAGATTTTGTATGATTTTGAGGAAGTTTATCCAATGAAATAATTTCTATGTTTATTCATTCGATAAAACATGTTTGTATAATCGATGTATGAACAAGATCACCACCTTCGAGATCTATATACAGAGTGATTTGAGTATCAAAAGAAGAGAGAAAAAAGATGGTGAGTTGAAGATAAAAATCTTGTGAAAAGATAAGATGTGATGATTGAATAGAGGTATTCAGAGGTCACCAAGAAGATTTTCAGAAAATAGTTTAAGGGACAGAGAATATAGAATAGGTCACCAAGTTGATCTATGCTATGAGCATGGTAATTTCATATTAAGCACATACAGTCTACTATAACATTTCAGATGTAAAGTTGCAGATATTTTGTAAAATATTTTGTTTGAATTATTTTGAGTTGTGTTAGAAACCTTTTACAGGGTAAAAGACTCTAACAAGGTCTATAAATTGTAAAGCCTTTAACCAGGTACAACATTTTTTGTAAAAGTGTTTGTAAAAATCCTTTAGCAAGGTAGATCTAAAGATCTTGATACTCCTAACAGGGTAAGCTATCAGAAATAGATAAACATGTAGCTCTAACCAAGCAACCTTTATTATTGCAGTAGTAAAGTTGTGGGTGCCATCCCCACCACAGTTTTTCTCTCTAACCAAGAGTTTCTGCGTAACCAAAATCTTTGTGTTATGGGGTGAAATGTGTATGGATGTAAAATCTATGATTGTGTTTTGGCTTTATATATTATGAGATCAACTATATATAGTTTATGTTTATCAGTAGGATTGTTTTTAAAGAAAAGTTTTGAAGTACTAATTCACCCCTCCCCTCTCAGTACATTAGCTTTCATTGTTGGGCCTAACAATTGGTATCAGAGCACTACTCTTGGAAAAGGGTTTTACAACCTAAAGAGAAAGATCCCATCAATGGAAGGCTATAAACAATCATGCAGAATTGTAAATCTCCAAGAAGAATCGGATCATGCTAATCAAGTGATTACAGACATGCAGAGACAAATGCAAAAATCACTGAAAGTAAGAAGAATATTGTCTAATGATTTATAGGACTCACAAGAGTTGGTGGAACAAATTGAGACGTCATCTAAGAACAAAATATCAGAAGAGTCTAAAGAAATGATTATAGAATTGAAAGAAAAGAACAAAGCACTGAATGATCAGCTTAAAGCAATGAGAAGAGAACATGAGTATTTCAACACACAGATGACTGAAAATATTGATGCATTGAGAACAACTAAAGATAACATAAAAGGTATAGAAAGAGAAAAACAACAACTGGAAGCATTGGTATCTAAAAAAGAATAATGAAATCACAAGGATGACTAGAATTCAACATAATCTGTCTGATCAATTGGGTCATGCACATCATGAAGCAACTCTAAAAGAAAATGAAAACCAAGCATTGAAACTTGAATTATCAAGATTGACTGATGAACTTGAAGCAGAAAAGAAGTCAAAAGAAACACTGAAGAAAAGTTATGAAGCATCAAGAATGTTGGATGAGCAACTAAACACAATATCACCCAAGAAATCTGTCGGACTTGGTTACAAAAGAAACCACTCTACCGATAAAGGAATCAACACCACCAAGAAAGGAGAATCATCAAGGAAGGCTCAAAACAAAGATAAGCTGAAATATAACAAGCCTATTTGCAACTACTGTGGAAAACAAAGACATACTGCCAATATGTGCCAAATCAGAAAAGGTAAGCTAACGAATGTCACTAGGTCTGATAGTTATTGTTACAATTGCAATAAGTATGGTCACACATCTAAACAATGTATGACAAAGTCTGTTAGTAATTATCAAAAGGCAAAATTCAAGGGATTTTGCAAAAACTATAATAGATATGGACACAATAACGAGAAGTGTTGATTTAAGAAGAAAAACTACATATGGTCTCCACACCGACCAAATGATAGAAGCTACCAAAGTCACACAGATCTCAATTGACAATATACTGCAGTACCATGGGATTACAATACAAGAATATGGTGTGAATGTTGTGGAAGGTATGGACATATAAGTGCAAACTATATGATAAGGTTTGGAATGAACAATTGGAGATCATGGAGAAATCTTGGAATGGCATGCTTTCATTGTCATAAAGTTGGACACTTGGCTAAAGATTGCATAGATCAACCCAGAGGAGATACTGAAGAGATAAGAATCAAATTATAGAAAATCTGGAGAAAGAAGGAAAATGGATCAAATAATGAAGAAAGCACCTTACCTACCGAGTTATGTGCATCTACTTCCAATTAATCAATAAAGGTATCAAGGGATTGTGTCTTCACAAGGTTATATCTTAATAGTTCCTAATTTAATCATGAAAATAACTCCAAAATCTGCATAGCTAAGATGTATTAACATTTCTGAAATTGTATCTAGTCTTACGATTTACCAATAAAGTCGATAAATACAGTAAACCTATCTAGTCGGTAAAAGCATATAAGGAAGTTAGCTGGTAAAGAGTAATCAAGTGCATTTAATGCTTATCTTACCTGTAGACACCTAAAAATGGTCAACGCTTGCGGAGTCATACTTTAACATTTGCACATTGCCTCATTTTAGGTTTTTGCGTCACATTAACATTTCTCCTATGTTTTGCACTTGGTCTTTATCATTTGCAAGCATCGAGTCATTCTTCTACATTCTTCAGTTATCTCGCTCTCGAATTTGGTCTTGTCGACAACACTATCCAGTCATGATTTTAATCGATCTTATCCTATTGCATCAATGTGCGTGCTTATTTGTCATCATTTTGGACATTGTCAATCCTAATTAGGGTTTTGTCCTCCTGTCAATCTTGCGATCGATTTGTCATCGATCGTTGTCCTCTTACCAATCTTGTCATCTGGTGATCGATTTATCATCAATCCTTCAATCTTGTCATTTAACGATCGATTTGTCATCGGTCATTGTCATGTTTGATCTTGTCATTTTGCGATTGATTTGTCATCAATCGTGGTCATTTTCAATCCTATCGTTTTGCAATCTATTTTGTCATCAACCCTTGTCATCTTGTCAATCTTGTCATTTTGTGATTAATTTGTCATCAATCATCGTCATCCTTCTCAATCGTGTCAATTTGGATCAATTAGTCATTGTTCCTCGTCAATTGGCGCATTTTCTCAATCAAATCATTTATCAATCAAATCATTTATCAATCCAAAATCATGATCGAGTCAATTATCTTTCATCAAGGCCTAATTCATCTTCTAAGGTTTCATGATTTAATCATTTAACCTTGTGTGTCATTTCTTCCTCTAGGATTAATAAATTATTTATTTATCCTAAGTCTTCTTGTCACAATTAAATGTTCATTTAATTGGCTAATTATTCCTCATTTTCTAATTTCCTAATTTTCTAATTCCTAATTTCAATTTCCTCCTATTTCTCTCCTAAATTCATGGAAATGACATGTCAATTTGTCATAATTGACAATCAATCAATTTTGACATAGAAGTTGTCATAATTTGTCATAAATTATCAATTAACAAATTTTGCATAGAAAGTGCATAATTTGTCATAATTTGTCATAATTGACATAATTGATTTGCAATTTCCATTTGAATTGAATCATGCTAATCTTGTCATCTCTCCAATTCTTCTATAAATTGGATGAATTTCTTCAATCAATCCCCTAATCCTTAATCAGACTATCGAATTTACGCTTCTAGTACTCTTGATCAAAAATCCCGTCTACTTGCTTTCAATTGTGTGTGCACTTGTAGGTGAGATCCACAACTATTTGGAGAGGAAAGAAGAACAATGGAGCCACATGAAGGAGCATTCAAATCTTGCCTATGGTTTGCATAATCTTTGCTTTTGAATGCTTTTGTTTCATGTCTCTATTGAGTGTGTCTTAGGATAGATTCATTGCAATGAATGCATTTGTATTTGAGCTATTATGTTTATCTATGTTTGCGATGATTTCCTATTTCCTAACGTACATTACCTAACTACATGAAGCCTGATAAGGTAAAGGGTGTATTTAAAGTTCTTTGTGTGGTCATTTTACACTTACCAGTTTTCAAAGAGCAGAGCAAAGTGAATCAAAGGTGATCAAACATTTGAGAGAAAATTCAAGGTATTTTCACACAATCTTAAATGCATTTTCAAGCAAGTTAACTGATCAATATCAGTTGTGAATATTTGCATTATATTTACTAAGTGAAAAGCATTTTCTAGTTAGTTGAAACCCTAAGCTATTTCATTAGTAGAAATCCAAAGCTTGAAATGGCTCCCAAGATGCAGAAACTAGTTGTAGTTGAAAATATTGAGAAGCCCTCCCTTAAGTATTCCTTACCTCCCAAAGTGGCATCTGAACCCGATGAGAAAACTGCATTTTCTCTTATTCCAAATAGGGTTCTATTGGATGAAGATGTTAGATTTTATACTAAGTGTCATGTAGAAGAGCTAGGTCATACCAAAATTAAGGACATGTATGATGAACTTTGCACCGATGGAATCCTAGATAGTAAGTATGAGCATATCAAGGTTAAGGGATTGAGAAGCCCTAACCTATCCTTGAGTTTTGAAACCCCAATGGGTCAAATTTGTTTTGAGCAGAGTGCATGATGACTTTATGTGGTTAGAAGACCAACCGTTCAAGATCACTAAGGAGATTATTCACATAATCACTGGATACCCTATATACGACCATGCCCGAGCACAGAAGATGATTTCACAGAAGGAACTGATAACCTTAACCAGAGTTGAGTCTGATTGCAGAGGTCTTAAGTTGAATAATGTAATAGATGCAGAACTAAAATTTGCAATTAGAGTCATCGATTATTGTTTCTTTTAGTCGGCGAGAGAGAACAGTGTGCCATGTGTAGCTGTGGATTTGGCCTATAAAATTGTGAAAAAGGGTATGAAAATTGATCTATGTGAAGTATTGTTGAAAAATCTTTTTGAGAATCTCAACACAATAAGGAAACCTAAGAAGAATAACTCTGCTAACACACTAAAGTTTGGTCACTCTTAGTGTGCATGTTCTTCTATTTTCAAAAGTTCTTTCCCTCAGTCGGTAACATTGTTTCGGAATTACACCGACCGATCACCCATCAAATAAATCATTTTATCAATCAGCTAGGTGATAATTTCAATGAGATAATGGATGACTACTTTAATAAATTTTAGGAAAAGATGCATAACAGGTACAAGATCCCACCTCAGATAGTGGAGAAATATAAGGATACTATATGTTTTGAAGTGGACACCGACTACTGTTATGTCAATGCAGTAGAACCTAGAACTCAATCTTTACCACCTATGGGTTATGAGATTTATTTTGAGATCGCTCAATAGCAGATAGATGTCTTTCTAACACTTCCAAGGCACTCGACCGAGATCAGATATGGTACCTATCAAGAGGTAAAAGAGAAGGTAAAAATGAGCATAGTTGTACCAAAGGCTACCAAGAAAGCCACTGAAATGATAAAAGACTTAACTGAGAAATTTGGAGAAGGTTCTACCTCCACACCTACTAAGCCAATAGGTAGGAAAGATGACCAACTTTCAATTGAGGAAGAATCTGAAGCTCAGGAAGGAGCCATCACTCTGAGCACCGAGTTGCCAAAGGGAAAAATATTAAAAAGGAAGAAACAAGCTACACCTAAGGTATCACCGACTCCACCAGTGAAATGACCTAACACTAGATCATCTGCAATGTCACTCGGTAAGAGGCAAAAAAATGTTGAATTTCCTAAAGTTACAAAGACTTATAGAAAGTCAACCAGGAGACATTTTGAATAAGGAGTCAAGTGACACAAAATCTGAAGACAAAAATAAATTTCAGATTGTTAAAAGCACAAAGGAAGGTGTACACAGTGTTGAGAACTTTTGTTTCAAATTGAAACAATATGGAGGATTCGGGTCATTTAGGTATGTTAAATATGACTCCTGGACAGAAGAAGAAAAGAGACAAATAGAAGAGTCAGTTGTATGTACACTTCTCAAATTCTGAGTAGTTCCATTGGAAGTAACTAACTTTCTTCCAAAAGCATTATACTCTCATATTGACAACAAATGGAAATATGCTATGGACACGAAGAAGCAGATAAAAGAAGGAGTTTTAGTACATCTCTTTCCAGACATGTTGGTAGATGATATTAGAAATCATTTGAAAAAATACCATACAAATTTTCAAGTGAAGCATAGAGCCTTGAAAATGATGAATGGACTCTCTCTTGAAGTTGAAAAGGAAACCAAAGAAAAATGGCAAGAAATCTTCAGAATTAAGATTGAAGAACCTCAAGGTGAAGTAGAAATAGTTTACATTATCGAGCAAGATCCTGCTTCAACTATTCAACAAGATGAGGATGTCATGGACACTGAGGCACAGGAAGAAGAAATGATAGAAGGAAATGCCTATGCCAAACTAGTATCCAGTGAATCAGTCTTGGAACAAGTTAAGTCCTATCCTCCGATAACTCAACAAGTGACAACCGAGATACCTCAAGACATAGAACAAGGTAAAGAGGATCATAAGGCTACACAAGGTGAATCTACCTCTCAAGCCACAAGCGAGAAAACTTCTCAAGCCCCCACAAGCACTAAAACTACTACCACTAAGACCCCAAGCAAGGAATCACTGAAGGCTACAATAGAAGCAACATACCGAGGAAGAACAAGCCTCCAAAGCCATTGTACTCATTCAACTGGTGAAGGCATCATTATCAAAGGAGAAGAAAGCAAAGAAGCACAATTTCAAGATAGATCTGTCAAAGCCTATTGTGCTGCCGAATGTTGATATTTCTAAACTAAAAGGGCAAGCACTTATTGAATTTGGTGAGTTGTGCAAAGCCAAAGCAGAACAAGAAAAATAGATAGCCATTCAAAAGAAGAACCAAGTACTTCAGAAGGTTAAACCATTATTGACAGACATGCTACCTGAAGCTACCATAAGTAAAGATGATGCCATCCATATGCAATTGGATGAACTACTCACTCAATTGGAAACATCAGGAGTAGAGGCATTAGAATACCTTAGAAAATTAAAAGAAAAAGAGCTCATTGCCAAGATGATTGAAGAAGTGCAGAAAGCCATTGCTATAGGTAAAATCAAGCTTCTTGGATTCATTGCTGAGTTGTCCCCTCAACTCAAACACATTATTTATTTATTCCAGTAATTATATACATTTTCATTCTTTATTAAAGATATCAAGCAAAAGACCGAAGTCATTGAAAAAGAGATTACTGATCTCTCAAATAAATTGACTACCGAGCCAAATTCTATTCAGAATTTTTACACCAAGCTACAAACTCTTATGGCTCAGCAGTTAGAACTTCAGAATGAAGAGAACAAAATAAGGATGGATATTATGACTCTTCAGACATTATTTATTCCCCATCTATCATCAATACAAGAGTAGATCAACCGAGCTACCCAACTATCCACACAAGTAGAGGGAAGCACTTTAGATGGTTTGATTTCATTGTTAGCTGATATTAATGCTTAGAATTCTGTAATGGAAAGTGTCAAGGGTGCACTTACCAATGCTCTCAATGATGCTCGTACTAAGTATAAATCTATATTTGATCAGTTGCCCCCACCAAAGGGTAACTAGTTTTGATGTTTGTCAAAAAGGGGGAGTGTACTGAGTATATACAGAGTATCCGAGTGTACAGATGAAATTGTTAGGGGGAGCATGGACCATTAGGGCCATCCAAATCAATTTTTGTTCACCATATTGATAAGGGGAGTATGTATTCGAAGTATGTATTTGAACGAATGTATATACTGTCATTTCAGTCACATTTTGTAAGTATATAGATTTTGTGTTATGACTTTGAAAGGAGTTTTGTCAAACATACCAAACTAATGTCAAAAGGGGAGATTGTTACTATTTACTAAGTTGTCATTAGTTTTATAGTCAAAGTCATCCTATATACCCTAGTCGGTAATTACTACAGAAAGATTCAGTCGGTAAGAACTAAGGGTGTCGGTTACAGAAGAAACGCTAGTCATCGAGATGATATATACCGAGCTATCTATCAAGTATATTTCCTATGTCCACTAAGTAGCAAAGAAGGTACACTGAGTTAATCTGAACCAAGTGGAAACGTGTTACCAGATTCAATGAACCTAGACACATATGTGGAAATGTGTTACAAGATTCGAGAGCAAGGAACCATTATTTCATAGGGAATTGCACTTAAAGATTTTGTATGATTTTGAGGAAGTTTATCCAATGAAATAATTTCTATGTTTATTCATTTGATAAAACATGTTTGTATAATTGATGTATGAACAAGATCACTGCCTTAGAGATCTATATACAGAGTGATTTGAGTATCAAAAGAAGAGAGAAAAAAGATGGTGAGTTGAAGATAAAAATCTTGTGAAAAGATAAGATGTGATGATTGAAAAGAGGTATTCAAAGGTCACTGAGAATATTTTCAGAAAATAGTTTAAGGGACAGAGAATACAGAAGAGGTCACCGAGTTGATCTATCAATTACCGAGGTATGCTATGAGAATGGTAATTTCATATTGAGCACATAGAGTCTGCTATAACATTTCAAACATAAAGTTGCAGATATTTTGTAAAAGATTTTGATTGAATTATTTTGAGTTGTGTTAGAAACCTTTAACAGGGTAAAAGACTCAAACAAGGTCTATAAATTGTAAAGCCTTTGACCAGGTACAACATTTTTTGTAAAAGTGTTTGTAAAAATCCTTTAGCAAGGTAGATCTAAAGATCTTGATACTTCTAACAGGATAAGCTATCAGAAATAACTAAACATGTAGCTCTAACCGAGCAACCTTTATTATTGCAGCAGTGAAGTTGTGGGTGCCATCCCCACCACAGTTTTTCTCTCTAACCAAGAGTTTTTGCATAACCAAAATCTTTCTATTATGGGGTGAAATGTGTATGGATGTAATTTCTATGATTGTGTTTTGGCTTTATATATTATGAGATCAACTATATACAGTTTATGTTTATAAGTAAGATTGTTTTTAAAGAAACATTTTGAAGTACTGATTCACCCCTCCCCTCTCAGTACATTAGCTTTCATTATTGGACCTAACAGACATACTACTAATGTTTGTAGAAGAAGATCTGATGCTAATACTAGTTATAGACCTAATGTAAGATATTTTCTTATAAAATTTGAAGGATACTATTAGACCTGCAACATATATGGGCATAGATATATTGAATGTGGTTATGGAGCTAATAATCCAACATCTCACATGAATCAAAGATCTATTGGTGATTGGAGAAGGAATTTCAATGACTGGAGAAATACAACTTGGCAAAGACCTTATGCTAACTGGTCTAGTCCTTATGAGATGGAGAACAAAATCAATGTAATTTATTCTATTTGCAATAACTTTGGACATGTGGCAATGAAATACAAAATCAGGATAGCTAGAGGTAATGTAGGACCATGGAGAGCATCTGGAATGGCTTTCTATCAGTCTCATAAACTGGGACACATTGCTAAGTTTTGCAAAACATAGTAGAACCAACTGGTAAATCATTTTGCAAACTGGAAAGGAAAGAGGAAAGTCAGTATTGAAGAAACTAAAGCTAAGATGGATAAAATCTAGAAGAAGAAGAGTGATGATAAATCACCTGAGGATTCCAATTCTTCACCTAGTGTGGAGAATCCTTTAACAGTATACTAAGTTATTATCACAACTTGAGGAGTGCATGTTGTCAAATCTTCAAATGAACCACTAGATAATGTACTGTAAGTTAAATTTGTATATTCATATACATTTTTATGTTTATTTGTATTTTCCAATTATAATTGGTAAATATCATATAGTTTTAACAACCGGTAATATGTTTTAGTCTTTTTAAAGGAGTTTTATATTTTTTTTTAGTTAATGCATTTAATGCGGTAGCTCAAGTGCAAATAAAAGGAACATTTTTAATTTCATTTCTCACATTGCGATCTAGAGAGCACTAGGTGAGCGAATAGAGCAGAAAAAAGATAAGGTGAGCATCGTTCAACTTTTTTGGCAACAATTTGAAGTCATCGGAAATTTTTTTTTGAATCGGTGATCAATGTTGAAGTCCTTGTCATTATGTGTGAAACACTCGAGCAGTAGGAGGGAAAGATATATTTCTTAAAATCCCACTCTTTGTTCTGGTAATATTTATATTTGGATATGGATACCAGTCACCTTGTTGATGTGACCAAGAGGCTACAACCGGAATTCAAACGACATCCTTTTAAATATAAAGAAACAAACCCTATCGGTGTCGTATCTAGAGTACCTTATGGTGTCGTATCTAGAGTACCTTATGGAGTCTTTCATGATGAAGATGTCTAGTCATTCTATCACTATAAGTTGGAGGACATAAGTTTACCATTTATTCTTGAGCAGTGTAGGTCATTGTGTGATGACAAGGGCATCCTAAAGGAACAATATAAGAGCATTGTCAACAAAGGGTTCCACCATGCAATCAATTTAATTAATGATTTTGATAAAGTTGGTTATATTTTTATTGAGTCGAATCCATGATCAATTTATGTGGTTGGACTGACTACATAAAATCACTAAGGTAGCTATCCATGCAGTAACTAGATTTTGCTCAAGTGGTGAAGTACGTTTTCCTAGATTAGTGCCTAAGAATGATGTGGAGAAGATATGAGGATCTAAATGGGATGGTAGAGTGATGATAGTGAAGAATATCAATGATCCAGATGTGAAGTATGCTTCAATGGCCATCGGTTATAGGATCTATTATACCAACAGGATGAAAAATATACCTAGGGCTATCATTCACACTGCCTACCGGATAGTTAAACAGAATGTTGATTTTGATTTGGTAGAATCACTGAGAAGCAATAAAGAAAGATAATAAATTGAGATTTAAATTTGGTCAACTAATTTTGGGATTATTCTTTTACTTTCAAAACCATTTCCTTGACATAGGTGATGTGTAATGGATTCTCGGTACCCCTACATTACTCTGGATGAAGAACAACATTAGAATGCTTAAGGATAAATTTGAAAACATTTCATGGGGTTATTTTAAGGAGTTCCAAAAGAAAATGCATGCTAGAGAACGAATACCAATAGAAGTTGTCAGTTGGTATGAAGATATTTTTTGCTTCATGGTAGACATTGACACATGTATGATAAAAGCAGTTATTCCTAGGACCACATGAGTAATACCAATGTGATATGAGGTAGACAAAGATCTACTCATTTCATAGGATGAACATCTACTAGGGTAACTTGTAGATATAATTGTAGAAAGGTTTGGGACATATAAAGAGAAGTCACTAAAAGTGCACTCTGAGTTGCAGAGATTAGTGATTGCCAATAAGGTAAGGAAAGAGGTTGAAGCCTTTGTTGAGTAGGTAGGATTTTTAAAAGAGAAGATAGCAACAGGAAGGAAAAAACATGTAGCAGAGCAAGGTGGTGCATCTAATGTATGAACCGGTACCCCTACTAGTAAGACACAAGAAGCAAAAGGTAAAGCTACAGAAAAGAAGAAGTAAGAAGAGACAAAAGACAAACCGACTAAATCTCAAAGAGGCAAACCATCAAAAATTTAGTTCTAGAGAAACCACAAGATAGTGTATCCACCTGGTGCACTGGTACAAGCCGAAAAAGAGGAAGAAGGAACAAGCCCACAAACCAGGAGATGAAGAAGCAACTGAATCAAATGAAGACAAGAAAGCACTTAGAGCTAGTGCTAAGAAGCCTAGGACAATTGGTAAGGGCAAACCTGTGAAGAAACTATTGACACTTGAAGATTCTTTTAATAGGATGGTTAAAATAATAAAGGATTATGAAATATACAAGGGACTAAACACATTATTTATTCATTTAATTGAAAATCAACAAAGGGAGATTGAAGATGCAGTCACCTTCAGCATGAAAAAATTTACTAGAGCCCTCATTGAGTTAATAGTGAAAATTCCCAATTCTTTATATAATTGAATTGATCCAAGGTGGCACGTTCTATCAGCAAAGATAAAGAATTTATTGATTATATCCTTAAGCACCTACAACTAGAAGCCAGTGAAGATGATATTGAAGCAATACGGGTTAATGCAAAAGCTTGTTTTAGATCTAAAAAATAGATTAATAAGAATGTTAATAGGAGAGACCAAATCAGTCCAGAAAGAGAGTGAGATTCTGATAAAAAAGGCTTTAGGTCTCATCCCAAATGAAGAAGAAGAAAAAGATGAACCAGTTGAGGAAGATACTTCTGAAAGGATAAAGGAAAAAGAACTTCCTAAGGGTGCTAAAATCACATATTTTGAACCAGATAACAAGTATATGCAAGATGATCCTATTGACACTGAACCAGTAGCTATAGAAGATGGTGATGATATTGGTGATGTTGACAATAATCTCATTGATAATGTTAATGACATTCAGGATGTTGATGTACATGATGTGGATATAGAGATGGCTCATCAAAAAAAAGAACAAGAATAGGTTGAAGAGAAAGAAGAAGATAAGAGCTCTAATGAGCAATCGGTGAGTAAACAACCTATAGATACTCAAACACCACTAGTAAGTGTAAATGTAAATATTGATGACAATAAAAAGGAGAAAACAGATGAAAATAAGGATGAAGAAGCATTGAAACATGAGAAAAATTTTGAAATTCAACTATCATCGATCAAGGACAACACAAAAGAAGATAAGACAAAGGAAGATAAATCTGAAAAAAAAGGAGGAAGGAGGAAGAGAAGAAAATAGAGAAAGACAAAACAACAAGAGAAAGAGCAAGGGACAATTAACCTTGATAAATAATTTATTGATTGTACACTTAAACACTTGCAATCAGAAGCAACTGAAGAGGAAATTGAAGAAATAAAGATGAATAAAAAATCATTGTTAAGATCAAAGAAGAGATTATCCAGAATGCTTGTTGGTGAGACTGAATCTATTCAAAAGGAGACTGAGATTTTGGTGAAAAATTCTTTAGGTCACATTTTCAATGAAGAAGACGAGAAAAATGAAGTAATTAAGGATATTACTCCTGATATACTAAAGTTGGAAGAACTTCCTAAAGTTGTAAATATCACAGACTTTGAATCGGACAACAAGCATCTACAAGATGATCTTATTTTTATAGAACCTATAGAGATATCAAATGATGATACCAGTGACGCAGATAAGGTAGATGAAGTATCGGTAAAGGAACAAGCTATTAAATATCTGCAATTAGTCAAAGACATCACTATGGGAGAAGATTCAGAAAAAGAAAAGGAGGAAGAGAAAAAAAAGGAGGAAGAAAAGCTAGAGAAAAAGGAGAAGACAAATAATATGGATCATGAGAAGAAGAAGAAAACAATGGTTGATTATGATGATGATGACTCAATCAGCACAAAAGGTCCAATAGACATGGATAATTTGAGTGCATCTAAGTTAATGGAGATTGCAACTGCAATGAAATCCTGGGCACAAAAGGAAGCAAAGATTATACAGACTACTACTAATACTATGTCAAGTCTCCAACTAGAGACTGACACAGAACATTTGGCTACCCCTATTGCCAAACTTGGATATAGTTGTTAGTTTTAATGAACAACTTAAATCCCCTAAAGAAGCTACATACATTTCTATTGCAAAGGACTACAAGAAGAAAATGGGAGAACAATTAATATTTAAGATAGATAAAGGCAAAGCATCCCTAATGGTGAATAAAGACCTGTTGAAGACTGGATTGGATACTGGTTGTAAGATTTTGGCGAATATTTCACAATTTTCATTATTTTGTGTAGACTTGAGAAATAAGAGAGTTGATACTCAGAAGGAAATATAAAAGTTCAGTGAAACTTCCATACCAGTATAGGACTCGGTAACTACTTTTGGTAAAAAGGTTGTGATGAATACTAAGAGGGGGGGTGAATTAGTATGCCAAAAATCTTTACACTTAAACACTTTACAAGACTGACAGTAAACCGGTAAAACAATTTAGCAGACAAACCGGTTAGCACACATGCAAACCAAATAGAAAATAATGCATTCACCCACAGAAGCACAAACACCATAACAAATGAGATTTTGATGTGGAAACCCAAATGAGAAAAATCACGGTGAGATGGAACTCACAAGTAACTATCTGCAGAATAGGAACCAGACCAGTTAAGGTCAGACCGGTTAAGTTCTTACAATGTTCTTTACCAGAACAGATCTTGTTAGGAATCTCAATCTTTGTTAGGAGATAAGTCCAATTAAAGACTACCTTGCTAGAGGATTTTAGATCCATAGATGTGAACCACCTTGTTAGAGGATTTACAAAAGGCCTTTGGGCCTACCCGGTTAAGGGCTACAAACTTGTCAAAGATGTGAGTAATCAACAAGTGTTTGATCTAGCTAGTAGCATAGACTGCTTGGTTAGATCCTTGGTAGCTCGTTCCTAATGCACTCTAGCATTACATCAGTCTTCTACACATTCATATTCTCTCCAACTCCTCAATCACCTTAAACCCTAGCAACAACATAAACTTTCACTATTTCCACATCAACAACCTAAAACCCTAGACATATGTCCTTATAAAGGAATCTGATTTCATGTCGGTCCAATAGGATTATATAACAATTTCCTAGGTTCAATGAACCTAGACATACTTGGTACCACAACACAAAAAGCACCGCTAAAGTGTCATCACCATCAAACAATTGGTGGATGGTAACTCATCACAAAATGTCGGTTGGTAACTCATCATAGAGTATTACCGGTTCATAGAAAATGTCGGTTTCCGGTTTGACAAAAATGAAGATTGGTAAAAATGTGTTATGCCGCTTTAGTCCCTCGTACCGCTTGGTATCCACAAACCGCTTGGGGTCAACATGTCGCTTTAGACTGGGAAACACATTCTGCAAAACACCAATAGTCTAAAGACTATAATACAACATACCAGTTGGAACAAATACCCACTGTGCATAGGAGCTTAAGTTTAGCTAGTGATGAATCGGTGTTGGGAAGATTTGTACCGGGTATCAAACCGGTAAGAGTGTCCACAGACGCTTCAATTACATCCTTCTACTTCTTCCTTTGAATAATTTCAAGGTGCTCTTGAGCAACCTTGATGCTCTGCATTAGCTCTGTTTCACTTGTAGACTAGAGATCGATAGGACTGGTGAGATCAGCCTGTTTGGCTTGACTCTCGATTGCCTTCAGAGTTTCCATCTGGGTGCTCTTCTTAGCTTCTCCTACCTTTTCCTCTTCTGCTTTCTTCTTCTCCGCTTCTCTCCTCTTCTCTGCTTCCTTGTCCTCCTCAGCCTTTTTCTTTTATGCTTCCTTCTTCTTCTCATGTTCCTTATCTTCCTCTTCTTTCTTCTTCCTCTCTACTTCCTTCTTTTTCTCTTGTTCCTTATCTTCCTCTTCCTTCTTCTTCCTCTCTGCTTCCTTCTTCTTCTCCTATTTCTTATCTTCCTCTTCCTTCTTCTTCTTTTCTTCTTCTTTTCTTCTTCTTGCTTCTTTTTCTCTTCTTCATCTTTCTTCTTCTTCTCTTCTTCATCCTTTTTCTTCTTCTCTTCTTCATCCTTTTTCTTCTTCTCTTCTTCTTCCTTTTTCTGCTTCTCTTCTTCATCCTTTTCCTCTGTTCAGCCTCTTCCTTTGTCACTTCCTGTCTATCCTCGGCTTGCTTATCAACCTGTTTAGCCTGTTGCTCCTGTCCTATTGCCTCAAATGGCATTTCCTGAGTAACATCCTCTACATCTAGAGCATCGACATCAATGGTGTCAATCAGTTCAACAACCGGATTTCCTTCATCATCAAATACTTTGTCCAGTTTGGATATAACTGGTTCTTTTTCAGCTTACCGGTTGGCTAGGCACGCTTTGTGAGACTCGATAGTAGTTGTCATATAGTGATGAGTGTCTTTTCCGACATCATCAACTCTACCTTCTAACAACCAGAGTCTTCTTCTTCTAGTGAAGAAGAGTCCTTTATTTTGGTCAATAACATCAAATAATTCAGAATTTGACAGGTCGGGAAAGTATTGTGCAACAACTTTCTCCCCTAATTTCCTATTCCTTTTCTATGGCAATGCACCATCTATTATCTAGTGACATATATAAAGAATTCAGTGTCTGAGATTTAATCTCTGAGGGTGACCGGTCATTAACACATAAATACTAAATTATTTCCTTTTCAACCGCTTCCTTTTCATCATCTTTAAAGTCATCAAAACACTCAATTAAGTCATGTAGCACTTTTCTCCTAATATTCTTTATTGTTCTTTGACAATGTGTCAAAGGTATATAGGAAGAGATATCTATATTTACTAGTGCAGATGATGCCGGTTCATTCTTTGTCTTTCTCTTTGCTTGACGTGTTTTCTTTAGCTTTTCCTCAAACACAGTTTCTTCTGAGTCTAGAGAGGTATTCCTTGTTTTCTCTCGAACACTTTAGCCAGTGCCGCTTCTAGTTTCTTCTTGGCTGGTGACCGCTTGGTCACTTTTGGGGTTGCAATAGTAACTAGTGCTGATGCTGCAGGCACTGCCTTTGCCTTCTTCATTGCAGGTTCTTTTCCTTTCTTTGCAGAGGGTTCCTCGACTGGTGTAACCCTTTCTAGATAGGTTCCGGTCCTCTTTGCCTTAGGATCAAGACGTGAGGCAATAAGGGTAGAGGCATAGCCTTCCAACATATCGTACATCACCTCATAGCCCATTGGCTCCACTTCTTCCTGTCTAGGCTCAACAACCTCCATTATGCATTGATCCACCTTGATGGTGAAACAGATATCGTCCTCATATTTCTTGACGATGTCACCAAATATTCTCATTCTTTGGCTCATTTTCCATTTGAACTCATTAAAATACTTGTTTAGAACATCAGGGTAACCAGTTCCAATTGCTTCAATGTTTTCCTTGATTTGCTTGGTCATCGGTTGGTCAGCAAACCACTGGACATCTCCTACTCTTGGAAAGTAGCCTTAGAAATAGAAGAACAACCCAACCAGTAGTTGCCCAAACTTGAACCTTAGTGCATTATCCTGTTTGATCGACTTCAGATTCAACAGGAGTTGTCTCTGCATACCGGTGCACAGATCAAATGGGGTGAACTCACAATAATGGTTCCCACTTTTTTGCCACTTTTGACACTGAGATGTACATTTTTAAAATAATCTTCAACTTCCGAGAACTATAACTTTTAAACTATTAAAAATTTGAAGATGACGTAAATTAGTGATTTCTAGCATTTTGTTTGTAGATTCTACATACATTTTTTTCAATTTTTTTTGAAGGATTTTTAAAAAAAATTTCCATCTCCCTCGAAAAGTAGTTTTTTACAACAAACTACATTTTTTAAGAGTGAGGTGCCTCTCGAGACGTATAACTTTTTTTCTATAAATGATAAAAACTCAATTCTTTCGAGTTTTGGTTTGTAACATCAATATCTAGGGCTTGCATTTGGTTTTATAGTGATATGTTCAATATTTTTTATTTTATAAAGTTTTGAAGTTCGACTAGTCATAATTTAGACATAGGTTTACGTTTGAACACATAACTTGTTCTATATAAATCGAAATTCAATTTTTTTTCTTTTGTTAGAAAGAAGACATCAATACTAGGGGCATAGATATTTTTCAGAATTTTTTTGAATTAGTTTCTTATTTTTCCCAATGCGTTGAACAGAGAAGTTCATGTTCGATGAAAAACCAATTTTCCATAAAATTAAAAAAATAAGAACATAATAAATTCAAAATATAACAAAATTATACTCATTGGAAAGCTTTCTTCAAGTACTACAATCTAATATTTTTGGGTTATCAAGATTATTTCATTTGTGCTTTGAACTAGAGCTTTGAAGTCATTAATTCTTCAAAATTCTAAAAATTTTTGGGAGAAACCTCAAATTAGAGGGTTCGAATGAACAGTACTTCAAGCGAATGGGGTTCGCTCGAATCCATTATGGTTTGAGTGAACCCCCATTCGCTTGAACCAACAGGCTTGATTTCAGCCCATACAAAGTCACCCACGGCTTGAGCGAACCCAGGTCCGCAATGTGGTTCGCTCGAACTCCCAGGGGTAGTTCGAGCAAATACCACTATTTCACTCGAACACCTAGAAAATTGAAGTTCCCACTTTTGCCAAATTCCTTCGTTGGCAAAAGTGGGAACCAAATTTGTGAATTCACCCAATGATGCATCCTCCTTTATCATCCGGTAAGCGGCATTTACCGCTGCAGTAGATATAGAGTTAATTCTGCTAGCTGAGAATGTCCGGTATCCAATCACCATACATGCATACTTCACCAGATCATCCTTGATAGAATTGACTATCATGCCTCATGAGTCCCTCACTAAACTGATGAGCTTGGACATTTCAGTTTTCCTTATTGTCCTTAGGGCTGGCACTTCCCCTATGTTGTAGAATTGGGTGACTGCATGAATTGCTTGCGGCATGATATCATGTGTTCTCTGCAGGTACATCTTGTCACCATGGACTCTGCTTAGAATGATCCTTATATGATCCTCTGTGAAGTCCTCCAAGAAGTAAACAACATTGTGGAGCTTCTTCTTCTCCAGAATATCATACTCTAGTTTGATATTCTTATCCTTTCAACAAAATAAACCTAACTGGGAGTGGATGGCTAGAGACCCTAGGTCTTCAATCTTGCAATCTATGTAGTCAGAAATTCCCTCTTCTACTATCACACCAGCTGGGACTTGTGATAGGGCATTATACTTAGACTTTCGCTGAATAAAACTTGTAGACTCAACAGATGCACAAGAACTGGTATGAGATGCGGAAGCCATGATAGAAATTTCAAGAACTTAAGAAATACCTTTTGAAACATGTGAATTTAGGGCTTGCCGATTCTCCTTCACTTCACACTCCATCGGTTGCTGAATCGCTGCTTTGTGTTCTCCACTTGACTATTTGCAGTTTGAATTTGAATCTCCTTCGCAGTTTCTCAATTTCTCAAAATCTCAGCTCAAATCGCCTTTTTGTCGCTCTACTCTTTGAAAAACTTTTCTTCACTCGAAAACTAATAGTGAGAAATGATTTGAAAAATCCTTTCAAGTATGTTTCTCACCTACCATCATTAATGCTCCTCCATTAGGGCATAAACCCTAATTTTCCTTTTTACCATTTTCGATATTCTGCCAAACAACAGGTATCACATACCAGTTAAGGAGTTTTACCGATGTAAACTGGGGGTTTGAAACATTTCGCCGTTTGCTCCCCCTAAGCTTTTCTGAAGCTTAGTTTGCCGGTTTCGTGATTTCCACACTAGGTGCAGAAACCAGTTCCTCTTGTAGCACTGCTGGTTTCTTCTTCCAGGTTTTGTTCATGTCCGCTTGAACAGTGTCAACATCAATGTTTCCTTCTAGAGTGACTGGTATATCATGAGATATGTCCTTTCTTGATCTACAAAATCTGGCAATGTGACCCAGTTTGTTGCAGTGATAGCAGACCAATCTAGGTGCTCTCCAAGGTCCATTGTTCATGTTTCCATTCTTCCTTTTGCATGTTTCAGTAGTGTGACCATGACCATGACATACCATACAGTTTTCTCTCCATCCAGTTGCCACTTGATAGCCACTGCTTCTTTGCTGATGATTGAAGGCATTAAACCGGTTGTGATTCCGGTTCACAAAAGGTTCACGACCAACTCCTTGGGTCCTCTGAGGATATCTTCCATTGTTATTCATAACAGACCTACATTCAGATGCTCTATGCCCATACTTGTTGCATGCATAACAGTTACCATCAAATCAATAGGATCTAGGCTTATCATTTAGGAAATAAGGAAAATTGTTGTAAGCCTTACTGCTACACACATTTGCAATATGTCCTTCTTTAAGACAGTTAAAGCAAATAGGTTTAAACTTTTTTTTACCTTTATCCTTTGATGTTGGTTGTTTCTTTGATGTCCCAGCATTTGTACCAAAGGTCTCACCTTCTTCATGATCAAAATAACCAAGTCCATTGGTATTCTTAACCAGTTTGGTAGATTCAAGCTTTTGCTCTAGCTTGACAGTGCTCTTGTTGAACTTAGCAAGTATTTCCTTTGACTTAGAGAGTTCTTTGGAAATAGCAACATTTGTTTCCAACAGGTTTTCATTCTCAGAGATGGCAATGTTCAGTTCTCCTTGCATGTCTTCCTTTTCCACTTTGCTTGCATGGAGTTGAGTAGTTAGGGCACTGATCTCTTGTTTTAGCTTGGAGATCTCATGATCTCTTTCTCTCACCAGATCTTCAGCGTTCCTCTGGTTCTCAAGATCTTGACACATCCAGATAGTCAGTCCTTCCAATTCCTTTCTTAGGTTGGATTTTGATTCATTCAACTTATTTACTTCTAGAATTAGGGCTTCCATGTCTACTTCATCTGAAGAACTATTTTCAGATAGCTCCATCAGCTTTTCTGCATGTTCTCTCCTTTTTGCTTGAGATGCCTTGTATTTGACCATAAGATCATCATAGGCTTGCTTAGGCTAAGTGAGCCAATGAGTAAGTTCCCTTATAGAGTATTCCCCCATATCTCTTTCCAAGTGGTTAAAATTATAGAAAGGTAGGCTCCGATACCAATTGATGAATACTAAGAGGGGGGGGTTCAATTAGTATGCCAAAAATCTTTGCACTTAAACACTTTACAAGACTGACTATAAACCGATAAAACAGTTTAGCAGACAAACCGGTTAGCACACATGCAAACCAAATAGAAAATAATGCATTCACCCATAGAAACACAAACACCATAACACATGAGATTTTGACGTGGAAACCCAAATGGGAAAAACCATGGTGAGATGGAACTCACAAGTAACTATCTGCAGAATAGGAACCAAACTGGTTAAGGTCAGACCGGTTAAGGTCTTACAATGTTCTTTACCAGAATAGATCCTGTTAGGAATCTCAATCTCTGTTAGGTGATAAGTCCGATTAAAGACTACCTTGCTAGAGGATTTTAGATCCACAGATGTGAACCACCTTGTTAGAGGATTTACAAAAGGCTTTTGGGCCTACCCGGTTAAGGGCTACAGACTTGTCAAAAATGTGAGTAATCAACTAGTGTTTGATCTAGCTAGTAGCATAGACTGCTTGGTTAGATCCTTGGTAGTTCATTCCTAATGCACTCCATCATTACATTAGTCTTCTACACATTCATATTCTCTCCAATGCCTCAATCACCTTAAACCCTAGCAACAACATAAACTTTCACTATTTCCACATCAACAACCTAAAACCCTAGACATGATGTCCTTATAAAGGAATCTGATTTCATGTCAGTCCAATAGGATTACATAACAATTTCCTAGGTTCAATGAACCTGGACATACTTGTTACCACAACACAAAAAGCACCGTTGAAGTGTCGGCACCGTCAAACAATCGGTGGATGGTAACTCATCACAAAATGCCAGTTGGTAACTCATCACAGAGTATTACTAGTTCATACAAAATGCAGGTTGCCAGTTTGACAAAAATGAAGACAGGTAAAAATGTGTTATGCCACTTTAGTCCCTCATACCGCTTGGTATCCATGAACCGCTTGGGGTCAACATGCCGCTTTAGACTGGGAAACACATTCTACAAAACACCAATAGTCTAAAGACTATAATACAACATACCGGTTGGAACAAATACCAGTTGTACTCAAACTCATACATATAAAGGAGATCTCAATGCAAGTGTGTGTCCATCAATGACAATCACAACATAAACATCAAAAATGCCAACAGGCTGGTCATCTGCAACACCAGTTAGAACTTTGTGAACATGAATAGGTGAATCGGACCATATCACTGAAAGAACTCCAGATTCAACTACTTCCGAAAGTAGATATTCTACAGAGAGCATTCAAGGAGTTAGAGGCAATTTTGGCTACTCCTGAGATGAGTACAGTTGATGCTATGGAGGAGTTTGGAACTCAAATCCTCACACATGTTGAGATTACCAAAACACTATTGGAAACATGGGACACTGATCTTAAGCAATTGAAGTATAGTTACAGTGATGTTTTCTTGAGAATTGCATTGTAAATATTTTAACACTTTCATATATACATGTAGTTTTTGTTAACAAGTTGTGATGTAATGTATGTATTTTATTTGTTTATTTGGCATTGTTGTCAAAGGGGGAGTAGAAATAGTTAAGAGTCAAAATTTGGTATGTATTGTTAAGGGAAAGTAATGATTTCATAGCATGTAATTGCTAAGGGGGAGTGATGTCATGTAGTCAATTTTTGTTGCACACTTGGTTGACAAAATTTTCCTAAGTGTTTCCATCAATGGCAAAGGGGGAGATTGTTGGCATTTGATCATTTGTTCTATACCGGTAATGTGTGTTTTCTTGATGCAACTAGTAAATGTCTATTGTGCATACTGATTAGATTTATGTATGGTGACTATTTTGTATGTTTTCAATGATGGCAACTATGTTTCTTTAAGTCATATAAGTCCTACAGTTCAATCGGATTGACTTAACCGATAAAGAAGAAATAGTTTTTATCAGAACCGGTAAATAACAGAAAGTGTTACATTCTGACAATCGCTACATGAAATTTATGAAGAATGAGATGATGTGGTTTTGCAGCACCATTGAAGACTATCAGATGAAGATATGTTTGTGACCGCATAATTTGAATTGATCAGGTAAACAAGATTTGTTTGACATAATAGATTAGGTGATGGATACTTAACCGGTAGTGATGAAAACAACTCAGATCCGTAAAACAACACATAATTGGATTTGTTATGTCGGAGGCCGACATAACTAAAGTGTGCAATGCAATATTGTCTAGATGCATTGAACCTGGGAAATTGTACTAAGGTTCTAAGCCGACCTTATGATAATTTTAATTGTCTAATGAGGTATGAAAAGATATTTATACATGAGCTTGATAGTGCGATAGATGATGAGCGAATTGTGTATTTCTGATAGTGTGAAGATTAGACAAGTTGAGAGATGAACTCTTTGTAATGTTGTAATGTTATGAAGCGGATCTTATCACACAAAGAAGGTGTTATACTAAGATCATTTGTACTTGTCGACTTCTTAACAGTTGTAGCAAGAAAATCCTTTTACGAGGTGATACATTAAATTTTTTTGCACATCCCAATAACTTGGGTAGCTTATAGTAGGGTTGGTCCTCACATGCCTTATTGTATAGCTCTTAATTGGGATTAGACACTTTTAACAAGGTGTGCCCTTAATTGGTTGTAGTAGACCTTAACCGGTCAGATCTCTATATTGTAGATAATGGATCTTGTGGGTAGTAACTCCCACCCTGGTTTTTCTCATTTGGTTTATTCTTTGTGTGGTGATTGCATATTTGGTGTTATTTCTTACATGTCTACTGATTTTTAAATTGGTGAAATTGATATTCAAATTTCTATTGTTTTTACTATCACTAATTCACCTCCTCCCTCTCAGTGCCTTATAATTTCATCATGTATGTGAAGGGAATGTCATATGGTGAGAAGGGTTTTTCTTTTAGTACAATTTGTGCTTCTATTTTTGTACTTGTATTCCATTTGGATCAGATTCTATACTAGGTTGCAAGTTATGAATTTGTTTGTGAGAAGCCTCCTATCTTTGTATGGCAAGCTCTTCTTTTTGTTTGTCAAATTAATCTTCCTTGTTTTTATTTAATACCTCATTAGTTGGGTATGTGCAAAATCATGGTGGGCCAAACAAGCTCTTAAGTGGCAATGAAAATAAAAAAACAGAGTTAGGAAACTTGACATAAAATTTTGAATAAGTTATTAACAGTATTTAAAAAATATTTAAGAATAGAATATGTAGCATATTGAATGTAGTTTCTAAAATACTAGTTTATTTTTTGAAAAAAACAAATCTATTTGACAAAAAAATAAAATTTCAATGTAGTAGTACTTAAATTTTAGGAAAAAGATAAGAAGCAGGTGTCTGTCTAACCACACTAATCACAGTCAAATCATAATAATTTTTTATAATATTTTAGCTATAAGTAGACGACTCATGTCTGGGTGTGACGCATATTTTTATATATTTTTCTTTGAAATAAATAATTAATTATGATTTTTTTACTGTAGCTTTTAAAAATATAAAAAACTCGTATGTTTGACCACCATAACTTGGTCAAAACTTTATGAAATTAATCTTTTCTTTTTTTAATCTTATAGTATATGAAATATAGAATGTGACACATGTTTCAGATTAAAAAAATGTGATAGCATTTGAAAGTTATAGACATTTTTCAATCATGCTATCATAAAAACTTTAGTCAGAATATCGCCACCTTTTGGCCCCTCATCATCCTGCAAATACCCAGTTTCTTATTGTCATGTTAATTCTTGCTTATTTTTCTATTGTCATGTGGTTTCTTTTTGTTGATTTTTTTGATCAGGTTGATGATTGTGTCCATACCCTAGTCCGGATTTTTTCTTGGCAAGTTGTGAGTGTGGTTGGATTGGTTCTATGGTACCTTCTTCTCGTTTGTCGATAGGACCATTTCCTGAGTATCCAATCCTTTGCATGATTCTGAACCCGCTACCATATTTCTCTATAGGGAAAGTGACACTTAACATTGCTTCTTATGTGTTTTCATCATCCTTGTATAACCAGTTTAAAGTATCTTTGTCATTTATCTCATCTACTAGTGTTCCTACCTGAATGAGCATACCATCAAAGAGTTTGATGGGTTGTGAATATTGTTCTCTTGAAGTTGATGGTTTCCCATGAGATCTCAGTGAAATTGGCAATTTTGAGAGACATGAGAATGGTTCAAAAGAGTATTCTCACATGCCTTTGTCCTTCATCTTCATACTTTGCTCAAAATATATGGATAGAGATTTGAGTTGATCCTAGCTTTTTGATGATGTGGGATTGAGGGCTTCCTTGTTGTGTGGTACAAGAACATTCTGAACTTCTTTGAGATTATTGCAATACTAAAAAGGATTTGTGTCTCTGAGGATGGAAATTTCTTGTCCATCATATGGAAATTTCAGGAACGGATGATATGTGGATGGTACTGCTTGCATTTCATGGATCCAAGGATGACCCAAAAGTATGTTGCAAGATAAATTTATGTCCAAAACTTGACATAGAGTATCTCTTTGCACTGGTCCTACTTGAATAGGTAGTATCACTTGCCCTTTTGACGATCTTAATGATATTGACCTAATAGTCGAATGTCGGTATGTGATTGATAACAATGTTGTATGCATGATTGATATAAGCCCCTTTATTGTTTTAGGATGATGATGCACCTTTGTCATAATTTTGGAAGTGGATTCGTGAAGGCCTCATGATCATCATTGGTTTGTGACCGTCTACTGTTATGTCACCATTATCTATCAAATCTTGAACCAAATTATTCAACCTTAGGCAATCATTTGTGCGATGCCCATTTATTTTTATGATATTCACAATAGTGCACGTCATTCCACCATGATGGTTTGACTTTAGGCTGAAAATATCTTGTGTATGGCAATGTAATGAGTTTATTTGCCAACAGTTCTTGGAATATTGATTCAAGAGTTTGTCCTAAAGGTGTGAACTTTTGTCAATATGGTGTCAGTTTTATGATAGTGTTGTTTCCTTGATTCTTGTTCCCTTGGTTGAGATATCCTTGATTGTTTGTTCCTAGATTGTTGGTTCTTTGATTGGTATTTCCATGGGTGTTGGTTGGTGGAGTAATACTGCATAAGTTTTTTTGGTATTTTGGTATGGTTTTGTCATTGATGTCAACACCTACTAGATACACCTACTTTGGAGATCCAGCAACATTCACCAGCAAACAGTAAACTGTGCAAACAGTCACCAATATATGGTTAACCGAAAGGATATAATGTTCACCAGTACCTGCATTGATATGGAAGACACCTGGTAATGTTGAAGACATCATATGGACACTTTACTTTGAAGTAATAATCATTGGTATATTATTATTCACATATTTGCTTTTACCGGCAAATAGGTCCAGGTTATCTAGGGTTACACCGGTAGGTTTATCTTTTCTAGATCAGCATGGCATGCTATGAAGATGATTTATTATTGTTGTAAATGCATTAAGCCGACATGTTCAATCGGTTATTGCATCGGATATTATATTATTTGTGAAATGTTTTATTGTAATATCTTGTAGAGCCGACCTACTAAAATTAGTCTTAGGGTATGATATAAATGTAAGATCTTATTTGTAAGATCAAGTGTGGAATGCGAAAAAGATTTAAGGAAGGGTATATGCGAGATCAAGCAGAGATATACACGAAGACATCATTTGAAGGTGAAGTTAGGTTTTTGTAGAAGCATATCAGCATTACACTGGTACTGAATCCAGCATATGAAGATGCTATTTTGTGCAGTACATTCTCATTGGATTTAACCATCCAACTGTAGTCAGTGTGACTCCCATCTATGATTGAGCAGTGAGCTCTAGGCTGTTTGCCTTTCTGCATGTGCAGACCCCTCTTTGTACACTTACTATCTGCAGTAGTATCATCTGATTGTGGGTAAGGTTTCCCACTATGGTTTTTCCCCTTACAAGGTTTCCACATACAAATATTTGTGTCATGTGTTGTGGATGACTTTATGCTTATGTTTCATGCATTAATTCTTACCGGTATAGTAATTTTCTGTTAACATTGTTTATCGGCATACTTAACTGTCTTACTGATACTAAGCAATATGTTGGCTAATAAGATTTTGATTTGAATTTATTAGACAACTTATTCACCCCTCCCCTCTTAGTTGTCCTCGGGACCTACAATTGGTATCAGAGCCTAGTCCTCTTTTTGAAAAAGTTTAACAACTTGAGGAGATCCAATGTGTACTAATTATTTTGGAAAGGATAGTCCTAAACTTGATGGAACCAACTATGGAATATGGAAAATCAGAATGGAGACACATCTGAATTGCATTGGTAAAGATATTTGGGAAGTTACTAAGAATGGTTATACTGTTGTTGTAGCTGGTCGGACTACTCCTATTACTTTAGCTAAAGATGAAGAAAATGATTGCAAAGCAAGAGAAGCACTTTTGAGCGCATTATCATATCAACACATCATGGGGTTATCAGATAGATCTACTGCAAAAGCTATTTGGGATCATTTGGAAACACTGAATGAAGGGGATTCCACAGTCAAAATTGCAAAACTTGAAAGCTTCCGAGTTAGGTATGAACATCTGAAAATGGAAGAAGATGAAAGAATTTCTGCTTTTATGGAAAGAGTAAATGAAATTGTTTTAGGTATCAAATGTCGTGGAGGAACCTTGAGTGACGATGAGATTGTTTCAAAAATCTTAAGAGGTTTGCCACCGGCATATAAAATGAAGGTTATTGCTATTAATGAGTTGAGAACAATGCCTAATACATCAGTAACTAGGGATACATTGATTGGAAAACTTTCAGCTTTTGAAATTGAGGAATTTGGTCATGTTCCTACTATAAAAACTAATTTGGCTTTCAAAGCATCAACATCATCTGCTCCATCTTTTGATAAATCAGACTGGAGAGACTTTTATGCAAGAGAACTTGAAGAAACTAGGAAGGAGAATGAAGAGCTTGAAGAACTTGAAGCACTATTTGCAAGAAAAATGCCAAAAGGTCCAATTGGAAGTAAGTATGAAGGTAAAGTGCCCTTTAAATGTTTCAACTACAATAAGATTGATCATATGGCTTCAAGATGCCCTGATAGACATGCTAGACTAAGAGAAGAAGCTAGGACATACAAACCTAATCCTGAATATCAGAGATACAGATTTAAGAAAAACAAAGATAAATCTTGTTACATTGTTGATGAAGGTGTGACTGATGATTCTGATGAGGATCCAACAGACAACGGATGGGTGTTTGTTGCTATAACAGAAGATCAACTGGTACCTATTGCTCAACCGGTAGAACAAGCCCTAGCAGCTAAAGTGGAATCAAAGGATGAATGGATTATTGACTCAGGATGCTCACATCACATGACTGGAGACAAAGGTAAATTCTTGAACTTTCAAGAATACAATGGAGGTTTAGTAAGATTCGGAGATGACAAAGCCTATTCAATCAAAGGTAAGGGTTCAATATCTCTTGATGGTAAACATAACACTGACAATGTTTACTATGTTGAAGGATTAAAACATAATCTTTTAAGTGTTGGTCAATTAGTTGAGAAAGGTTTTCAGTTACAATTTAAAAATGGAAAATGTAAAATCATGAATAGAACTGGTTTGGAAATTGCAACCAGTAATCAGACTAGAGGCAATATCTTTCATTTGAATAACAGTGAAAAGGCATGCTTAATTGCTCATATAGATGAAAGTTGGCTATGGCATAAAAGACTATGTCATGTAAATTTTGATTGTATGGTAAAAATCAGTACTTCTAAGGCAGTTAGAGATCTACCTAAAATTGTGAAACCTCAGAATACAATTTGCAAGGAATGTCAATTTGGAAAACAAGTTAGAGATAGTTTCAAAAGTATTCCAGAAAAATCCAATAATGCTCTTGATTTAATTCACACTGATTTATGTGGTCCGGCTAGAACTAAAAGCTTACAAGGTGATAGATATTTCATTCTAATTATTGATGATTATTCTAGAATGTGTTGGGTTACTTTTCTCAGAGAAAAGTCAGAAGCACTTGGGAAGTTCAAACTATTCAAAGCAATGGTTGAAAATGAAACCAGTAAGAAAATTAAATGTTTAAGATCAGATCAAGGAGGAGAATTCACATCCAGAGATTTTAATACATTCTGTGAAGTAAATGGAATCAAAAGACAGTTATCAGCACCTCGGACACCACAACAGAATGGAGTTGTTGAAAGAAAAAATAGAACTATTTTGGATGTAGCAAGAAGTATGTTATTAGAATCAAATCTACCACATGTGTACTGGAGAGAGGCAGTAAGCACTGCTGTCTATACATTCAAAAAAGTTCACATCAAAGGTGAAACCGGTAAGACCCCTCATGAACTATGGTTTGGTAATACTCCTACTCTTAATTATTTCAGAATTTTTGGAAGTAAATGTTATATTAGAAGAGATGAGTATATTGGCAAGTTTGATCCTAGAAGTGATGAAGGAATATTTCTTGGTTATTCATCTAAGAGTAAAGCTTATAGATGTTTTAATAAAATATTACAAAAAATTGTTGAGAGTACAAATGTAAAGATTGATGAACAATTCAGAGGAACTTCAAGGTATATAGACTCTGAACCGGTAACAAAAATTATGACAAATGAACCAACATTAAATCCACTGATACAAAATGATGATCCAGTTACTCTGGTATCATCAGAGGATACCACAGTAATTGAAGAACAACAATAGACTAAGACACCCCGGTATGTAAGACTGAATCATTCTGAAGATCAGATAATTGGAAGCAAATTTAAAGGAGTCATGACAAGAGGAAGATTGGCAAATGAAGAGGTATGTCTTATTTCTCAAATTGAACCATTATCTATCAATGAGGCATGTGAAGATAAATTTTGGATTAAAGCTATGGAAGAAGAATTAGGACAAATTGAGAAAAATAATAGTTGGACATTAGTTCCCCAACCTGAAAATAAAAATGTAATTGGAACCAAATGGGTATTTAGAAACAAACTCAATGAAGATGGTAAGGTTGTCAGGAATAAAGCAAGACTAGTGTGTAAGGAATATTCTCAAAAAGAAGGAGTTGATTACAATGAAACCTTTGCACCGGTAGCTAGAATTGAGGCAGTTAGATTATTCTTGGCCTTTGCAACTCACAAGGATTACAAAGTTTATCAAATGGATATTAAATGTGCATTTTTGAATGGAGATCTTGAAGAGGAAGTTTATATTGAACAACCTGATGGATTTTCTTTGACAGATGAAAATGATATGGTTTGTAGATTAAGAAAAGCTCTGTATGGACTAAAACAAGCTCCAAGAGCTTGGTATGCAAGATTGGATAAGTATCTTTTAAAAATTGGTTTTACTAAAGGAAATGCAGAGAGCAATTTATATTACAAAGTAACTAATGATGACATCTTGATTATGGAAGTATTTGTTGATGATATAATCTTTGGAGGAGAAGATGGATTATGCAAAGAATTTTCTCTTAAAATGCAGCATGAATTTGAAATGTCTATGATTGGAGAAATAAAATTCTTTTTAGGATTGCAGATTTTATAGACTGATAAAGGCATATTTTTGAGTCAATCTAAGTACTTGAAAGAGCTACTCAAGAAATTTGGGATGGAGAACTCTAAACCGGTAAGCACACCTATGACTACAAATGACAAATTATCTCAAAGGGATGAATCTACACCTGTCAATCCAACTAGATACAAATCTATGATAGGAGGTTTACTGTATTTGACACAAACCAGACCTGATATTATGAATGCAGTATGTATAGTTTCTAGATTTCAGAGTAATCCTAAGGATAATCATGAATCAGCAGTAAAAAGGATTTTTCGATACTTACAAGGCACATCAAATCTTGCATTATGGTATCCTAAAGATGAAAATTTTGATCTATATGCATACACAGATGCAAATTGGGTAGGAGATGTGGATGATAGAAAAAGCACCACTGGAGGAGCATTCTTTCTTGGAAAGAGATTAGTTTCTTGGTTAAGTAAGAAACATAGTTGTACATCTTTATCAACAATAGAATCAGAATATGTTGCAATAGCAACAAACTGTACACAGGTACTTTGGCTTAAGCAAATGTTGAAATACATAAAGGTAAAATGCAAGGAACCTATTACTATATATTGTGATAACACTGCAACAATTGATATATCTAAGAATCTAGTATTATATTCTAAAACAAAACATGTTTCTATCAAACTAAATTTTCTAAGGGAAAAAGTTGAAGAAAAGGAAATAAAACTAGTTTATGTGAATACTAAACAACATCTTGCAGATATTTTTACAAAACCTTTGCCTAAGGAAACTTTTGAGTATCTCAGAGATCAGCTCAGAGTCTTACCTCCACCGGTAGAGACTTAGACAGTTGGTGATTGTCATCAACTGGCATAATTAAATGGACAAATCTTTTATTCCGGTATTTGATGAGGAAGCTACTTCTCAGGGGGAGTAGTTGGTATATTGAATTGGTTGGTATTTTGTATGAACTTGAATTTTTGTGACTTTGGCATTTGATGTCAAAGGGGGAGAGATATGTGGAAAAACATTAAGAAAAGATATATTGAAAAATGCTTTATCTTTTTGAGGAGAGATTGGTATTGAAAATAAATCTTTGAATAAACACATGTTACTCTCAGGGGGAGAAATGGAGATTGTTGATTTTTGTACTTGGCATTTCTATTTTGGCACTTTGATAGTTTTTCCATCTTGTGTTGCCATCAATGCCAAAGGGGGAGATTGTTGGTATTTTGGTATGGTTTTGTTATTGATGTCAACACTTGCTAAACACACCTACTTTGGAGATCCAACAACATTCACCGGCAAACCATAAATTGTGCAAATAGTCACCGGTATATGGTTAACTGGCAGGATATAATGTTCACTGGTACCTAAATTGACATGGAAGACACGTGGTAATGTCAAAGACATCATATGGACACTTTACTTTGAAGTAATAATCATTGGTATATTCTTATTCGCATATTTGCTTTTACCAGCAAATAGGTCCAGGTTATCTAGGGTTACACCAGTAGGTTTATCTTTTCCAGATCAGCATGGCGTGCTATGAAGATGATTTATTGTTGTTGTAAATGCATTAAGCCGACATGTTCAATCAGTTATTGCATTGGATATTATATTATTTGTGAAATGTTTAATTGTAATATCTTGTAGAGCTGACCTACTAAAATTGGTCTTAGGGTATGATATAAATGTAAGATCTTATTTGTAAGATCAAATGTGGAATGCGAAAAAGATTTAAGGAAGGGTATATGCAAGATCAAGTAGAGATATACATGAAGACATCATTTGAAGGTGAAGCTAGGTTTTTGTAGAAGCATATCAGCATTACACCGGTACTGAATCCAGCATATGAAGATGCTATTTTGTGCAGTACATTCTCATTGGATTTAACCATCCAACTGTAGTCAGTGTGACTCCCATGTGTGATTGAGCAGTGAGCTCTAGGCTGTTGGCCTTTCTGCATGTGCAGACCCCTCTTTGTACACTTACTATCTGCAGTAGTATCATCTAATTGTGGGTAAGGTTTCCCACTATGGTTTTTCCCCTTACAGGTTTCCACATACAAATATTTGTGTCATGTGTTGTGGATGACTTTATGCTTATGTTTCATGCATTAATTCTTACCGATATAGCAATTTTCTGTTAACACTGTTTATTGGCATACTTAACTATCTTACCGGTACTAAGCATTATGTTGGCTAATAAGATTTTGGTTTGAATTTATTAGAAAACTAATTCACCCCCCCCCCCTCTCAGTTGTCCCCAAGACCTACAAGTTTAACACTAGTTGTTTTGCTTTGACATTGTCTACTACACCATCATTAACAATATTCTTATTCCTTGTCCAAAATTTGGGCTTGTCAGAGTTGTTGTAGTAGTTGTTGTTATAGTTGTTGTTTGATGAAGTAGCACTCTCTTTAGAGAGCATCAAAGTTCCCCTTTTAATTGAGGCTTCTTATATTTGGATGCCATTTTCGATCAAGTTTTTAAAACTAGGTAAATATTGTAGTTTAAGTTGATAGCTCATCTCATTATTAAGATGGTCCACGAAGATTTCCATTTTCTCTTTTTTAGTTATGGTTCAGGGATATCTAGATATCAATCTTCTCCATATTTGTAAGAACATAATGAATGTTTCATTTTTCTTTTATTCTGTGTTGCAAATATCAAGAATGGTAACCTTGTGTTGAATGTTATAAGAATTTTGGGAAACAAATTTGTTTATCAACTCCCCAAATGATCTGTTGGGAGGTCTGATTTTTGAAAGCCATTCCATTGTTTTTCCTCCTAGGCTTCTTGGAAATAACCTCATCATGTAAGTGTTATTGTGGGAAAACTTCAAGCTCATCATGCAAAATTCCCTTGCGTGATCACGAAGATCTTTTTTACCATTGTATTTTTCATATTTTGGTATTTTAGAGTTAGATGGGAATGGTGCCATGTTCAGACTTCGATCAAATGGATAAGGATAAATATCCTCTAAGGAATATCATATGGTAGTGCCTTGTTGCATGTCTTCCATTTGTTATTGAAGTGTTTGTATTTTTTGCGTGAATGTAGCCAAAGGATTGCTTCTAGTATTGGTATCTTGATGGTTGGTGTCTCCTTGATTATTAGTGTCTCTATGATCATGTGTATTGTCATGATTAGTGTTAGAGGCGTGTGCTCTTGATTTTTCCATTTTTATGCTCTCATTTTTTTTGGCAGTTTCGTGTCAAAATCCTGATACCTTTGCTAGATAGCAGGAGGAAGTATTTATGTTTGTCAGTTTCAATGAGTTTTTTAAGAGGTTTGTGTATGCCCAAGTCCTGTTGTGCCTATTCAATAACTTTATTTGTTATTTCTTCTTCATCCATATTTAGGTAGTTTTTCCAAGTGTTAATTTCTCAGTGTCTCATGCTTGATTTATGCTCTTCGTCATCCTACTTGACGTTTTTATGTGATCATGTAGAAACTAGCATGACTTAATTTGATTCAATATGTGATGGGATCCTTGGGAAAATAAGTTGAATTAATTTTTTCTCCTTCGGTGAGGTGTTGAGAAAATGTTGATTTTTGTTGAAAGGTGTGTGCTTGTAAATTCTCCTTGTCAAACTTAGTTCCTTTACCACGTAGATAGTTATGATAATAGTTTGAGAAAGTGTGGTTTCTTAGGAAGAGTTTATGGTTTATGTAGAGGAATTTCCTTCTTTTCTATACCTTCTTCTGAATAGGTTGTCTCCTTTTTAGATTATTTTTTAAGACAAGGATTCCTCTTCTTGATGTGTTGAAGAATGGTAATGCAAGTGATCAAATTTTTGGTTGTGAGATTGATTGGATGAATACTTTGTTTTGATCTCAAATTCTACTTAGTCGAATAGAAGGTTTGACATGCCCCTATTGATATGACTAAGCATGTCAAATGATATGATAAAGATTCTTGATATTGCAAACTAGATGGATTTGACTAACTTGGAAAGTTATCTTGGTATTTTGATGTTTTATATGGGTTGATTTGAAACTTGTGATCATTAGTTGATACCTCTTTTATTTGGAAGATGAAAATCTGATAATTGAAAAAAAAGACCTCTCAAAAGGGTATCTAGATCTGTTTTTGTTCTATGAGAATCTCTACTAGATAAGCCTCTATTTTAAATGCACAAATCAAATGCCCTATAATATTTTTTAAATACGCCATAGGATGTGTACTTTGTGCCATTTTTTTGGTTGAATGTGCTACAAGATTATTTATAGGCACCAAAAGTTTACTCAAATGTGCTATTCTATTTTTTTCCTCACTTGACACAAATTTTGAACTGATTTTGGATGTTTTGATTTTTTTGCAAGATGTTTTAGGAATTCTAACAAAAATACATAGAAAACATGAAGACAATGGTTATTCTAATTCTAAACATTAAGTGTATGTTTTCTTGAGGATGTGTTCAAATCCCCAATGTTTCCACTAGTTAGACACAAGAAAAACACACCAAGTAGTCTCTTTAATCAAGGGTCATCAATAATACCATAGCTCACATCTGGATACTCCTTCAGCTCAAACAGTCATTCCACCCCCTAAAGGGCACCCTTTTTTTTCCTTTGTCCAGATATTAACTCAAAGAGGATTGCTCCTCAATTGAATCGTTATCTTGGGAGATATATGGTGATTTTCTAGGGGGTGAATTCTTCCCCACCCTTGCACTATGATATTATTAATTTTTGGATACTGACTTGGTGAGGCTTCTTTTTCTAAAGTTCGTAATCGGGATTTTTGTTCGGGCTTCATTGGAAAACTCCCTAAGGAGGATTCCTATCCTTTAGAACAAAGGCTTTACATATCTCAAGGATACTGGGGGAAGACTAATGACTGAGAAAAATCATTCGAGGGGACTTTCATCAGCATCCATATTTGATTATAGTGGGTTGGAATACTTGGCTAAAAGTAGTTCCCCACTTAGGTCATTCCCTTCTCACCAACCCCCTCAAGGAAACTTCAGAAGGTGGGCCTTCTAAAGGTTTTAATTACTTGAAATGAAATAAAGCATGAGGGAGTGAGTTTGGTTTTTTGTCACCCAATTAAGAGGAGAGCATATACCTTTCACTCAAGACAAAAAAAATGATTTATTTTAAACCTTCATAGCAATTGTTTTCTAAGTCCTAATTGGAGATGTTGCTCCAATCAAACATGGTGCTATTTTTACCCATAAAGAAATGATTTTATAAACTAGGAAAAGGAAATCTTGGTCAACAAAATAAAAAATGCTTTGTGAAATTGACAAGTGGATTGTTATTTTTACTTGCAAAAAAATGATTGATTGTTCTTTCTATTTTGCAAGAAAAAAATTTGTTTGTTTATTTTGAGCCCAAATGACAAATGATCCTAATCTTGCAAAAATGAAATTTTAAATTCGTAGTTCTCTTTACTCTTGCAAGAAAGAAGTGTAATTCTTTTTAGAGCCCAAAATATGATAAAATTCTTTTTAAGCACCAAAGGAAGTATGAGATTCTTTTTAATTTGCCAAAAAGAAGTAAGTTCTTTTCAAACCCACTTTGAAAAATAAAGTAAAAAAAAGAAAGCAAACTATTCCTCTAGAACCTGCAAACCACTGTTAGACCCTGCAAGAAACCAGTTAGCAAAATTTAAATCCTAGGTGGGCTTCACAAGTTTAAAATTTTGAGACCCATTACAATTTTTTTTCAGCTCTGTTGTATATGCACTACAACAAAGTACAAACGTGCCACAGAATAGAGCAAGTGTGCTAGAGAATGGAGAAAATGTGCCAGATAATGGTACAAATGTGCTATAACATGGACCAAATGCGCTATAATAGTGGATGTATGCGCTAAAACACAAGATGTATGCATTGTAAAAGAGGATGTATGTGCTAAAACATATGATGTATACACTAAGATATCTTCTCAAAAACCTATGTCTCCACCTGTGGAAAAAAATTAGAAATCTTAGAAAATGGGGTTTTGCCCCATGGTGCATGCCAAAAATGTATTCCTTGAAGTGTGGAATCTTGCAAATGAGGAACAAATAAAGAAAACTAATGAAACATTATGTTAGAGGTTAGCAATCATAACAAGCAAATGAAACCAAACTCTAAGCATGTTACATTGTCCTCTATCTCCAAGGATCTCTTAGATTCAAGGTGGCTCTAAGATTGGAAGAGAACTTGATCTTGGGATGACTACTCAAAGAATGAGAGATAGTGTGTATGATGTAAGATCTAAATGAATGCAACTAATATCTTAGAGATGAGCTAATGATATGCAACACTAGATATATTACCAAAATGAGAGATTTAGTGTGAGATTAAACTAGCATGAGAATGATATGAAAATGATATGGAACTAGCATGATATACTAAGACATGATATGCAAAAACATGATATGAAATATATTCTATGATGCTTACTACAATGATCTCAAAGAGAGGCTAAAATATCAAATACTATGTAAACAAGGGCCAAGATTGAAAGTTATTCAATCCTTGTGAGGTTTTCAATACAATCCTAGATTGACAAATCTCACCATCAGGAGGATTTAGAGGAGATGTAAGAGGAATTAAATCTCAGAGAAGACATGGTGGTTACCTAGGGAGGTAAGGTTATGGTTCAGTTAGTGGATAACCAATGGATAAATCTTTTACCCAAGGGGTAAACTCTTGTGCAAAGGTTAATGGGATAACCATGGTCAAAGAAATGATTGCTTGATGAGATTCCCAGGTTAGATGAGGGTTGAGTTAGAGGGAAAGCCTCTACCCATGGGTAAAGGTTAGGATAACCATTAATGGTTTGGTAGACTTTGGAGACAAATTTGTAAGAACCTTACAAATTTGGGGAACTCAACAAGTTAACTTGTTGAAGAGATAAAGTCTTTAATGCATTTAGAAGACTTTCTTCCAAATTTGGAGAAGTGACTTCCCCAATGAAGGAATAAGGCTAGTTAAGTGGGATTAGAGGAGTTCTAGAAGAATGCTTAGGATGCAAGTGGATTTTGTAGGAGGATGCAAGTGGGAGAAAATAGGATTTTAATTAAAATAAAAATGTTTTATTTCAACTAAAATGGATGCAACTTGCATTTGTAGGAAAGTGCAAGTAGGGGGGATTATAAATAAATTTGATTTATTTATATATAAGGATGATTTTAATTAAATGTAAATTTAACTAAAATGGTGAAAAGGATATTTAATTAAATAAATATAATTTATTCAATTAATGGATAGAAAGGGAAATTAGTCAAATATTTGAATTTGATTAATGGTTTGTCTTATAAGAAAAGGGATATATTAAATAAGCCTTAGTTTAATTAATGGATGGGTAAATGATAATTAAACAAATAAAATTTATTTAATTAAGTGTGCAAGTTTTAGGCATCTACACCTATTATATCATCTTCTGAATCCAGAGCAGAAATGGGAACGTATCTCAATGGACTCTTTTACCAGAATTCTCAAGGTCCATAGTAAAGATTGTATTTTAGTGGTTGTTGATTGACTAACCAAGTATGCTCACTTTTTAACAATCTCTTCTAAGCACAAAGTCCAACAAGTTGTCGACTTATTCTTCAAAGAAATATTCAAGTTTCATGTAATGGTAAAGAACATAGTAAGTGACCCTAATAGCATATTTATTAATATATTTTGTACCATACTATTCAAATTATTGGGTACAAAGTTAACATGACCTCCCAATTAGCATCCATAATTAGATAGTCAAATAGAAATTGCAATCAAATGGATCTAAGGCTACTAGTGAAACTACATGGAAGGTCAAGAAAATCCATGGCTTAAACTCGCTTCATTTAGGAGAATAATATTAGAACACAACTTATTACATGTCCATTGGAGATATCAACTCCCTCAAATCAAAATAATGGATTCAAGTGTGCCAAGGTATTCTTAATTTCCTTAAGAATAATTTACAAAATGCCCAAAATATACAAAAGTTTTACATAGATAAGCACTAGTTTGAATGAAGTTTTGAAGATAGAGATTTGGTCTCTCTGATTTTAACCATATAGACAATCATGCCTAAAGAAGAGAGGAGATGAGTAATTGAAGCCTCGATTCTATGAACCTTACAAAGTAATCAAGAAAATAGAAGAAGTGGAAAATAAACTAAAGCTTATAGAAAGCATACAAATACATAATGTATTTTGTGTCATTCCCCAAAAAGCATTTAGGACAACAAGCTACAACCTCCACTAAACTTCCACCTTTTGACAAAGAAGGAAAGTTGGTCTTGGTTCTTGATGAGGTTATAGACATAATGGAGAAGAAGTTTAGAAGTAGAATCATCAAAGAGTACTTCATTAAATAGAATAATTTACCCGTGGAAGATGCCATAAGGGATAATGAAGAAGTCCTTCAACACCCAAACCTATGATTTCTTGCGGGCAAGTAATTTCAAGGAGGGTAGACTATAATAACTCCATCTCAATTATAAAAAAAAATCAATGAGCACATAACTCCAACAAGTTTGAATGCCAAGGACATTCTTCCATTAAATTAACTAATACCCTAGGATCGCTACTAAAGGAAGGAATGAATGGGTCAAACCAAACTCTAAATCATCTCTTAACAACCATTATTGAAGGACTAATCTTAAATCCACCAAATAGATTTTGTATTTCCTATTATTATTGCCAAGAAGGATTCACTATCTGCATTAACTAATGACAAATTAATTAAGGGAAGAGGCACACTGTTAAGAAAATAGTGCAATGGTTAAGAGAGTTGAGTCACAAATCCTAATATCAAGTATCCTTGTAGGTTATTTAAGGGAGATAGCTAGTTCTATTCATGACATCGAAGAGAGTTACTCATTGATTCTAAACTGGAGTAGAAGATCCTTTTCATAAACAAGTATTACAAGGGTATCAAGCCTCCCAATTACAAGGTAATAATTAAATGAGTACAAGATTGAAGATTTAAAATACATCAACCATTATAGGAAGAGAATAAAAACTAAATTAGAAACAACTTCACATTTGAGGCTTAGATCCTCAAGTATCCATCACATGAATAGTTAGACACATAAAAAATAATGATTTCAGTTATAATCAAGATAACATCTCATATTAGAATTCTTTGTTTTAACTTTTTTTTCGGACTCGTGACATTATTGATAATTATATTACATGTATTCACCTCTTATATATGTATACACATAATATTAATTTAAAACTCTTGTCAAAATAGATCAAAGGTATTATAACAGTGTTGATCCAAACACGAATTTATCCTTTCAAAGATTGATTACCTAGTATTTTATTGTTGCCATTCTACACTCTTATGAGAATAGTTGATGTTGTCATTAATGGCAACCAACTGGAAATTCACCGGCAATTGGTTTCTACATGCCCGACATCACAAACTTCATATACCAGCAGACACTGGCACCGGTAGGCACTTACATCGACATTCAGATTACATGGACAACAAAGCATACCGGCACTCCGGCCGACATGGGCTGAACTTTTGTTTATTGTAATATAATTATCTTTTGTAAGTCGACATGGTATATTTTAAAATACTCATATATGTATGAGATCTTATAGGTCATTTTGAGAGTATAGAAGAGATGATATGTATGGTAGAAAATAATTTTTTAGTGGCTGCAAAGGTTTTTGGATAAGGTATCTACCTGAGCTTAAATAGGTACTAAACCTAGCATTAGAGATGTTGTTTTGAGCAGTACATTGTATTGGATTTAATTATCCATTTTGTAGTTAGTGTGACTCTTCATTGAGCAGTGAACTCTAGGCTATTGGCCTCTCTACATGTGCAAGCCCCTTATTGTCAGTAGTATTTATTCATTGGCCAGTGAGTAAATATTGTGGGTCACAAAACCCACCGAGGTTTTTCCCACACCAGGTTTCCTCATTAAAAATCTTGTGTTATGGTGTGTTTCTATGTTGTCTCTATTATTTTTGTTTATTGTAATAATTCTTATTTACCGGTACCATGTTTTGGGTTGCAAAGTTACAAATAAGTTTAAATATACTGCTAACCGGTTAGACACTTATTCACCCCCCCTCTCAGTGTCTTTGGGACTCTCATTGGATCTAATATTTATAAGGGACATTATAGCACAAACTCCCAAGCATAGGATCTTATAAATCCATGTAAATAAGATTTGAATGTGTATGAAAAAAATAATATTAGTACTAAAACAAAAGGTTTCAATGCAGAGAAAATAGAAGGAAAATAAAAAGAGAATATTCCTTATTCAAATGAAGAGGAGGTAGCAAAGTGTCATTTCCAGATTTAGTTTAGGGCCTCTTCTCCTTCTATATCTTTTCATTTCTTCTCATTGTTATAGGATTTAAAAGTTTATATTAGACAGATAGAATAGGGTGATTCATAGTTTGTGTTGTTTTTTATGAGGATAAAACATGTTTTGAAGGGACCCTAAAACCCTTACAATCAGAGAGCTGCCATCGAATAATGGACTTTGTTATCACTGGTTAAAAATGGGCTTTTCTTTTCCCATGATTGGCTATGGTTTGTTGAATTTTTGAATAGGATGTAGTTTCAAATGCTTTGGCTTTGTTTTAGACCTCAAGGGTTTAAGGGTTTTCGATTTTAGATCCTCTTGTGTTCATTTTAAACCCTTTGGTTTCTAATCTTTCGTTACTTTATTCACTTAAGTAATGGGTCATGGGGTCATAGGAAGTGTCCCCCCTTGTTGTTTGCCTAGGTGGTTATGTTAATTAATCAAAAAATTTATGCCTTATATGTTTTTCTCCTAAAGTTGTCGAGCCTAGTAACTAGTGCGCACCTCACGGGTGGATCCACGACTTGCGTTATTTCGCTAGGCGAAGTTGCCCATAATTTAAAACTAGTGAAGTTGTGAAAATGACATGGCATGCCACATAGACGGTCTAGCTGGTTGATGATAGTGAGTAAAATGGCGGCACGCGGCAGAACTCACAACAGTCAGCGGGTCAGGATTAAAGGATAAAAGGAAGGCCCCAGAGGTGAGTCAGGTTGCAGATAGGAGATGACCTGGCGGGTACAGCTGTCAATAATAAAATGGAGACCTGTGGCTTTCTTTCGATGTATAAAAAAGTGACAAGTCAGCTCCGAAGGTGACTGGACGCCAGGTGTTCACAGTGAGTTAGCGGGCCCACCCCTCCTGAAAGCCTTTTCAGATGGTTAAATGCCGATCAACTTAACAGATGATCCGACAGCCCACACTATTTTGCAAGGGTAAGGTGCTCGTTCTTTATACCCCACGAAATAGTGAGAGTGAATGAGAGTCATCCACGTGTCATGATGGAGGACCTAGAGCATACAGTTGTCAAGAGTTTGTTGGGGCCCCGTAGTTTTCTTTCGGCGTATAAAAAGGTGACAAGTCAACTCCGAAGGTGACTGGATGCCAGGTGTTCATAATGAGTCAGTGGGCTCACCCCTCCTAAAAGCCTTTTCAGATGGTTAAATGTCGATCAACTTAACAGATGATCCGACAGCCCACGCTATTTCGCGAGGGTAAGGTGCTCGTTCTTTATACCCCGCGAAATAGCAAGAGTGAATGAGAGCCATCCACATGTCATGATGGAGGACCTAGAGGATACAACTGTCAAGAGTTTGTTGGTGCCCCGTGGTTTTCTTTCAGCGTATAAAAAGGTGACAAGTTAGCTCCAAAGGTGACTAGATGCCAGGTGTTCACAATGAGTCAGCGGGCCCACCCCTCCCGAAAGCCTTTTCAGATGGTTAAATGCTGATCAACTTAACAGATGATCCGACGGCCCACACTATTTTGCAAGGGTAAGGTGCTCATTCTTTATACCCCACAAAATAGCGAGAGTGAATGAGATTCGTCCACGTGTCCGGCAACACGTGGTCTTAGAAGAAAGTTGTGTGCCCGCCAAGGTGGAACCAACGGTATAAAGGAAAGACACGTGGCCAGTATCAAGTGGAATGTGAAGGAAATTTCAAAGCCAATGGTTGGGTGCCACGTGGTATCATATAGCCAATAGAAAAACAGGACCCAACGCGGAGCCAAAGCTATTAGTTAATCTAACGCTCGATCAAGTTTCTTTTGATCGGACAGTCGGCGCTATTTCGCAGGATCAAACTGCCCGATAGTTATGCTTCGCGAAGTTGCGAAAGAGCAAAATGAAACACTTGCAGGAACGTTGTGACCCGTTGGAGCAAAAAATATGAATTCAATTTTGAAGGGACGGTCGAAGCATGTGGAAACAACATTGTAGTTAAGACCCTGAGTACAATATTTGATTTCCTATCAACCGGGTGAAGATATCTTTTAAAGAATTTTGCAGAAGAGCGGATGCAGAGTTATTTCCTTCAAGTACAGAGCAAGTTGGTTTAGTTGCAGAGCAAATTCCTTCAAGTGAAGAATAGGTTCTCTCGTATTCTTGTGTAGCAATTCCTATGTAGTGTTTTAGATAAGATAATTGATTCATCACATAATTCTTTAAGAGTGGTATTCATTTCTTATGTTTTCAAAATGGCTCCTAAAAGAGAATTTTCTGGCAAAGTTAACTATTCAGAAAGGAGTGTCTATGATGATTTTTTAGAACAGTTGATGTTGTCAACTAATCAGGCATCAAAGGCAAATGAATTAGTGCCTAGAGCTCCCTGTTTAAAGATAGGAGAAGGACTATATGACAAGGGTAACTAGTTCAGGGACCCACAGGTTGGATTGTCTAGGTTGGGGTTATTTAAAATTGGATTCGGAATGAGAAATTCTCCTGCCCCAAAAAATAGTATCTGGGAATTAGATGTCGGGAAATTAGTAGTCCCAGGGGTATTTATGGACATAGATTTGCTGACCCAAATTGTGCTCAACTATGATCCAGTCACAAGAAGCATTCGGGATGTAAATGGGAAAACCCTTGTTGAGATTAATGCTGAAGAGTTCAGGACAACTTTTGGGCTTAATGAGTTCACCAATTTTCTAGAACCTATAAATTTCACATCCTTAGCCCAAGTTTACGGTGCACAAAGGAGTCATCTCAGGAACGGGCCTCTCAAGGAGTTTTTTGTGAAGTTAGGAGGGTTAACAGTTGTAGGACCCAACACACAAGAGCCCTTTTCATTAAGTATGTTCACCCTAAGGGCTAAAGGAATGTATTAGGCACTTTGCCAAGTTTTGGGAGAAGATGCTAAAGCAAATATGCCAAATCATTACTTGTTAATGATTGCTCAGATTTTGAATCCTTCTCTTGTAAATACATTTGATCATGCCTCTTTTATTGTTGATGCTATCCATGGAGGGTTAATAGGAATCAAGAATGGAAAGGTGGATAGGCCTTTCAGATGGTACTCACTCCTGATACATCTTTTTCTCTTCAAAGGTGATGATTACCTTGCCAGTGGACTGGACCTTGTTAAGGAGAAAGAAGGAGAAAAAATGTCGGTACAATTATGGAGTACTGTGTTGTCATGGGATAGAGAGGATGCTAGTTTTTTGAGGTTTGATAAATATTTTGCATCCAAGATAAGGACTCTCCTCTACTCTGAGAACCCAAGAATCCCCATAGTTATCCTGGAATTCATAAGACCAAAAGAATTCGCAAAGGACATAAAAATTGTTCATAACTGGGGTGACATTTACTTGTATCCAGTCTCCACAGTTTTCAGAGTGTTTGGTTTCAGAGGCACCCGATTTTTGCTACCTTACCAGGTCACTCTCAAAGTGGGAATTGTAGAGATCCTTAGACAAATTGGTGGTTTACAAGAGGCAGAGTTGACAGGCAGGGGTAAAGGGACTATTTTCCCTACAGCTACCATAGCCCAACAATTTGTAATAAAAAAGGGAGCCTGGAATTGATTTGAGGATTTCCTCAAGCCTAATCATTTGTCCACTGCAGTGTCCAGGTGTGTTGATCCAAAAGACTTCTTCAATGGTATGTTTAGAAAGAAGGTAGCATGCAGAGGTAGGCCTCATCAATTCCAGTTCCCTGAAAACCTCATCAGAAATGAGTTTGATCTAGATGAGCAGGAACTAAGGAAAGAGAAGTGGGTCGCTTATAAGAAACCCCTAGATTTTGTGCATCAGTTTCATGCCAGCTATGACCCATTGTCTAGCTTTTTCCCTCTGGATGAGAAAATAAAGTTTTTGATTGTTCGCTTTGAAGATGTGATGCAGACCTTGAAGGAGAAGAGGGAAGTTGTAATCAAAAGCAACCCTGAGAAGGCAAGAATGATCCTAAGTAGGTTAGCTTCCAGCAAAGCAATCCCTCCTGGTGATTATACACTGCATAAGAAATCCAATTATAGTGTGCCGATGCCTACAACAGGGGAGCCCTCTACCTCCAAAGGAAAGAGGAAGATACAAGATGTCATTGACATCCAAGAAAGCCCAAAGAAGCAAAGGGTGGGGAAAGAAGTACAATCAGATACACCTTTGTATTCCCCATCCCAATCCCATATAGGAAATGAGCAAGCAGCAGCTGAGCAACTCCTACAGTTAGGTAGTCTAGGGGAAATTGCCTACACTTATGATGAAGTGGAGGAAGGAATGCCAAAAGAACCCATTGCTGCTGAAATGGATATCACTACCACTAAACTCAAAGGCTAGGAGTGGGATCCTGAGATAAAGTAGACAAGTAATGCCTTCTTAGCTGATAACAATTTTGTCACATTAGAAGCAATTATGCAGTTTATATGGAAACAACACATAGATAAACATAATGCTAGATGTGAAAAGAGAAAGGTTGAGTAGCCTAATAAAGATCCAACCCTGGTAGAAGAGGAAATAAAGCAAGAGATGATGGAAGAATTCAAAACCATCACCCTTGAGCAGGGAAGAGATATGGTTGCACAAGCTGGAGTGCTTATTTTACCCGAATGGGATATAGCAGACGCCTTGGTACTAGATGCAGTGAGAAAAGAGACTAAACCCATGGAGGGGATTACTTTCAATAAGGATAATGCTGCACTCGTCATGTGATCTCTCAAGAGAAATGAGAGTAAGAATAGCAAAGACACACCAGGGTTAAGTTACCTTGGTGGGATGATGGTGAAGAGAGTGCAGAGTACAGGGGTAGTGGAGGCTACTAGCACTATGTTAGAGACTGCAAAATTTAGTGTTGCAGTAGCAGAGAAGGAAGCCAAAGAGAAAGAGGCCCTCCAAGTCAAGTTGGAAACCGTTTTGAAGGCCTATAACAATGCCAAGGAGGATGTAAGAGGTAAGGATAGCATCATTGCCAAGCTGCAGAGCCAGTTGATTGGACAATACCATCAAGGTGAGTCTTCAACACTAATGGTCTCCTCTTCTCCTGCAAGACCACCACCTACTAGCCCTATCATTAAGTTTCCACCATCTCTAGCACCCTCCAGCTCTCAAGTGATTGAAATTACTCCTCAAGAATTAGAAAACTTGAAACAGGCTCAAGCCTTATATGCAAAGAAGTATGAGGAGAAACTAAGGGCTACAATTTCTAGTTTTGCAGATACAATAAATGCCTCATTGCTCTACAACAATGTAGGTAAAATTATGGATATATAGAATGAGCTCAGGAGAGACAAGGCCATTTTGACACCTATTTTTGACAAATGGAGGTCTAGGGAGAAAGATTTGGAATTAATGTGTGTATCCTGCAATGAAGCAAGGGCCAATCCCATCATCAAATCCACTTCTGATGTTGCTAAAGTCTTAGTATAATTAGTAGCGGAGGTGGATAATGTTGATAGGAAGGTTAATTTGTGCAAAAAGGAATACATTGATCATGTTTTTGAGTTGCTCCCAGGAGTTTTTGCTAGGCCGGATCAATTAAAAGATAAACAAATGTAGCTTCAGGAGATAGAAGCTAAATTGTCAGCAAGAGTTAAAGGAATTATTGATCTAGACGATACATCTTTCTTTGTTTTAACAATACAAGAGATAGAGAAAATTAAGTCACATTATGGCTTTCTCAATTCAGAAGTCAATAAAATGAGAAATTCTTAGAAAAGGTTGACTAAGACCAAGGATAAAGTGATTAATTTCTCATGGCCGACAGAAAAGGTGTATGATGAGTGGACAATTAAATATGCCACCCATGATTTGGAACAGTTGGAGAGCGCCCCTGAAAAGGTAGAAGAGGTTGCGACTGAACAACTTGTTGAAGAAACTGTAGAGGCCGAAAAGAGCTTGTAACTGTTTTTGCGAAAAGCTTGTAACCTTTTTATTTTGAAAGAAATGATTGTAACAAACTCTCCTCAAGAGGTCCGAAGCTTTGTGCATCCATATTGTTGTAAATGGATACCAGGACTAGAGAAAAAGGGATCGCAAAGAGAATTGTAAGAAAACGCTGCAGAAATTTATCTGAGCTTTTCCAAGTCTAATGGTGAATATTCAAAAACTTTTTGTAATATTTCTTGAAACTTAATATGAATATACAGACCATCGATTTTGAGTGAAGCTTTGTGTTGTCTTCAAGTGTGTTTACAATTTGTTTACTATTTTCATTCTGAATAATCCAGGGTTGTTCTATTTGAATGGAATTGCAAAGCAATTTTAGTAGGAGTGTTCGTTAGCTTTTCTCTTTAGGAGGGTGTAGACACCCAAAAATGGTCAACGCTTGCAAGGTCATACTTTAACATTTGCGCATTGCCTCATTTTAGGTTTTTGCATCGCATTAACATTTCTCCTATGTCACGCACTTGGTCTTTATCATTTGCGAACATCGAGTCATTCTTCTATATTCTTCAATCATCTCATCCTTGAATTTGATCTTGTCGACAACAATATTCAGTCATGATTTTGATCGATTTTACCCTGTCGCATCAATGTGCATATTCATTTGTCATCATTTTGGACATCGTCAATCCTAATTAGGGTTTTGTCCTCCTATCAATCTTATCATTTTGGACATCGTCAATCCTAATTAGGGTTTTGTCCTGTTTTCAATCTTATCATTTGGCGATCGGTTTATCAATCTTGTCGATTTATCATCAATCCTTCAATCTTGTCATTTTGCGATCGATTTGTCATCGATCGTGGTCATGTCTAATCTTGTCATCTTGCAATCTATTTTGTCAATTTTGTCATTTTTCAACCGATTTGTCATCGATCGTTATTTGTCTCAATTGGCGCATCTATCAATCAAATCATTTTGTCGCATTGGTCATTTATCAAATCAAATCATGATCAAGTCAATTATAGACCTAATTATCATCCTCGCATTTCTAATTCGTCTTCTAGGGTTTCATGATTCAGTCATTTAACCTAATTTGTCATTTCTTCCTTTAGGATTAAATAAATTACTTATTTATCCTAAGTTTCCTTATTACAATTAAATCTTCATTTAATTGTCTAATTATTCCTCTTTGTGAATTGATTAATAAATGAAAAATTATTAATTCATTCACTAAATCCTAATTTCTAATTTCTTTCAATTTCTAATTTCCTATTTTCATTATTTTTTTAATTTCCTAATTTCTTAATTCTTAAATTCAATTTTCTCCTATTTCTTTCCTAAATTTATGGCAATGACATAGAAATTTGTCATAAAATGTCATAAATTGTCATAAAATTCTTGACATAGAAATGTGTCATAGAATTTGTCATGAAAATGTCATAAAATGTCATAAATTCTTGACATAGAAATTTGTCATGAATTGTCATAAGCCTTGCATAGCAATTTGTCATAGATATGCTATTATTGATTTGAATTTCTATTCAAATCTCTTTCATACTAATTTGCTCTTTTATCCAATTCTTCTATAAATTGGATGTTTTCTTCAATCAAATCCTTCATGAATCTCGAATTTTTACCGAACTTTCGTTTCTAGTACTCTTGAGCCTTTTTGCTTTCAATTGTGTGAGCACTTGTAGGTGAGATCCACAAACCCATTGAAGAGGAAAGAACAACAATGGAGCCACATGGAAGGAGTATTCAATCTTGAATCTGGTTTGCATAATGTTTTCTTTTGAATGCTTCATTTTCATACCTCTATTGAATGTGCTTTAGGATTAGGTTCATTTCATGAGTATTCCTTTGATTATGTTATCATGTTTAATGTTTTGATTGATATACTTATCTTTTGATGAATCCTAATTTCTACCCCACATTAAATGGTGAACCCGACGTGAATACTAACCTTCTAACCATCTTACTGTGTTTTGGAGTGCTTCTAAGCTGATTTGCAGGTCAAAACTCAAAAACAGGGCCGTGCAGTGCATTCTGGACACATCCTGCGCCTGTGTAAAGCATCTTGCGCCTGTGTTGAAGAGTCTTGCGCCTGTGTCAAGACATTATGCGCTTGTGTCAGACATCTTGCGCCTGTGTCATGACTTTTGCGCCTGTGTAAAGTCCAGAACAGAGGTAAAAAATGCAGTTTTTACTTGAAAAATTTTCTATGTTTTAGTAAAATGCAATTTTGAGGGTCTTCAGTGCATTTTTGGACAAATGTTGTGCCCGGAAACATGAAGAGAGATCTTCAATGTTTCCGAAATTTGGTTCTAGATTATTTGAATACCTTTCTAACGCATTAAACGGTTTGTAATTCAGAGCTAGGATGAGAAAGTTATGCCTTCTCAAAGTGGACTGAAATTTTGATAGTTTTTATAAATCAGATCATCTGTGTTTTGGATTTTGGTACTAATTGTTGGTGTAGGATCTTGGCGTACGCATGAAAAAGACTACAAATGAAACTACTAACATGTGTTATGCAGGTTCGATGGTCAAAGACAACAAATCAAACTTCTGACATGTGTTTTGCAGGTTGCCTTGGAGAAACAACCAAATTGTGTGTTTGAGTTTTTCTAATTAGGCACTTAGTGATTTTTAAATAGGAGGAAATGAACCCTTGTTTGCTTTGTTGTTAAGTATGACATTGGAGTAGGAGAGTATGCTCTCATCCTTCATAGGGTGATCAGAAATCCAGATCTTCGATACCATGCTTGTCTTGTTGATTGTTTGTCTCCATTAGAGGGCCTGCCTTCCCGACCACTTTGCTTTAGCAAGCGAGTGATAATCGTGAGAAGGGGACAACCCAAAGTGAGTACGGCTAGAATTCCTTGGCATTATAACTCACTATAAAAAAATACCTGATGAGCGAAAGCTTTGAAGGAAGTGTTACGTGGGAATTGCAGTTACTTGGGAAGTGATGCCCCTTGAAACTCTTTCTCATATCAACATCTAAGTAGGGCCTCTTGGTCTAAATCGTGCTTGCGCGACTACATTTGTTTGGTATCTTGATGGGCTTAATGTCTCAATCATGCTTGCATGACATCAAGGAGTAATGCTTAACAGAAATCCTTACTACATACCTTGTTTTTAGAGGCCAAAAACCCTTCTAGTTGCTTGAGAAGGACAAATTCGGATACTTGGAAGAGATACTAAGTTCGCCATGGGGAGATTCCATGGGGACTGATGCTTGGCTGCCCTGAGAAGTGAGTGCCATGGAGGGGAGCCCGTGGGGTCAAGCATCTATGTATTCTCCTTGAATCCCATAATGAGTCTACCTCTCAAGTACCTAATGTCTTTGCCTACCATAAGAAATGTGGAAATGAGCATGATTGTCTTGAGTCTAAGTTATAACATCTTGTATTCTTTGATTGTCAAAAGTTGAATCCCATTTCAAGAACAAGCACATTGATATAACATAAGATTAAGCACAAGAGACATTCATCCAACAAAAAGTTCAACAAGGTTCAAACACACCTTCAAGCATGGTTGTCAAACATTTGTCAAAATCTTGTCTCAACGTTCATGTCACTTACATTTAGGTTCATCCTAGGTTGCATTTTGCAAAGTTCATTGTCAAGTACCAAGGTTAGATTTCACCTAAGTCATACTCCTTTCAATAGGGGTCATCCACTTGCATATGTCCTCTTGCATTAAGGTCATCCCATTGTCATACATTGCATATCCCAAGTCCCTTCATTAAGCCTAAGTCATTGTCATATCATATTAAGACCATTTGCATATGTCCTCTTGCATAAGAGCAATATCATTTCATAATTAAACCTTAGGTTTCATCTTAGGTGGACATTGTCATACATTCATATTTGCATACCCTAAGTCTCTTCATTAAGCCTAAGTCATTGTCATATCATATTAAGATCATTTGCATATTAATTATCCTTTTGCATATAGTATCAAACCTAGGTCTTGTCATACTTGAGCAATCCAAATCTTTGGTAAACCCTAAGTCATTGTTAAGAAGTCTAGACCTCATCAAGTCTTTTGTCCTTTTTGTCATCAATATCATTTCGTCAAACCTAGCTTAGTATCCAAGCATATAGGTGAGACATTGTCAATTTGTCCTTTTGTCCTTTGAGGCCTCGGCATCATTTCAATTTCCTAAGGGTCCATCTCTTAGATTTGCATTTCAAAAGTTTGTCAAAATCTTCAAAAACAACCAAAAACATAGATTGCATTTTCATTTATTTTCTTTGCATTTAGTTGCATATCATATATTATCCTTGAAAAATTCCAAAAATATTGCATTTGCATAGTGACATGTCTATTGAAACAAGGTTCCAAGCACCAATGATGCAACAAAGTTTGACATATCAACCAACAATGCAATCACAATTCTATCCAACCCAACAACAAGGCAATATCGGTCAAACTTATCATGATGATTTAAATGTCCAAATACAAAAACTAGAGGAGAAACTAGCTCAAGAAAAGGAGATATTGGAGCAAAAAGTGATAAACAGTGAGAAGATAAGATCTCAAATGTCCAAAATGTTTCAAAAATTTCCAGGTCAAAATTTTGAGCCAATTGATGTAAGATCTCTTCTTGAACGCTCAGACATACCAGCTCTCCTCTCCCAAATAGAGATGATGAAAAAATTACAAGAAAGGAGACAACATCAATTTCAACATTATGTGCCTCCACAATAAGAACAAGGTGTTTACTATCAATCAGATTTTCAACCATCACAACCAATGGTCCAACATATGCAACCAACACAACCAATGGTCCAATTTCAACAATATGTCCAACCAACTATACAATGTCAACAAATGGTTCAACCAATGGTGGAATATCAATGTCAACAACCACAATCACCAATTCAAAAACAAAACTTGCAACATGCACCAAGCCGAATTTTGAACATGTCAAACCAAAATGATCAACATCTAGTTCAATATCAGAAAATGACATCAAATCAAAAACAAGTTCAAGTTCAATCAACATATCAATGTCAACAACTACCACAAAACATTCAAAAACAAAGGTTGCAACACACACCAACCCAAGTTTCAAACATGTCAAACCAATCTGATCAACATCAAGTCCAAAATCAAAACATGACATCAAATCAAAAACAAGTTCAAATTCCAAGTCCAACTATGTCAAAACCTCGAAAGAAAGGTGGCCTTATTGCAATTCTCTTAAGGAAACGACTAAGTGAGTCTTTTGAGGAAGATAAAGATAATACACTTATGTCTAGCAATGCCTCATCCCCTCGTAAGAAAATTGACTCTCCAGTGGCATCTATCCCTACACCTCTAGAAGTTTCACAAGAACCTTCCATATTGTCATCATCAAACAATACACCTAAGGATGCAATTATCCAAGAGTTATCCATAATTGATTGCCAAGATAATCCAATTCATGATGCACATCCTTGTCATGTTTCAGAAATACAAGACCCAATGCTACCATGCACTTTATTGCCATTACCTGTTTTAGAGGACCCCCTTCAAAGTCCCTCTTCCTCATGTTCAAGCATTAATTCCTTGCCAGAATCCATCGCAAATGTTCAAAGTGCATCCCCTTCATGCCAAAGCATTAATCCCTTGCCAAAATCCCCCATGCATATTCAAAGTCCAACTCCATGTCAAGAGAATAATTTAGAGCATGAAGAAATGAGTCCTAAAGCAAATCAAGATCAAGATCCTGAAACCTTATCACCCCATCCAATTGTTGACCAAGATCCCATTTCCCCAGACACTCACGATGATTCCCCTATTCTTGTCCATCCTATCCAAAGTCCTATTGACATTCCATTCCCCAAGCAAGATCAAGATATCCTAGTCCATCCAATCCCAAACGATCCCCTTCCATTCCAAGAACACAATGTCCTTTCAAATCCCATTGACATTCCACTTCCTAAACAAGATCAAGATATCCCTTCCATTCTTTCTGACGATCCCATTAAAAGTCAAGAGCAAAGCAATTTTAAAGAGGAATCCAATGATCTTCCTCCTTGTCAAGATCAAAGTATCCTTCCAAATTCATTTCCAACACAAGACCCTATCATTCCTTCATATCCTCCACAAGATCCTTTTGTTCCTCCATCTCCTTGTCTTAATCCTCCATATCCACTTCAAGATCAGATTTCTTTTGAGGATCCCATTATTTCTTCCATTCCATCTCTTGAAGAGCCTATCATTGAACCATGTCTACTACACAATCCTAGTCCCCCTCATGATCCTAGTCCCCCTCATGATCCTAATCCCCCTCATGATTCTAACGTGGCAGTGCAAGATGTTCATGAACCCCTGACATTAACAATGGGTTCTTCCACTTTGGTGCAATCCGATCCACTTCAAAATCTCATTATTTCTCTCATATCACATCCACCGCATAATGGACTCGCATCTTCTTCCCAAGGAGAGTATCCTACAAGTCAAGATATTGATAAAGGCAAAGGAGTAGATCTTCACAAGCAAGAACCCTTCCATATCAAAGAATATACTAATGGTCATGGCTACAAAGCTCACACTCAAGGCGTTGGTATCCCTTCAAAGTCAAAATTCAAATGTCCACCTTCCCCATCATCGCTTCCATCCATTCTAGGTCCCTATATCCCTCCATCTCCTATGCAAGGTCAGCAAAGGCACACATCCTTGAGTCAATCCAAAAGAAGTCCATTTCATTCCTATCCATCCATGCATTCCTTTCCCCCTCCAAGCAATTTGGATGCCAAGTATAAGCATCATAAGTCTAGAAATCCACATGTATTTAAGGATCAACATGTCCAATATAATCGACATGTCAAAACAAAGAGCAATATGATCTATAAAGAAAAAGAAAAATCAAAAAGGCCACAAAGGCCCACTGAGCAAAATAAAGAAAAGTCAAAATATATATGGGTTCCTAAATCCCTTATGCAAGCAATGCACTCCAAGGAACCACAAAAGTATGAAAAATCAAAAACCATGTGGATTCCCAAGAAGCTCCTTGAAGCACAAAGAGAAACATCAAACTTGGCATCCAAAATTGTTATTCCTCCATCCAAATCGTCCAAGTCTATTCCTCCATCACCTTCTTCATCCATTTTGGGCCCTTATGTCCCAAAATCCCAAGCTATTCCTCCATCCAAATCTCACAATCTAAGATCCATTTGTCCTCCATCAATCCATCACCCCTCAAGGTGTGTGCCAATGTCGATCTTGCCTTCATTTCCACCCACTCAAGCCCAATTCTTCCAATACCCTATCTATTATCCAATGCATATTTTCCATCCTTCCATCCCTCTGGTCCAATCCTTGGCATAAATCCTTGCCCTAGTTTCATCTCATTTTTCCATGCCCTTCTCCTACCAACGTCTTTGAGCATACTTTTAAAAGGTCATGGTCTATTTTTTTTCAAGGCTACTATCCAAACAAAAAAGACGCTTGAGTCCTTCTTCCATCCCCTATCATGTGTCCATCTTCTATTGAAAAAGTGAAAAAGGAAAGAAAAAAAGAAAAAAGAAAAAAAGAAAAAAGAAAAAAAGTAAAGAAAAATAATTCGTCCACTGGTGAAAACCTGGCAAACAGGCGCCTTGGGCAAGTACCATGATGAAAACCTGGCAAACAGGCGTCATGTGTAATCTATGAACTTCTTGCACACCACACTTGGGGGCAGATCTCTTCCTTCATATCCTATTGCCCTTCATTATCCTATCATACCATGTCATTACCCTTCATATCCTATTGTCACTCATGTCCAGTTTCCCTTTCCACCTTTTGATCTTGACAAGGTTGACGATCATCATGAGCATCATGCATCTTGTTTGCAACTTTCAGTCTATCATAGCTTTTGGTCATTTATCCATTTGCTTATTACAACCTTTCATCCATATTCCCTGTCTTATTGCAACTTTCTACCATTATCCCATAGCCAATCCCGACCTTCAGTCCATGTCCCTTATCCATTCTTGATCTTGCTTATCCTATCCATATCTTATCACTATCCAAACACTCTTTTTCATTCCTCGATCTTGATTTGACATAAGGAAACAAAAATTTAAACATGTTTTTCAAAAACCTCTTGACATGTCCCTCATGCCATGTCACTGCTATACATTGTCATATCCAGTCTCTTGTCCCATCACGTCATAGTCCTTGGAAATTGCATCCGTATTGTCTCCATGATAAAAGGCCTTTGTCTTCTCTCTATCCACCATCATTGCAGGAAGCCTATTTATCCATTTGTCATATTCCTTGCATTGCTAGACACTGGGGGCAAAATTTGAAAAAGTCATAAAAATCCAAAAAAGTCCTAAGAAAGTCTTAAAAATTGAAAAAAGTCCTGCAGAAAATCCATAAAAAATCTCAAAATGTCCTGAAATAATCTCAAAAAAAAAATCAAATAATGTCCTGAAATAATCCATAAAAATCAAATAATGTCCTAAAAAAAATCCAAAAAAATCGAAAAATGTCCTGAAATAAGATCATAAAAATTGAAAAAAGTCCTGAAAAAAAATTCTAAAAATCAAATAATGTCCTGAAAAAATCCATAAAAATCGAATAATGTCCTGAAAAAAATCATAAAAATCAAATAAAGTCCTGAAAAAAAAATGAACGAACAAAAAAAATTGTAAAACTCCAAAAAACCAAAACAAACATTTTGCAATAAAGTATTCCCTTTATGCATCGACAGCTCACTGAGCATTCCTCCAACGACTTGCAATCAAAACGCTGTGCTTTAAAATCACGCATTAACAGATGAACCTTTTCAATCAACTCAACCATTCAAACTGATCCAAATTGTCATATCAATCGCATATCCGCATCAAAACAATCATTTGTCCTTGTCACATTATCATGGGTCTTATACAGGGTGTGGTATACTCGAAACCAGACTGTGTCCTGTCTTAGACGGGGTACCGCATTTCCTGAAACCAGACAGCATGATCATCCTATCAGCACTTTCAACTTTTGACAATAAAGATCAAGATGTTTGTTTGATTTGCTTGAATTTGTGAGTCTTATCTTCTTGTTGATTTATCTTTGGCTTCGATCATGTTCCTATGTTGCTCGATGATGTCATTGAGTGATTTAGAGTGACCGGGATGGCTCATGGTCTCTTTCTTTGATTGTGATTGTCGTTTGTCTATGTTGTGTCTGTCTTATGCAAATCGGGTTGCATTTCAGCTCTGGCCTTCAATGCCATGATGCTACGCATCCATTTTGCTAAATAAAAATAAAGGTTCTCACCTACAAAGTGCATTACTGAAAGCAAATTTTCATCATCTCTAATTGTCCTCTGTCTTATTTCTTCTTACTAACACTTCTTCCGTCCGGTCGGATAGTCAGTTCGGTCTAGTGCTCCGATATCCAAAACTATATTGTGTCCTGCATACATTTGGTCAATACATTTGCATTCCATTACATATTACATCACGCATTTTATACATTTCATATTATAAATACATCCAAAGTACATACAATGCATTCATACATGTTCATAAACCAGTACATAAGTCATCCATACATAGCAAAATCACTACATCAGTCATAACATATTGCATCCATCATATCGATGCCTATCATATCACATATCATCATAATGTCGGAGTACAAAATCGGACTATTTGTCCTAAGTATGGCCCGCAGGCTGACTACATAATGTCAAACTACATAATGTCCACTATCTGTCATACGGAGCACGTGCCTCTGTCACTGGGTGCTCCCTCTGTCCTCCTCATCCCTGCCATGTCTCGCAGATGATGTACCTGGTCCTGGTCCTGGCTGCGGTGGTCTCATCGGTCCACTCACTCCTATGCTGCTCAATGTCCTCCGAGAGCGCGACCTGCTCTCTGTCCTCGATCGTGCCCGATATGAAGGTGCTCTCCGCTCCGGTGGAACTGCACCCTCATATAGTGTCCTCCAGTACAGTCTCTCCTCGCCAATCCCAGTCCAGCTAATGTGTCTCTCTCTGTGCTCCTGAGTCTATGTCGTCGCATGAAACAGTCTGGTCGCTTCTCCCGTGCGATCAATGGATATTGTCGACTCTGTATCACAATCAGGGCATCATTTTGTCAGTTTTCGGGTTTGTTCCTACGGGTTGAATGTCCTCATTTTTATGTCCAAATCGGGGTGTTTTTCATCTACATTGGCCTATCCTACCCTTCCCCCCCCCTGTCAGGTCATTTGCATGCAATTTCACCTCAAAAACTAGGGTTTTTATGACAACTTGCGCCTGTGTTGGAGAAACTTGCACCTATGTTAGATGAATTGCGCTTGTGTATTCCTACACAAGCGCAGAACTCCTTACACAAGCGCAGGTTTAGACCACACAAGCGCAGGAGTTCATTTTGGTATCCTCTGTGGGTCCCGCAATGTCCCGTAAGCCATCAAAATTCATGAAATCAAACACATGGGTTTTTGCGATACATACCGCTGCTCCTGCGTCATCCAGTCGTCTGAATGTGCGTACACGTTCTCCAAGGTGATCCGCCATTGCAATGTTCGCCATCTATCTGCAAGTGTCCTTGTCTAGAGCAACAAATCCTCCTCTTTCGCTAGTGCACATGAGTCATTTTCACCCTCTTGGTCTCATTTATAGCTCTTTGTCATTGCATAGATGGATGTGTGTCCTCTCCATCTTATGTTGGTCGCGGTCTTGTGCACCTTACATTGCTTGTCTGTCATGCATCCGATCTCCGATTGTCAGTCCGTTCGATCCTGTCATTTTTATCGATCAATTGGCCTCTTTTCCGCATGTTTCCGGCCAATTCCTCGAGGGGGCATGCATATGTCATTATTATTGTCTGGGGCATTTTTATTATTGTTCTTTGAAACAACGCTCAGAATCGCATTGTCTCAAAGAGGGGCAAAATGTAGACACCCAAAAATGGTCAACGCTTGCAAGGTCATACTTTAACATTTGCGCATTGCCTCATTTTAGGTTTTTGCATCGCATTAACATTTCTCCTATGTCACGCACTTGGTCTTTATCATTTGCGAACATCAAGTCATTCTTCTATATTCTTCAATCATCTCATCCTTGAATTTGATCTTGTCGACAACAATATTCAGTCATGATTTTGATCGATTTTACCCTGTCGCATCAATGTGCGTATTCATTTGTCATCATTTTGGACATCGTCAATCCTAATTAGGGTTTTGTCCTCCTATCAATCTTATCATTTTGGACATCGTCAATCCTAATTAGGGTTTTGTCCTGTTTTCAATCTTATCATTTGGCGATCGGTTTATCAATCTTGTCGATTTATCATCAATCCTTCAATCTTGTCATTTTGCGATCGATTTGTCATCGATCGTGGTCATGTCTAATCTTGTCATCTTGCAATCTATTTTGTCAATTTTGTCATTTTTCAACCGATTTGTCATCGATCGTTATTTGTCTCAATTGGCGCATCTATCAATCAAATCATTTTGTCGCATTGGTCATTTATCAAATCAAATCATGATCAAGTCAATTATAGACCTAATTATCATCCTCGCATTTCTAATTCGTCTTCTAGGGTTTCATGATTCAATCATTTAACCTAATTTGTCATTTCTTCCTTTAGGATTAAATAAATTACTTATTTATCCTAAGTTTCCTTATTACAATTAAATCTTCATTTAATTGTCTAATTATTCCTCTTTGTGAATTGATTAATAAATGAAAAATTATTAATTAATTCACTAAATCCTAATTTCTAATTTCTTTCAATTTCTAATTTCCTATTTTCATTATTTTTTTAATTTCCTAATTTCTTAATTCTTAAATTCAATTTTCTCCTATTTCTTTCCTAAATTTATGGCAATGACATAGAAATTTGTCATAAAATGTCATAAATTGTCATAAAATTCTTGACATAGAAATGTGTCATAGAATTTGTCATGAAAATGTCATAAAATGTCATAAATTCTTGACATAGAAATTTGTCATGAATTGTCATAAGCCTTGCATAGCAATTTGTCATAGATATGCTATTATTGATTTGAATTTCTATTCAAATCTCTTTCATACTAATTTGCTCTTTTATCCAATTCTTCTATAAATTGGATGTTTTCTTCAATCAAATCCTTCATGAATCTCGAATTTTTACCGAACTTTCGTTTCTAGTACTCTTGAGCCTTTTTGCTTTCAATTGTGTGAGCACTTGTAGGTGAGATCCACAAACCCATTGAAGAGGAAAGAACAACAATGGAGCCACATGGAAGGAGTATTCAATCTTGAATCTGGTTTGCATAATGTTTTCTTTTGAATGCTTCATTTTCATACCTCTATTGAATGTGCTTTAGGATTAGGTTCATTTCATGAGTATTCCTTTGATTATGTTATCATGTTTAATGTTTTGATTGATATACTTATCTTTTGATGAATCCTAATTTCTACCCCACAGAGGGAAATTAAAAATGCGGGGATCACTCATACCAGTAAACTCTTTGGAAGAGACTTTGAATTTTGATGATCATAGCTTAATTTGGAATGCATGAATTCTTGTAGGTGTCAGGCATATACAAGTATTAATAGAAACCAAGCCAACAGGATGCACAAAGATGTTTTGTTTGAGGAGTCTTATTTGAGTTTAGATGACTCTGTGACCTTGGATAAGGCACTGGTATTGATTGAAGTTGTTTATTGCATGTTTTGTTGATCGAAATGCTGAATTTAAGTATGATTTCCATTCTTTGTTTTCAGTTGATTTCAAGGTGAATAGATCCACTGGTTTTCTAGATTGGTTTGCAGTGGGTTTATGTTTGAAAGTGTGAATTCAATTCACAAAGGTATACCCACCTGGGCTTTGAGTAAGTCCGAAGTGTAGAAGGTTCAATCAAACCTTGTCATATGTTGTCTTAAGAATTTCCTTATCTTTAATGTCTCTTCTACACCGAGTTTAACCATATTATTTTAAGGATGTTAAAGGGAATCAAATTTTGAAGACAACAAAAGTGGTGACTCTGCTGGGGAGAGTTACAATAAAGATATAAACACAGATCTGTGTTGAGGTTTATAAAGAAAATTGTTGTGTGTTTGTGGATAAGACTACTTGTTTTCATAATTCCCATAGTTTTGTGGGTGGCGACTCTGTTACTTTTGAACCAGTCCTTGGTAGATAGAAATATTTCTAAGAGGAAGACAAGCAAGATGCAAGGAGCAAAAAACACAAGATCATTCATGAAGAAACACCCTCGTGAAACCTTGCAAGAAGGTCTGCTAGAATAGTCATGGAGAGGCCATAAAAGATCCGTGTTGCATGAGCCATCAAATGCTGCTTGGGTGTAGAGAAACAATAATATTGGTAAGATGCCTGATTGACCTGTTTACGCAAAGTCTAATTCATCTTCCAGAGATTCAGAGCATGATATCTTAGGTTTCCATTCGAGATTGTTTGGAAATATTGGTGATGCACCTATTTTAAATCAAGATCTATCTCATGTTAGTGTTTTTTCAAAAGATAGAACCAGTTCAAATGCAATTAGGCACTCCGTTCCTAGGACAATTGATGGGAATATTAGTCTGATTGACATAGATCAAGTTAATGCATCAGACTCTGAAGAAAAATTCCCTAATGTGGATAAAGTGTCTCAAGAGATTGAAGATTTAAATAGAAGAGTCCATCATTTAATCTTCCTAAGAGCCCAAAAGGAGGCAAATAGGGAGAAGGAAGTTAAAGCCAAACTAATGGAAAGAGATAGGCTTCTTAGATAGATAGCTAATCTTGAAATGCTTGCTAAGGAGAAAGAAAAAAGTGATGAGGAAGGCCCTGTGATTAGAGAAATCCTAATCCCCAAAACTAAACAAGTTTGTAAGTCAGTAGCCCAGCCATCTAGGGAAGTATTTAATGACTCCCAGCTTCCTAAAGCTAATCTAGATAAAGGAAAACAGAAATGGGTGGATGATGGAATAGAATCTAAAATTGTGGAAGAGATCTCTCATAGGCTTTTAGAACATGAGAGAGAAATGGAAAGGATGAGGAAAGAAAAGGAAGATCTCCAAATGGAATTGGAAAAGGCTGAGTTAGAAGTGACGAATCAGGAAGTGAAAAGAAAGATTAATTACTTAAAGGCTCCCCCTATTACATTCCCATTAGAAGATCTTAGCAAGCCTAACCCCCAACACATTTCCTTTCCTCAGGTTAATACTCAACTTGCAGTACAAGCTAATATTGCCTCAGTAAGCCAAATACTTGTGAATAAATAGTACACCCAAACACCTCAATCTCCAATCGCAAAAGCTAAAATGACCATGGGAAATAATAGTGCTATTACCCCTTTTCAAAGAAGACCAATCAATTTAGAACAATATAGACAATTGTTCTTTGATGGGATCCTGGGATATCCAAATCATGTTCCCACTGAGTTAAGAGACAGACTCCATAAATTTGTTGGGAACAATGCAATTAGTGCTGAGGAACATCTGAAATCTTTTGGGGATCTAATAAATGATTATGAGATAGTAGATGAAGATGTTATTATGAAACTGTTTGTTCAATCCCTGGTTGATGATGCAAGAGATTGGTACAAAGGTCTTCCAGTCAATAGCATAGGTTCATGGGAAGATTTTAAAAATTGTTTTCAAGAGCAGTATGGTGACAAGAATAATGTGAGTTTCATGCTAAATGAGTTCAACAATATTAGAAAATCTGAAAATGAAATGGTCATTGATTTCAATGCCAGATTCCAGAAGGCCATGCACAGATTGTATCAAGTGATGAGGCTAGATGATAACATGTGTCTTAATACATATTACAATGCATTTGATTCCAAAATGGCCTATATCTTGAGAGATAAAAATCCCCATAACTTGAGAGATGCTTTTAGAATTGCCCTAAATGTAGAAAGTAACAGAAAAGCATCCAAAAAATTAGGAAGAAGGACAGATGGTAGATTATGGCAAGAAACCAAATAGCAACCTAACAAAGTTGTTAAAGAGGATGATAAGATAGAGAAATTGGTTACTGCTATGAAAGATCTGACTGCCAAGGTTAACAAAAATGATAAACCTCATTATAATTGGCAAGATAGACCCCCTAGATTACATGATATGCCATATAATACAAATTGGAAGGATGGTAAACCCCAAATTGAGAAGCCCAAAATTACCCAAAGTCAAGACAAACCGGATCCTTTGAAAGGGAAAACTGTTCACAATATAGAAAATACTCCTTGGTGTATTGCTTGTGATGGACCACATTCTCCTCATCAGTGTGTAGTGGCTCAAGCTCTTGAAGAATCTACGAGACCAGAAGCAGAGCCTGACATTAATATGTTTGAAACCATTGTAGAAAGTGATGAGGAATTCGTGCAAAGTGAATACAGTGATGTGCTGGATAATGAAAAGCTAGTGCAATGACAGTTAGCCTTAGGTTGGCATCCTACATTGAATGTGGTAACAATTGAAGATGAAGAGGTTCATCTTAGGAGGCCTAGTGAGGAAGAAGTTAGAAATCTCACTAAGGCTGCAATTGCCAAAGAAAAACATAACTATAATCTGAGAAGCACTAAGAGAGACACTGATCAGGGTGAGTCGGGTTCTATGTTTGTAAAGGAAGTTACAAAAAGGGGGCATCAAGTAGTGCTACTACTGTTCCTAAGGTTGGTCAAGAAAAGGGGGAACAAGTTAAGGATGTACATAAAGGCAAAGATGATAAAAATGTTGGTGATGTACAAGGACCAGAGACAGTGAAAAGGGCAAGTCAATTCAAAACAGAAAAAGTTAGGGCTAATACTGAAAAATGCAATAGTTCTACATTTGACATGGCCCAAGCTTTAACCCAAATGAAGGTCACTGTTCCATTAATAGAATTACTAAAGATTAAAGAACATAAGGATGCAGCTTTATCTTTATTCTCTAGTATATCTGATAGTGACATAGTATCACCCACCGATTCAGCTAAAGTTGGAAAGGATCAAGAGTTCCAAATCCCAGAGGTTTATGTTGGAACCACTATCACTCAGGAGTCTTCTTAGGTAGATCCCTTCTATGTTACCTTGTTAGTCAATAACCGGTTGATTAAAAACTGCATGATAGATTCAGGAGCTGCTGCTAATGTAATGCCCTATGGTGTTATGAAAGAATTAGGGTTATCAGTAACCACTGTGTATGGGAAATGCTATGCCATGGATAACAAAGAAGTACCTGTGATAGGTACAATGAAAGATGTAGAAGTAAAAATAGCAGCATTCCCTAAAGCCACTTACAAAATGGATGTTATTGTTACTGACACTAAACCCCACTATGGTATGTTACTTTCCAGGCAGTGGGCAGCAGCAGTAGGGGGAAATGTTCAACTAGACTTATCTTATGCTACCATTCCTATTAGTGGTAATCAGGTCAAATTATACAGAGAGCCACGAGCTCCTAGGGTAATTGAAAATGTAGACCCTACTATGCTTAATTGTATGATCGATGTAGATTTGGATAACTTTAGACTTCAACCAATTTCACCTCAATTGAAGAATACTGAACCTATTGTGGTTGAGCTACAAGCACAACAGTACAGGTTGTGGCAGACGTATTTTGATGGAGCTTGCTCTAAAGAAGGATCTGGAGCCGGGGTTCTTTTTGTGTCCCCATCAGGTATAGCTTTTAAGTACTCATTTTTATTGGCATTCCAGTGCACAAATAATACTACAGAGTATGAAGCCTTGTTACTAGGACTTGAGGTTGCAAAATGGCATGGAATCCAACTGTTGAAAGTAATGGGGGATTCAGAATTGGTTGTTTCTCAGGTGAGATCTAAATATGCATCCAAGAATGATAGATTAAAGCAGTATAAGCATGCTATTTGGGATGTTATTGAGCATTTTGATGCATTTTCTATTAATTGGATAGAGCGAACAAAAAATATTATGGCAGATTTCCTAGCTAATGTTGCTTTGAAAAATGATGATGCAATGCTAACCGGTATTTCCACTGTGGAAATAAAATCTAGGCCTGCTATTCCTGATAATGTGTACAATTGGCAAGTTTTTGCTGATGATGAAGACATTCTTAGGTTTATCCAATGTGTTGATGATTATGATGGATAAAAGATTGATTGTAATGCATTGGTGGAAGTGGTAGACAACAGAGAGACAGTGTTTGGAAATGATGTGGTCTAGTTGGAAACCAATGAAATACCTAAAGGGCTAGTGGAGCTAGAGAGCATGTTTAGCTATAATGATAGTCATTTACATCAGCAGTCTACCACCAAGTTGGAAGAGTTAGAGGAGGTAAACCTGGGGATAGAATCATCCCCTAAGTTGGTATATATTGGAAAGAAACTACCCCCTCATGTCAGGACTAACCTTATTAATTTATTGAAAAGGTATAAGCATGTCTTTTCTTGGTCTTATGAAGACCTAAAGGCATATAGACAAGATCTTTTTCAGCATGAAGTTCCTTTACTTCAAGATGCTAAGCCTTTCAGACAGAAACAGAGGCCTATCAATCCCTTGTTAGAAACTAAAATGCAACAAGAGTTGACCAAATTGAGAGAAGGGGGGATTATCAAACCAATAAGGCATTCTTCATGGGTCTCCAATTTGGTCCTAGTGAGGAAGAAGAATGGAGACATCAGATTGTGTGTAGATTTTAGGAATTTAAATGTTGCTTCCTTGAAATATAACTACTCATCCCCAAATATGGAAGCCATGCTACAAAGAGTGACAGAATGTGATCTTTTATCCATGATGGATGGTTTCTCAGGATATAATCAAGTGTTGGTAAAGGAGTCTGAACAATTTAAAACAGCTTTTACTACTCCATGGGGAACTTATGTATATGTGAGAATGCCATTTGGATTAAAAAATGCAGGAGCTACATTTCAGAGAGCTATGGATGTAGCTTTCAAAGAATTCATAAACATCATCATGGTGGTTTATCAAGATAACCTAACTTGTTTCTCTAAGAAAGCTGATGATCATTGTGGACATCTAGAGAAGGTGTTCAATAAAGCCTTGGAATTTGGTGTATCACTAAATCCCAAGAAAAGTCATTTTGGGGTCACTAAGGGAAAGCTACTGGGACACATAGTTTCCAAGGAGGGGATAAGAATAGACCCTGAGAGAATTGAAGCAATCAATAAGGTGTCTGAACCTAAAAATGTGAAAGGCATCCAATCCTTTTTAGGTAAAGTAAATTCTGTCAGGAGATTCATTGCAAACTTCGCAGAGATAGTGAAGCCTATCGTCAAATTGCTTAAGAAGGATACAAAATTTATTTGGGATCAAGAAGCTCCAAAATCTTTTGCTGAGATTAAGAAGGCAATCCAGGAAGCACCAGTGTTGAAATCCCCTGATTATAGTAAGCCTTTTTCTCTATTTTCTTTTGCTTCATATCATATGGTGGTTGCAGTATTACTACAAAAGGACAATGAAGGATATGAACATCCCATAGCCTTCTACAGTAAGTCTTTGCAGGCAGCAGAACTAAAATATGAAACCATGGAGAAACAAGCTTATGCCCTAGTTAAAGCTATTAAGGCTTTTAGGCCATATTTAGTGAATGCAAATATCATTGCCTATGTCCCACATGCTACAGTTAAAGATATTTTGTCTCAGTCTGAGGTTACTGGGAAGAGATGCAGATGGATTAATAGAATTCAAGAATTCAACTTGGAGATAAAGATCACCAGATTGGTAAGAAGTTTAGGTTTGGCTAAGCTCATGACTGAGTCAAATCTCATGAATGTAGAGATACACAATGTTGAGGCTAGAGATGCTTTGGTCACTAGTATTGAGAGGCAACCCTGGTATACAGAGATAATCCAAATTTTGAGAGGTGATACACTCCCAGAAGAAATGACATAAAATTAGAAAAGAACTCTGAAACTCAAGTCCCAAAAATATGTGCTCATTCAGGGTGATCTTTTCTAGAGGAAACGAGATGGAGAGTAACTAATGTGTTTGAATGAATTTCAAGCTAAACAGGTGTTGACTGAAATGCATGATGGAGTATGTGGAGGTCACTATTCTACTAAGACTACTACTGGTAAGATAATCCGGGCTGGGTACTATTGGCCCACCTTATTTAAAGATACTCATGCATATGTTTGAAGATATGACCCATGTTAGAGATTCTCATCCAAGCTCAAGTATGAAGGAGCCTTACCCCTAAATCTAGTCTCTATAGAAGCTCCTTTTGTCCAGTGGGGCATTGATTTTGTTTGAGAGATTTTTGAGAGGTCAGGGAGAGGTCATGGATGGATCATAGTGGCCACTGACTATTTCACCAAATGGATAGAAGCCACCCTTACAAGAAGAGCTACTAGTAAAGTTGTCATTGATTTCCTGATGGTTAATATTGTAACTAGATTTGGAACACCTGCAAAATTGGTGATGGATAATGCCATGTGTTTCAGATCAGAAGAATTTGTAGGCTTTTGTACTAGTCACAATATACTCATGTCATACTCTTCACCTTATCATCCTCAGGGGAATGGACAAGTAGAATCCAGCAATAAGAGCTTGTTGAATATCATCAAGAAAATCCTAGAAGAGAATAAAAGATCTTGGGATCAAAAACTGAAGTTAGCTCTATGGGTAGATAGAATAACAGTTAAGAAATCCATTGGAATGTCACCTTTTGAATTAGTCTATGGCATCCAAGCTAGGTTGCCAGTAAATAACCTTCTTCCAGTGTATAAGTTTTTGCAAAATGAGGACATGGAGGTATCTGAACCAATGGAAAACAGAATGATCCAAATTGTAGAAATGGAGGAGCTTAGGACTTCTACCCATAAGAGAAATCAGAAGATCCAGTTGTAGTCAAAGTATCTTTTTGATAAAAGGACATCACTAAGGAAGTTTCAAATTGATGACATGGTTCTTCAGTGGAATGCAAAAGGACAGGATAAGGGAAAGCATAAGAAATTTGAATCACTATGGATTCGCTCTTTTGTGGTTTGTGACTTAAATAGTAAGGATTCATATTTCTTGAAGAATATGGATGATGAAATGCAGGAATTTCCAGTGCATGGACAATTCCTTAAGCATTTTTTCTCTTAATGTCCATGCACGGTAGGTCCTGTGTTTGTACATATTTTGTTCCTTTCCAGCTTTTCTATTTTGGTCTGTGTTTTGGTCTGTTTCTCTAGAGTTTCTGAGTTTTCTTGTGTTGACCTTGCGATCAACCATCCCCAGTCAGAGCCGTTGTTATCACTGGTTAAAAATGGGCTTTTCTTTTCCCATGATTGGCTATGGTTTGTTGAATTTTTGAATAGGATGCAGTTTCAAATGCTTCGGCTTTGTTCTAGACCTCAAGGGTTTAAGGGTTTTTGATTTTAGATCCTCTTGTGTTCATTTTAAACCCTATGGTTTCTAATCTTTCATTACTTTATTCACTTAAGTAATGGGTCATGGGGTCGTAGGAAGTGTCCCCCCTTGTTGTTTGCCTAGGCGGTTATGTTAATTAATCTAAAAATTTATGCCTTATATGTTTTTCTCCTAAAGTTGTCGGGCCCAGTAACTAGTGCGCACCTCGCGGGTGGATCCACGGCTCGTGTTATTTTGCTAGGCGAAGTTGTGCATAATTTAAAACTAGTGAAGTTGCGAAAATGACATGGCATGCCACATAGACGGTCTAGCTGGTTGAAGATAGCGAGTAAAATGGTGGCACGCGGCAGAAGTCACAACAGTCAGCAGGTCAGGATTAAAGGCTAAAAGGTCGGCCCCAGAGGTGAGTTAGGTCACAGATAGGAGATGACTTGGCGAGTACAGCTATCAATAATTCAATGGAGCCCTATGGCTTTCTTTCGGCATATAAAAAAGTGACAAGTCAACTCCGAAGGTGACTGGACACCAGGTGTTCACAGTGAGTCAGTGTGCCCACCACTCCCGAAAGCCTTTTTAGATGGTTAAATGCCGATCAACTTAACAGATGATCCGACGGCCCGCGCTATTTCCCAAGGGTAAGGTGCTCATTCTTTATACCCCGTGAAATAGCGAGAGTGAATGAGAGCTGTCCACGTGTCATGATGGAGGACCTAGAGGATACAACCGTCAAGAGTTTGTTCGGGCCCCGTGGTTTTCTTTTGGCATATAAAAAGGTGACAAGTCAGCTCCGAAGGTGACTGGACGCTAGGTGTTCACAATGAGTCAGCGAGCCTGCCCCTCTTGAAAGCCTTTTCAGATGGTTAAATGCCGATCAACTTAACAGATGATCCAATGGCCCGCGCTATTTCGCAAGGGTAAGGTGCTCATTCTTTATACCCCGCAAAATAGCGAGAGTGAATGAGAGCCATCCACATGTCATGATGGAGGACCTGGAGGATACAGCTGCCAAGAGTTTGTTGGGGCCCCATGGTTTTCTTTCGGCGCATAAAAAGGTGACAAGTCAGCTCCGAAGGTGACTGGATGCCAGGTGTTCACAATGAGTCAGCGGGCCCACCCCTCCCAAAAGAATTTTCAGATGGTTAAATGCTGATCAACTTAACAGATGATCCGACGGCCCACGCTATTTCACAAGGGTAAGGTGCTCGTTCTTTATACCCCGTGAAATAGCGAGAGTGAATGAGAGCTGTCCACGTGTCTGGCGACACGTGGTATTAGAAGAAAGTTGTGGGCCCGCCAAGGTGGAACTGGCTATATAAAGGAAAGACACGTGGCCAGTATCAAGTGAAATGTGAAGGAAATTTCAAAGCCAATGGTTGGGCGCCACATGGTATCATATAGCCAATAGAAAAGTGGGACCCAGCGCGGAGCCAAAGGTGATAGTTAATCTAACGCTCGATCAAGTTTCTTTTGATCGGACGGTCGGTGCTATTTCACAGGATCAAGCTGCCCTATAGTTATGCTTCGTGAAGTTGCGAAAGAGCAAAATGAAACACTTGCAGGAACATTCTGACCCGTTGGAGCGAAAAATATGAATTCTCATATGAATTCAATTTTGAAGGGATGGCCGAAGCATGCAGAATCAATGTTGTAGTTAAGACCTTGAGTACAATATTTGATTTCCTATCAACCGGGTGAAGATATCTTTTAAAGAATTTTGCAGAAGAGCGGATGCAGAGTTATTTCCTTCAGGTATAGAGCAAGTCGGTTCAGTTGCAGAGCAAATTCCTTCAAGTGAAGAATAGGTTCTCTCGTATTCTTGTGTAGCAATTCCTGTGTAGTGTTTTAGATAAGATAATTGATTCGTCAGAGAATTGTTTAAGAGTGGTATTCATTTCTTACATTTTCAAAATGGCTCCTAAAAGAGAATTTTCCAACAAAGTTAACTATTCAAAAAGGAGTGTCTGTGATGATTTTTTAGAACAGTTGATGTTGTCAACTAATCAGGCATCAAAGGCAAATGAATTAGTGCCTAGAGCTCCCTGTTTAAAGATAGGAGAAGGACTATATGACAAGGGTAACTGGTTGAGGGACCCACAGGTTGGATTGTCTAGGTTGGGGTTATTTAAAATTGGATTCAGAATGAAAAATTCTCCTGCCCTGCAAAACAGTATCTGAAAATTAGATGTTGGGAAATTAGTAGTCCCAGGGGTATTTATGGACATAGATTTGTTGACCCAAATTGTGCTCAACTATGATCCAGTCACAAGAAGCATTCAGGATGTAAATGGGAAAACCCTTGTTGAGATTAATGCTGAAGAGTTCAGGACAACTTTTGGGCTTGATGAGTTCACCAATTTTATAAAACCTATAAATTTCACATCCTTAGCCCAAGTTTACGGTCCACAAAGGAGTCATCTCAGGAACGGGCCTCTCAAGGAGTTTTTTGTGGAGATAATAGGGTTAACAGTTGTAGGACCCAACACACAAGAGCCCTTTTGATTAAGTATGTTCACCCTGAGTGCTAAAGGAATGTATTGGGCACTTTACCAAGTTTTGGGAGAAGATGCTAAAGCAAACATGTCAAATCATTACTTGTTAATAATTGCTCAGATTTTGAATCCTTCTCTTGCAATTACGTTTGATTATACCTCTTTTATTGTTGATGCTATCCATGGAGGGTTAATAGGAATCAATAATGGAAAGGTGGATAGGCCTTTCAGATGGTACTCACTCCTGATGCATCTTTTTCTCTTCAAAGGTGGTGATTACTTTGCTAGTGGACAGGACCTTGTTAAGGAGAAAGAAGGAGAAAAAATGTCGGTACAATTATGGAGTACTGTGTTGTCATGGGATAGAGAGGATGCTAGTTTTTTGAAGTTTGATAAATATTGTGAATCCAAGATAAGGACTCTCCTCTGCTCTAAGAACCCAAGAATCCCCAAAGTTCTCCTGGAATTCATAAGACCAAAAGAATTCGCAGAGAACATAAAAATTGTTGATAACTGGGGTGACATTTACTTGTATCCATTCTCCACAGTTTTCAAAGTGTTTGGTTTCAGAGGCACCCCATTTTTGCTACCTTACCAGATCCCTCTCAAAGTGGGAATTGCAGAGATCCTTAGACAAATTGGTGGTTTACAAGAGACAGAGTTGATAGGCAGGGGTAAAGGGACTATTTTCCTTGCAGCTACCATAGCCCACCAATTTGTAATAACAAAGGGAGGCTAGAATTGCTTTGAAGATTTCCCCAAGCCTTATCATTTGTCCACTGCAGTGTCTAGGTGTGCTGATCCAGAAGACTTCTTCAATGGTATGTTTAGAAAGAAGGTAGCATGCAGAGGTAGGCCTCATCAATTCCAGTTTCCTGAAGACATCATCAGAAATGAGTTTGATCTAGATGAGAGAGAGCTAAGGAAAGAGAAGTGGGTGGCTTATAAGAAAGCCCTGGATTTTGTGCATTAGTTTGATGCCAGCTATGACCCATTGTCTAGCTTTTTCCCTCTGGAGGAGAAAATAATTTTTTTGATTGTTTGCTTTGAAGATGTGATGTAGACCCTGAAGGAGAAGAGGGAAGTTGTAATCAAAAGAAACCCTGAGAAGGCAAGAATGATCCTAAGTAGGTCAGCTTCCAGCAAAGCAATCCCTCCTAGTGATTATACACTACATAAGAAATCCAGTTATAGTGTGTTGATGCCTACAACAGGGGAGCCCTCTACTTCCAAAGGAAAGAGGAAGATACAAGATGTCATTGACATCCAAGAAAGCCCAAAGAAGCAAAGGGTGGGGAAAGAAGTACAATCAGATACACCTTTGTATTCCCCATCGCAATCCCTTATCCATATAGGAAATGAGCAAGCAGCAGCTGAGCAACTCCTACAGTTAGGTAGTCTAGGGAAAATTGCCTACACTTATGATGAAGTGGAGGAAGGAATGCCAGAAGAACCCATTGCTGCTGAAATGGATATCACTACCACTAAACTCAAAGGCCAGGAGTGGGATCCTGAGATAAAGAAGGCAAGTAATGCCTTCTTAGCTGATAACAATTTTGTCACATCAGAAGCATTTATGCAGTTTATATGGAAACAACACATAGATAAATATAATGCTAGATGTGAAAAGAGGAAGGTTGAGCAGCCTCATAAAGATCCAGCCCTAGTAGAAGAGGAAATAAAGCAAGAGATGATGGAAGAATTCAAAACCATCACCCCTGAGCAAGGAAGAGATATGGTTGCACAAGCTGGGGTGCTTATTTTACCTGAATGGGATATAGCAGACACCCTGGTACTAGATGCAGTGAGAAAAGAGACTAAACCCATGGAGGGGATTACTTTCAATAAGGATAATGCTGCACTCGTCATGTGGTCTCTCAAGAGAAATGAGAGTAAGAAAAGAAAAGACACCCTAGGGTCAAGTTACCTTGGTGGGATGATGGTGAAGAGAGTGCAGAGTACAGGGGTAGTGGAGGCTGCTAGCACTGTGTTAGAGACTGCAAAATTTAGTGTTGCAGTAGTAGAGAATGAAGCCAAAGAGAAAGAGGCCCTCCAGGTCAAGTTGGAAACAGTTTTGAAGGCCTATAACAATGCCAAGGAGGAGGTAAGAGGTAAGGATATCATTATTGCCAAGCTGCAGAGCCAGTTGACTGGACAATACCATCAAGGTGAGTCTTCAACACTGATGATCTCCTCTTCTCCTGCAAGACCTCCACCTACTAGCGCTATCATTTAGTTTCCACCATCTCAGCACCCTCCAGCTCTCAAATGATTGAAATTACTCCTCAAGAATTAGAAAACTTGATCAGGCTCAGGCCTTATATGCAAAGAAGTATGAGGAGAAAGTAAGGGCTACAATTTCTTGTTTTGCAGATACAATAAATGCCTTATTGCTCTACAACAATGTAGGTAAAATTATGGATATATGGAATGAGCTCAGGAGATACAAGGCCATTTTGACACCTATTTTTGACAAATGGAGGCCTAGGGAGGAAGATTTGGAGTTTATGTGTGTATCCTGCGATGTAGCAAGGGCCAATCCCATCATCAAATCCACTTATGATGTCACTAAAGTCTTAGTACAATTAGTAGTGGAGGTGGATAATGTTGATAGGAAGGTTAATTTGTGCAAAAAGGAGTACACTGATCAAGTTTTTGAGTTGCTCCCAGGAGTTTTTGCTAGCCCGGATCAATTAAAGGATAAACAAATGTGGCTTAAGGGGATAGAAGCTAAATTTTCAGCAAGAGTTAAAGGAATTATTGATCTAGATGATTCTTCTTTCTTTGTTTTGACAATACAAGAGATAGAGAAAATTAAGTCACATTATGGCTTTCTCAATTCAGAAGTCAATAAAATGGGAAATTCTTGGAAAAGGTTGACTAAGACCAAGGATAAAGTGATTAATTTCTCATGGCCGACATAAGAGGTGTATGATGAGTGGACAATTAAATATGCCACCCATGATCTGGAATAGTTGGAGAGCACCTCTGAAAAGGTAGGAGAGGTTGCAACTGAATAGCTTGTTGAAGAAACTGCAGAGGCCGAAAAGAGCTTGTAACTGTTTTTGCAAAAAGCTTGTTACCTCTTTATTTTGAAAGAAATGATTGTAACAAACTCTCCTCGAGAGGTCCGAAGCTTTGTGCATCCATATTGTTATAAATGGATACCAGGACTAGAGGAAAAGGGATTGCAAAGAGAATTGTAAGAAAATGCTGTAGAAATTTATCTGAGCTTTTCCAAGTCTAATGGAGAATATTCAAAAACTTTTTGTAATATTTCTTGAAACTTAATATGAATATACAGACCATCGGTTTTGAGTTAAGCTTTGTGTTGTCTTCAAGTGTGTTTACAATTTGTTTACTGTTTTCATTCTGAATAATCCAGGGTTGTTATGTTTGAATGGAATTGCAAAGCAATTTTAGTAGGAGTGTTCGTTAGCTTTTCTCTTTAGGAGGGAAATTAAAGATGCGGGGATCACTCATACCAGTAAACTCTTTGGAAGTGATTTTGAATTTTGATGATCATAGCTTAATTTAGAATGCATGAATTCTTGTAGGTGTTAGGCATATACAAGGATTAATAGAAACCAAGCCAACGGGATGCACAAAGATGTTTTGTTTGAGGAGTCTTATTTGAGTTTAGATGACTCTGTGACCTTGGATAAGGCACTGGTATTGATTGAAGTTGTTTATTGCATTTTTTGTTGATCGAAATGCTGAATTTAAGTATGATTTCCATTCTTTGTTTTCAGTCGATTTCAAGGTGAATAGATCCACTGGTTTTCTTGACTGTTTTGCAGTGGGTTTATGTTTGAAAGTGTGAATTCAATTCACAAAGGTATACCCACCTAGGCTTTGAGTAAGTTCGAAGTGTAGAAGGTTCAATCAAACCTTGTCATATGTCGTCTTGAGAATTTCCTTATCTTTAATGTCTCTTCTGCACTAAGTTTAACCATATTATTTTAAGGATGTTAAAGGGAATCAGATTTTGTAGACAACAGACTTGACTACATGGAATTGAGCAACAGGTTTTAGAAAGGACTTGGAACCTTTTAGACTTATGGGAATCTAGATCCTACATCCCAAAGACTGAACAAAATATAAACAAATATTCAAAGCATTCACAACCAACCAAACACCAGCCAAATATCAAGTGTAAAAAATTACAAAACAGGCTAGCCCAAGCAGAGGGTCTAAGTGAGCAAACAATAGACCTCAAAAAAGAAAAAAAAAATGGTTATATCAAGTACCCTTAGCCAACATGAAGGGTTTTCCCAAGCTCCCATAACCTATAACAAAATCTCCAGGCCACAAAAGACCACAAAGCCTAAACCTAACTAAAAACAAACACTGGCCAAACTAGGCCCTTGAAAACTACTAGCATCTAGCCTATCCCTAAGAGATACAAAAAGAATAGGGTTTTTCCAGGCTCCCTCAACCTTGAGAATATTGGAATCCAAGAACACTAAGAGTGGGGGTGGGGGTTGAATCAGTGTTCTGTTGGTTATAATATTTTTAACCTTATGAATAAATCCACTTATTAATCGATATGCATAAAAGAAAGCAACATCAAGTAATATTAATGCAACCACATGAATGAACACCATAACACAAATATTTATATGTAGAAAATCTCAAAGAGGAAAAAGAACAATGGGATTGGTGATCCAAAATATCTATCAACTGGACAACTAAATAAATATTACAAGAGGGCCCTGCACATGCAGGAAGGCACACTGCCTAGAGGACACTGCTCATCACAAAAGCAACCCCACTGATTATAGATCCAAAGTACTAGATTACAAACAAAAATTAAACTCAGAATGTGCATCTGCTATGTTGGATGAGCTTTGGTTTAGGAACTGTCTGTACTGGTTTATACTGTCACCTCCCTTACCAGTACCTTAGATCGCATCCCAAACCTCTAGACAAATAATTAAGACCAATAACAGATCTTTACATTCACATTCTATCGATCAAGATCTTGCTTGCATAACATCACATAATCTATTGCATCTCTTATCTGTCATATCTCCAAAATGACCTAGCCCAGATTGACTTATATACCCACTTACATGAATAAACACAAATTCCTTATCTCGACTTACAATCATATTACAAAAGATAAGACATATGCCGACCCAAACTATAAACATGAAACAATATAACCATTATCACTTCCACTCTTGCTGGATCAATCTGCTCCATCGGCCTTAGAATATCGGTTCCAAGTTTGTAGGTTACATGCCTGTCGGTTCTCTCAATTCTGGTGAAGTGAATGTTGATTACCTTGATTGCCAGATCTAACATAAGGTATCTTTCCATCAATGACAACAACTATAACCTAGATGAATTTTAATTTCCAACAATCTCCCCCTTTGGCATTGATGGAAACACTCACGTGAAAAAATAGATCGTTGAAATGTTGTACTGGTTCCTGTCCAGAATCTGATCTCCCAAAACTAATCTTAGAAGACTGCTCCCCCTAATCTATACATTACTTCTTATTTCCCTTGACAATTTTCACATCCACCTCTCCCCCTTTGACAACAATGACAAAGGTTGAGGAAAATAATAATAAATCAATGAAATTCTGTAAAAATCAAAACTGTGAATACTAGATCTAAATGAACTTGAAAATATGTAGATAAGCACCCTTTAAAAATGTGTGAGGCCCTACATTGAGCCGACATAGAATTTCTATTATTTTCATGTTGGACCTATTTTGGATACTGTATTTTGATGCATTATGGACCTGAATTTTATATGATCGCATGTTGTGGATAACTTTGATATGATTATGTCATTTACTTTGATTTGTAGCACTTCATTTTTATACTAGAAATTATGGATGTATGCTCTATAGGTGATTTAATTCCATGATTATGATGATGATGCCATTTAGTAGATTATTTATGTGGATGTTATAAGATAATTAGATACTTGATTTTTATAATTGAAATTGTATGCGATGTTTGAATTGTATTATTTTTTGATAATATTACATGTGATTTTTGGAATTACTAATGTGCAAGTGAGATGTGCAGGAAAATTATTCCATGTGACCATGGAAACTATTCAGAGAATCAATCCTAGGCCTATGTGAGATTGTGAAGCTAGGGGTTGTCTATCTGGAGAGACAACACCTCGTTTGTAAATGTGTTTTAATTTGTAAATTGTTACTACTTATCAAGTTGCCATTAGTTTATGTTCAAAGTTATTCTATATACTCTAATCGGTTATCTCTACCGAAATATTCATTCAGTATGCACAGTCTAGTTGGTTATAGAAGAAAGTATTCACAAGAGCCTAGTATACACCGAGCTATCTACCACATATCATTCCATGTCTATAGAGCAACAAAGATGATACATCGAGTTGATATACACCGAGTGAAACATGTTACTAGATTCATTGAACCTAGACATGTACATATGGAAACGTGTTACAAGATCAAGGAACATAGAACTATTATCACATTGGAAATTGCACTTAAAGATTGTGTATGATTTCGAGGTCATCTAACCAATGAAATATTTTGCATGGTTATTTATTCGATAAAACATGTTTGTAAGATCGAAGCAATGAATGGATCACTGACATAAGAGATCTATTTATACAACATGGATTAAGATTAGAAACACATGTAGCATGATAGAAAGGAAGATATAGAAATAGATGAAGCAAGACATGTGAAAGCATTAAGTGTTATGACTGTTACAGAGACACAGAGGTCACCGAGAAGGATTTCAGAAAATAGTCAAAGAACAGAGTAAACAGAAGGGTTTACTTTGTTACTATATGGGTTACCGAGGTATGCTATAAGCCAGGTAATCTTATTTTGAGCCCATAGAATCTGCTATAACATTCCAAATGTAAAGTTGCAGATAGTTGTAAAGATTTTATTGAAAATTTTGAAGTTGTAAGAGAAACCTTTAACAGGGTAAAAGACTCTAATTAAGTCTATAAATTGTGAAGCCTCTAACCAGGTGCAACATTTCGATTAAGTGTTATAAAATCCTTTAGCAAGGTAGATCTAATAGATATTGATACTCCTAATAGGGTAAGCTTTCAGAAATAGCTAATCATGTAGCTCTAACCGAGCAACCTTTATTATTGCAGTTGTGAAGTTGTGGGTGCCATCCCCACCATAGTTTTTCTCTCTAACCAAGAGTTTCTACATAACCAAAATATTTGTGTTATAGAGTGAATCATGTATGATTGTTATTTATTTGTTTTAACTTTATGTTATGTTACAATAGTTTTTGGTTTATGCATAATAGTAAAGATATTGTTGAACAAAAGTTTTGAAGTACTGATTCACCCCTCCCCTCTCAGTACATTAGCTTTCCATATTGGGCCTAACAATTGGTATCAGAGCTTCAATCCTGGAAAAGGGTTTAACTACCTAAAGAGAAAGATCTTATCAATGGAAGGCTATAAACAATCTCGGAGGATTGTATATTTGCAAGAAGAGTTGGATCATGCTAATCAAGTGATTGCAGACATGCAAAGGAAAATGCAAAAATCTCTAAAAGTGAGAAGAAGATTATCTGATGATTTGCAGGACTCTCAAGAGTTAGTGGAACAAATTGAGACATCATCTGAGAATAGTATATCTGAAGAGACTGAAGAAATGATTGGAGTATTGAAAGAAAATAACAAAGCACTGATTGATCAACTAAAAGCAATGAAAAGAGAACATGAACATTTCAGCACACAGATGACTGAAAATCTTGATGCATTGAGGATAGCCGAAGATAAAGTAAGAGATCTAGAAAGAGAGAAACAACAACTTGAAGCCTTAGTATCTGATAAGAATGATGAAATCACAAGGTTGACTGGAATTCAACAAAACCTATTAGATCAACTAGGATATGCACATCATGAAGCAAATCTAAAAGATGATGAGAATCAAGCATTGAAACTTGAAGTATCAAGGTTGACCAATGAACTTGAAATAGAGAAGAAATCCAAAGAAACACTAAAGAAGAGTTATGAAGCATCAAAGATGTTGGATGAGCAACTGAATACAAGACGACCCAACAAAGATGCAGGACTTGGTTACAAAGGAAAAGACTCTACCAAGAAGGAAATCCATACTACCGAGAGAGGAGAATCATCAAAGCAAGCTAGAATCAAGAAAAACATCAAAAGAAAGAAGCCTATTTGCAACTACTATGGAAATCAAGGTCATATTGCCAACATGTGCCAAATCAAAAAAGGTAAGCAACTGAATGTCATTAAGTCCAATGGTTATTGTTACAATTGCAATAAATATGGTCACACATCTAATCAATGTAGGACAAAGTCTGTTAACAATTATCAAAAGGTAAAATTCAAAGGGTTTTGTAAAAACTACAATAGATATGGACATAGTATCGAGAAGTGTTGGTATAAGGAAAAGAACTATATGTGGTATGCACACCAAGCAAATACTGGAAGCTACCAAACTCATAGAGATCTTAACCGACAATATGCTGCAGTACCATGGGATTACAATACAAGGATATGGTGTGAATGTTGTGGAAGATATGGACATATAAGTGCCAACTGCTTTATAAGGTTTGGGATGAACAACTGAAAATCATCGAGAAATCCAGGTATGGCATGTTTTTATTGTCGCAAAGTGGGACACTTGGCTGGAGATTGCATAGATCAACCTAGAAAAGACACTGAGGAAATAAAAGAAAATTTTAAGATGATTTGGAAAAAGAAGGAAATTGTGTCAAATGAAGAAAGCACCTTACCTACTGAGTTAGGTGCTCCTATTCCAAATTAATTGGTAAAGGTATGAAGGGAATGCATTCTCTCAAGGTTAAATCTTAATAGTTCCTACTTTATTATGTACTTAATTCAAAATTTGCATAGTTAAGATGTAGTAGTAAGTTTGAAATTCTATCAAAGTCTTTTGGAGCACTATACAGGAAACCTGTCAAGTCGGTGAATACAAGAAGCTTGTCAAGTCGGTAAATGAAGGAAGTTTGGTTACTCGGTTAAAGCACAAAAAAAGGGAAAGAAATTTTAGGGGAACCAAGTGCATTTAATGTTTTTGACCTAACCTGTATGGAGCCTGATAAGGTATATTGTGTACTTAAAGCATTTATGCAGTCATTTTTCACTCACCAAGTTTTCAAGAGAGCAGAGAAAAGCAAATCAAAGGCAATCAAACCTCCTACAAAGCAAAATTCAAGGTATTTACATTAATCTCAATGCATTGTTAAGCTAGTTTACTGATCTTATCAAGTTGTTATTATCTACTAAATGTGAAGCATCTGCTGTTTGAAAATCCTCAAACCCTAAGGATCTTTTGTTAGTTTTTATCTGAAATCTGAAAATGGCACCTAAGATCCAAGATCCCATTGTTGTTATAAATGCTAAAAAGCCCTCACTAAAATACTCTTTAACTCCCAAAGTTGCATTTGAACCAGATGACAAAACCGCATTTTCACTCATCCCAGATAGAGTGTTATTAGTTGAGGATGTGAGATTCTTCACCAAATGTCGTGTTGAAGAACTCGGTCACGTTGAAATCAAAGACACATATGATGAATTGTACACCGATGGTAAATTGGATAGCAAGTATGAGCACATTAAGATCAAGGGATTAACTGAAGCCCTAACCTATCCCCATGTGTTCAAACCCCAGTGGGTCAAGTTTGTTCTGAGAAGAGTTCATGATGATTTCATGTGGTTAGAGGAGCAACCATTCAAAATCACCAAGGAAATCATTCATTTGATTACCAGTTACCCTATTTATGATCATGCCCAAGCTCAGAAAATGATATCACAGAAGGAATTGATCAATTTAACCGGAGTAGAATTAGATTGCAGAGGACTGAAATTGAACAATGTCATTGATGCAGAAATAAAATTTTCCATTAGAGTAATAGGTTACTGTTTCTTCCAATCGGCAAGGGAAAACAGTGTACCCTGTGTAGCAGTAGACTTAGCATACAAAATTGTGAAGAAAGGCATGAAAATTGATCTATGTGAGGTGTTGTTGAAAAACTTATTTGAGAATCTGAACACCATCAGGAAGCTGAAGAAGAACAACTTAGCCAATACACTAAAGTTTGGATCACTACTTGTATGCATGATTTTCTATTTTGAAAAATTCTTTCCATCAGTCGGTAAAGTTGTTTGGGAACTACACCAACCAATCACCCATCAGATCAATGACTTCATCAAGAAGCTAGATGATAATTTTAATGATATTATGGATGATTAATTCAGTAAGTTTCAAGAGAAAATGCATAACAGGTACCAGATTCCACCCAAGCTAGTGGAGAAATACAAAGATGACATATGTTTTGAAGTAGACACTGATTACTGTTATGTGAATGCTGTGGAACCAAGAACTCAATTTTTGCCACCTATGGGTTACGAGATTGATTTTGACATCACACAACAACAAATTGATGCATATCTCACATTACCAAGGCATGCTATCGAGCTGAGGTATGGAACCTATGAAGAAGTGAAAGAAAAAGTAAAAATGAGCATTGTAGTACCCAAAGCTACAAGAAAGGCAACAAAGATGATAAAGGCATTATCGGAGAAATTTGGAGAAGATTATTCCTCCACACCTATTAAAGGCATTATAGCCATTACTGAAGAGGAATCTGAAGCCCAAGAGGCAGCTATAACACTGAGCACCGAATTGCCTAAAGGAAAAGTGTTGAAAAGAAAGAAACAAGATACATCAAAGGCCTCACCGACTCCTCCAGCAAAGCAACCAAACACAAGAGCATCTATAGCTTCACCGAGTAAGAAAACAAAGAGTGTTACTATTCCCAAGCTAACAAAAACTTACAAGAAATCTACTCGGAGACTCATTTTGGCAAAAGAGTCTAGTGACACCAAATCTGAGGATGTAAGCAAATTTTAGATTGTCAAGAGCAAGAAGGTAAATGTACATAGTGTTTAAAAATTTTGTACTAAACTGAAGGAATATGGTGGATTTGGAGGATTCAAATATGTTAAGTATGAATCCAGAAATGATAATGAAAAGAGACAAATAGAAGAAGTTGTCATCTACACACTTCTGAAATTCCGATTGGTCCCATTAGAAGTCTCTAATTCTCTTCCAAAATAATTATATGCACATATTGATAACAAGTGGCAATATTCCCTGGACTCGGAGAAATAGATTAGAGAAAGAAGTCTGGTACATCTCTTTCTTGACATGTTAGTAGTTGAAATAAAAGAACATCTGACAACCTACCACACAAAGTTCCTCATCAAACAAAAATCCTTGAAACTGATGAATGGTCTGTACATTGAAGTGGAAAATGAGACAAAAGAAAAGTGGTAGGAAATCTTTAGAAACAAGGATGTCGGTGAGCAAGCTAAAGTTGAAATAGTTGATGTCACCGAGCAAGATCCTGATGTTACCGAGCAAGACCCTGCTAACACCATTCAAATAGACGAAGATATCATGGATACAGAGGCACCAGAATAGGAAATGATAGAAGGCAATGCATATGCAAAACTTGTATCCAGTGAATCAGTTTTGGAACAAATTCAGCCTTATCTGCTGGTCAATCAACCTGTCTCAACCAAATCCCCTCAAGATATGGATCAAGGCACCGAAGGTCACAAGTCTATAGTAGGAGAAGGTACTACTCAAAAATAGACCTCTCAAGCACCTTCTATTACTGAAAATGTTGCAACTGAGACACCAAGTACCGAGACATCAAAGGACACTACAGAGGCTAAAGAAACTGACCAAAGTGTTGCCTCTACCGAGCAACCTACCGAGGGTCATCAAGCCTCACAAGCCATTGCCTTAGTTCAATCAGTGAAAGGAAAAGAAAAGAAGATGAAAAAGTATAGTTTCAAAGTAGATATATCAAAACCAATAGTTTTTCCCAATGTAGACATATCAAAATTAAAGGGGCAAGCACTCATTGGTTTCAATGAACTATGCAAAGCAAAGGCCGAACAGGAAAAACAAATGGCCATCCAAAAGAAAAATAAAGTACTTCAGAAGGTGAAAGCACTCTTAATAGATATGCTACCTGTAGCTACTGTGGATAAACTCCTAACCAAGATAGAGACATCTAGAGTAGATGCATCTGAATATTTGAGCAAGCTAAAAGACAAAGAGCTCACTGCAAAAATGATAGAAGAGGTACAAAAAGCTATAGCTATTGGCAAAGTTAAACTATCAAATTTATTGCTGAGTTGTCCCCTCAACTCAAGAAAATTCTTTACTTATTTCAGAAACTCTATACATTTTCTTTATTCATTAAAGACATCAAAAATAAAACAGAAGGAATTGAGAAAGAGATCACCGATCTCTCAAATAAGTTGACCAAAGAGCCCAATTCAGTTCAGAATTTCTATACAAAGTTACAACAGCTCATGGCTCAACAATTGGACCTAAGAAATGAAGAACACAAGATCAAGATGGACATAATGACACTTCAGACATTATTCCTTCCTCATCTTTCATCCGTCCAAGAACAGATCAACCGAGCCACATGCTTATCTACTACATAAGAGGGAAGCACTTTAGATGGCTTAATATCATTATTGGCTGATATTGAATCATAGAATTCTTTAATGGACAGTGTAAAGGATGCCCTCTTTGTCGCTCTCACCAAAGCATGGAAAAAGTACAAATCCATTTTTCACTAGTTGCCACCACCGAATGGTAACTAAATTTTGATGTTTGTTAAAAAGGGGGAGTGATATAGTATTCAAAGCATCAAAGTATAGTATCAAATAAAAGGAATGTAGTATACAGGGGGAGTATAGCGAGCAGAGTGAGCAGAGCATTCAAGAGCAGTGAACCGAGCAGTGAACAAAACAGTAAGCAAAGAACAAGAGCAGAACACTGATCGTTGATCACTGAGCATATAAAATCAGAGTTTTGTACAGTATATTGATAAGGGGAGTATATCTAGATATACTATTTCATTGACTAATGTATATACTATTAGTTTAGTGAAATTTTGCAAGTATATAGATTTTTGAGCTATAAATTTGAAGTAGTTTTTGTCAAACATCTCAACTAATGTCAAAAGGGGAGATTGTTACTACTTATCAAGTTGCCATTAGTTTTATGTTCAAAGTTATTCTATATACTCTAGTCAGTTATCTCTACTAAAATATTCAGTCGGTATGCATAGTTCAGTCGGTTATAGAAGAAAGTATTCACAAGAGCCTAGTATACACCAAGTTGTCTACCGAGTATCATTCCATGTCTACTGAGCAACAAAGATGATACACCGAGTTGATATACACCGAGTGAAATGTGTTACCAGATTCATTGAACCTGGACATACATATGGAAACGTGTTACAAGATCAAGGAACATAGAACCGTTATCACATTGGAAATTGCACTTAAAGATTGTATATGATTTCAAGGTCATCTAACCAATGAAATATTTTGCATGGTTATTTATTCGATAAAACATGTTTGTAAGATCGAAGCAATGAATGGATCACTGACATAAGAGATCTATTTATACAACATGGATTAAGATCAGAGACACATGTAGCATGACAGAAAGGAAGATATAAAAAAAGATGAAGCAAGACATGTGAAAGCACTAAGTGTTATGACTGTTACAGAGACACAAAGGTCACCGAGAAGGATTTCAGAGAACAGTCAAAGAACAGAGTAAACAGAAGGGTTTACCGAGTTACTATATGGGTTACCGAGGTATGTTGTAAGCAAGGTAATCTTATTTTGAGCACATAGAATCTACTATAACATTCCAGATGTAAAGTTGCAGACAGTTATAAAGATTTTATTGAAAATTTTGAAGTTGTAAGAGAAACATTTAACAGGGTAAAAGACTCTAATGAAGTCTATAAATTGTAAAGCCTCTAACCAGGTGCAACATTTAGATTGAGTTTTGTAATCTTGATACTCCTAACAGGGTAAGCTATCAGAAATAGCTAAACATGCAGCTCTAACCGAGCAACCTTTATTATTATAGTAGTGAAGTTGTGGGTGCCATCCCGACCACATTTTTTCTCTCTAACCAAGAGTTTCTGCATAACCAAAATATGTGTTATGGAGTGAATCATGTATGATTGTTATTTATTTGTTTTAACTTTATGTTATGTTACAATAGTTTTTGGTTTATGCATAACAGTAAAGATATTGTTGAAGAAAAGTTTTGAAGTACTGATTCACCCTTCCCCTCTCAGTAGATCAGCTTTCCATATTGAGCCTAACATAAATGTTATGCTTGGATGTGTGTTTAATTTGGAAATTGTTTAATTTATAAATTCCAAAAAAAAGGGATATTTGCCATGTGTAATTTAGTGATGTGTAATTCTTTTTGTAGTGTCACTTGACACATGTGTTGTAGGATGAGTTGGCTTTGACATGTCCCTTTTGAGAAAATTTATTTTACAAATGCATATATTTTCAATTATCCTAAAATGGTCCCAAGAAAACCTTAGATAGGGAGCCATTAGAAAGGTCAACTCGGGGTTGACCCGTAGGTAAACTTTGGGTGGACTTCTAGGGGGTTAAACTAACTCCTAGGGTCAAGTTAGGGGCATTTTTAGTGGGCCATATGATGTACCTATGGATGAAGGCCAAATTTAGCCATGTGTCCACTCCCTAGGGCCTTTTTAGCCTCCCCAAAAATTGAGTTTCCCAAGTTGGCCGAATTTTATCTTTAGAAGAGCCTTCCTAGGTTAGATAACCGTCCTCATGAGTGGCAGTGCTCTTCCCCATTCCTTTTACCTTTTTTGAGGTGTCTTGGCTAAATATTCTGTAAGGTATTGGGAAGACCTACCAATGAACATCCTTCACCCTTCCCAAGTGGGTTGGAAAGAGTGAGGAGTATCTTCATAGGGAATAGTTTGGGAGGGAGAAGTTGGATCACCCACTCTCCATTTTGGAGACTTAAAATTTTTGAGCAATTTTTGGTAAATTTTTGGAGGATTTTGTCTAAGTCCTGAGAGAAAAAGGTTGTGAATTTGGGCAGCTCCCCTCCAACTTCATTTCACCCTTTTGGCAGATTTAAGGTTGGTTGAACTCCTATCTCATGTATGTTGTTGATTTTGAAAAGATTGTTGTTGTAATTGTTTTTCCATTATTTTATTTTTATATGTGTAGGAAGATGTTGAGTTCTTCCTTATGTGTTTTTGGTTGAGTTTTATGTTATTGTTTTGGGAGTTTTCAAGGCCAAACTCACCCTTGGGAGGGTAGAGTGGCCTTGGGGTAAAGGGTTGTTTGACAACCTATGAGTGAGAGGTTCTCTTTAGAAGAGAGTGAATCACAAGGGATTTTGTGACCCTTGCTACATAATGATTTGTTTATGCAATGGGGGTCATAAGGGGAGTTTTGCTGGCTAGTATGCCTTGGGGGACATAAAGGATTATAGGGACAAGTTTGGAACTTGTGAATGTGTTTATTTGCAGCCTTGTTATGGCATTATGTTCTTTACTTATAGAATTCTCCTCAAGGTACTTAGTCCACCTCGACCCCACTTGAAAAGTCACATATGTGATGTTGTTTACCCTTGGGTTGGGAGTGTCTTTTGTTGTTATGAGTTTTCTACTTATATGTGTTTGAATGTGTGTTTCCCGTATAGCCTTGATTCTCCTAGCTCGGGGGTCGCTTCTAGTAAGCCTAGGTTGGGAGGTGAGCCTCCATGGTCACAACCTTCAAGTTTTATTGCAGGTTTTTCTTCAGAAAAGATTGGAGGAAAAAGCTTGAGATGATCCTATTGTTTATTGTATTTTAGTTGTAGAAAAGAAAAAGGAGTTTATTATTGTATTTTAGCTGCAGAAAAGAAAAAGGAGTTTATTATTGTATTGTAGTTGTAGAAAAGAAAAAGAGTTTCTTATTGTATTTAAGTTGCAGAAAAGAACAATGTATTTATTTGACTAAGTTTTGCCATGAAATATAAAGAAAAGGCATTGTATTGTAACCTAAAGTATTTATCCTTTAAATGAAATGAATGCATTTTTGGATTATTTCTGTATTGATGTAGTTGCTGGAAAAATATTGGAAAATGATATTTTACTCTGTTTTAATTATTTAATGCCAAAAGAAATGAAATCATCTAAATGTTAGTAGTGTAGTTTTTAATAAAAGAGGAAATTTTTTTTATTTTTTTTATAGTTAAACACCAAAAAAAAAAATTAATAGGCAAATGCTTCTTGTTGTTATTAAACCAATGGGTTTTAGAAAGATTTATATGGCAGTTGTAAATAGATTAGTTTCTGCTAATCTCCTTCTATTCTATAAATGCATATTAAGTAGAAAAATAAGCAAACCTAGATAATGATAATACATTAGATATTGTAGTTTATTGTATTAAACATTTTTTTTGAAAATGATAGTTGCAGTTGTAAATAGAAATATTCAGTCGCATTTTACATTCTATAATAACATGTTAGTGAAAAGAATATAAATCTAGTTATAGGATTATTAAATCAAAACAAAACAAAAATTAACTATATGTTATTGATATAAAAAAATAGGGGAAAACAGATCTACTCTATTATGTTATTTATCATATTATGTTATTCTTCATCTATTTAATATTCTGGTTAAAAAAAAAAAAAGAGAAATAGTTTATCAAGTCTATACAAATATTCTGTAACAATTATACATTTACCTTAAATATATCAGAGTATTCAGAATAGAATAAACACACACACACACACATAGAAACCTATAATAAATATTCATATATTCAAAATTTATATACTCAGAAATGCTCATTTTTCTTTAACTATGCTCCTGTATATATATACATATATGTATATATATATATATATATATATATATATATATGTATGTATATATATGTATATATACATGTATATCTATATATATGTATATGTATATATATAAAAATATATATATATATATATATATACATATATATCTATATATATATATGTATATATTGTTAGGTCCCAGAGAAAACTGAGAGGGGGGGGTGAATTAGTTGTCAACAACTTTCAAACCAAAAACAACTTAACCAACTAAATGCTTAATACCGGTAAACCAATTAAGTATGCCGGTAAACAGTTTTAATAGTTAATAGCTATACCGGTAAAGATTAATGCATGAAATATAAACACAAAGTCATCCACAACACATGACACCAATATTTGTACATGGAAACCCTGTAAGGGGAAAAACCACAGTGGAAAACGTTACCCACAATCAGATGATACTACTGTAGATAGTAAGTGTAAATAAATGGGGTGTGCACATGCAGAAAGCAAAATAGAATAGAGCTCACTGCTCAATCATAAAATGGGAGTCACACTGACTATAGTTGGATGGTTAAATCCAATAAGAATGTACTGCACAAGATATCATCTTCATATGCTGGATTCAGTACCAGTGTAATGCTGATATGCTTTCACAAAAACCTAACTTCACCTTCAAATGATGTCTTCGTGTATAGTTTTGCTTAATCTTGCATATACCTTCACACAATTCTTTTCCACATTCCACACTCGATCTTACAAATAAGATCTTACATTTATACCATAACCTAAGACCAATTTTCGTAGGTCGGCTCTACAAGATATTACAATAAAAACATTTTACAAACAATATAATATCCGATGCAATAATCAATTGAACATGTAGGCTTAATTCATTTACAACAATAATTAATTATTTCCTTAGCGTGCCATGCTGATCTGGAAAAGATAATCTTGCCAGTGTAACCCTAGGTAATCCTGGACCTATTTGTCGGTAAAAGCAAATATGCAAATATGAATGTAACAATGAACAAAACTCTAGGACAAGATGTCCAAATGATGTCTTCGACATTACCAAGTGTCTTCCACATAATTCTGAGTACCGGTGATCATTATATCCTGCCAGTGAACCATATACCAGTAACTTTGCAATAGTTACTTGCTTGTCGGTGAATGTTGCTGGATCTCCAAAGTGCTAGTGTTTAAGTAGGTGTTGACATCAATGACAAAACCATACCAAAATACCAACAATCTCCCCCTTTGGCATTGATGGTAACACAAGATGGAAAAACCATCAAAGTGCTAAAACAGAAATGCCAAATAACAAAAACCAACAATCTTCAAAAAGATTATAACCAGAAATCAGAGAGTAATAATCTCTCCTAAACAACAATCTCTCCCCTTGGGAGCAACATGTGTTTTCCAAAGTTTCCATACCAATTTCTCCAAAAGATAATGTGTTTTTCCATAGATATCTCTCCCCCTTTGACATCAAATGCCAAAGTTACAATAATACCAAGTTCATATACAAAATACCAACTACTCCCCCTTAGAAGTAGGTTCCTCATCAAAGACCAGAGTAAAAGTTTTTTCTTTTAATTCTATTGGTTGATGACAATCATCAACTGTCTAAGTCTCTATCGATGGTGGTATGACTCCAAGTTGATCTTTGAGATATTCAAAAGTCTCCTTAGGCAGAGGTTTTGTGAAAATATCTGCAAGCTGTTCTTTAGTATTCACATAAACCAATTTTATCTCCTTTTCTTCAACTTTTATCCTTAGAAAATTCAATTTGATAGAAACATGTTTTCTTTTAGAATGTAGTACTGGATTCTTAGATATATCAATTGTTGCAGTGTTATCACAATATATGGTAATAGGTTCCTTGCATTTTACCTTTATGTCTTTCAACATTTGCTTAAGCCATAGTACCTGTGTACAGTTAGTTGCTGATGCAACATATTCTAATTCTGCTATTGATAAAGATGTACAACTCCGTTTCTTACTCAACCAAGAAACTAATCTCTTTCCAAGAAATAATGCTCTGCTGGTGGTGCTTTTTCTATCATCTACATCTCCTGCCCAATTTGTATCTGTGTATGCACATAATTCAAAGTTTTCATCTCTAGGATACCATAATCCAAGATTTATAGTGCCTTGTAAGTATCGAAAAATCCTTTTTACTGTTGATTCATGATTTTCTCTAGGATTACTTTGAAATCTTGAAACAATACATACTGCATTCATAATATCAGGTCTGGTTTGTGTTAAATACAATAAACCTCCTATCATAGATTTGTATCTAGTTTGATTAACAGGTGTAGATTCATCTCTTTGAGATAATTTTTCATTTGTAGTCATAGGTGTGCTTATCGGTTTAGAGTTCTCCATCCCAAATTTCTTTAGTAACTCTTTTAAGTATTTGGATTGACTTTAGAATATACCTTTGTTAGTTTGTGAAATCTGCAATCCTAAAAAGAATTTTATTTCTCCAATCATAGACATTTCAAATTCTTGTTGTATTTTAGTAGAAAATTCCTTACATAAACCATCTTCTCCTCCAAAGATTATATCATCAACAAATACTTCTATAATCAAGATGTCATCATTAGTTATTTTGTAATATAAATTGTTGTTTGCATTTCCTTTAGTAAAACCAATGTTTAAAAGATACTTATCCAATCTTGCATACCAAGCTCTTGGGGCTTGTTTCAGTCCATACAGAGCTTTCCTTAATCTGCAAACCATATCATTGTCATCTGTCAAAGAAAATCCATCAGGTTGTTCAATGTATACTTCCTCTTCAAGATCTCCATTCAAAAATGCACATTTAATGTCCATTTGATAAACTTTGTAGTTCTTGTGTGCTGCAAAAGCCAGGAATAATCTGACTGCCTCAATTCTAGCTACTGGTGCAAAGGTTTCATTGTAATCAACTCCTTCTTTCTGAGAATATCCCTTACACACTAGTCTTGCTTTATTTCTGACAACCTTACCATCTTCATTAAGTTTGTTTTTGAATACCCATTTGGTTCCAATTACATTTTTATCTTTAAGCTGGGGAACTAATGTCCAAGTGTTATTTTTCTTTATTTGTTTTAATTCTTCTTCCATAGCTTTAATCCAAAATTTTTCTTCACATGCCTCATTAACAGATGATAGTTCTATTTGAGAAATAAGACATACCTCTTCATTTGCCAATCTTCCTCTTGTCATAACTCCTTTAAATTTATTTCCAATTATTTGATCTTCAGAATGATTCAATCTTACATACCGGGGTGTCTTTGTTTGTAGTTGTTCTTCAGTTATTGTGGAATCCTTAGATGGTACTGGGGTAGCTGGATCTTCATTCTGTACTAGTGGATTTGGTGTAGGTTCATTTGTCACAATTTTTGTTGCCGGTTCAGAGTCTATATACCTTGAAGTTCCTTTGAATTGTTCATCAATTTTTACATTTGTACTCTCAATGATTTTCTGCAATCTTTTGTTAAAACATTTATATGCCTTGCTATTAGATGAATAGCCAAGAAATATTCCTTCATCACTTCTAGGATTAAATTTGCCAATATACTTAGTCCTTCTAATATAACATTTACTTCCAAAAATTTTGAAATATTTAAGAGTAGGAGTATTACCAAACCATATTTCATGAGGGGTCTTACCGGTTTCACCTTTGATGTGAACTTTATTGAATGTATAGACAGCTGTTTTGACTGCTTCTCTCCAATACACATGTGGTAAATTTGCTTCTGATAACATACTTCTTGCTGCATCCAAAATAGTTTTGTTTTTCCTTTCAACAACTCCATTCTATTGTGGTGTCTGAGGTGATGATAGCTGTCTTCTAATTCCATTCACTTCACAAAATGTATTAAAGTCCTTAGATGTGAGTTCTCCTCCTTGATCTGATCTTAAACATTTGATTTTCTTACCGATTTTATTTTCAACCATTGCTTTGAATAGTTTAAACTTTCCAAGTGCTTCTAATTTTTCTCTGAGAAAATTAACCCAACACATTCTAGAATAGTCATCAATGATTAGCATGAAATATCTATCACCTTGTAAGCTTTTAGTTCTAGCTGGACCACATAAATCAGTATGAATCAAATCAAGAGCATTATTGGATTTTTTTGCAATACTTTTGAAACTAGCTCTAACTTGTTTTCCAAATTGACATTCCTTGAATATTGTGTTTTGAGGTTTGATAATTTTAGGTAGATCTCTAATTGCCTTAGAAGTATTGATCTTTACCATGCAATCAAAGTTTGCATGACAGAGTCTCTTATGCCATAACCAACTTTCATCTATATGTGCAATCAAGCATGTCTTTTCACTGTTATTCAGATGAAAGATATTACCTCTAGTCTGATTACCTGTTGCAATTTCCAAACCAGTTCTATTCATGATTTTGCATTTTCCATTTTTAAATTGTAATTGAAATTCTTTCTCAACTAATTGACCAACACTTAAAAGATTATGCTTCAATCCTTCAACATAGTAGACATTGTCAGTGTTATGCTTACCATCAAGAGATATTGTACCCTTACCTTTGATTGAATAGGATTTTTCATCTCCAAATCTTACTAAACCTCCATTGTATTCTTGAAAGTTCAAGAATTTATCCTTGTATCCTGTCATATGATGTGAGCATCCTGAGTCAATGATCCATTCATCCTTTACTTCAACTTTAGTTGCTAGGGCTTGTTCTACCGGTTGAGCAGTAGGTGTTGGTTGATCTTCTGTTATAGCAACAAAAACCCATCCATTGTCTATCGGATCCTCATCAGAATCATCAGTCACACCTTCATCAACAATGTAACAAGATTTGTCTTTGTTCTTCTTGAATCTGTATCTCTGATATTCAAGATTAGGTTTGTATGTCCTTCTAGCTTCTTCTCTTAGTCTAGCATGTCTATCAGGGCATCTCGAAGCCATATGACCAATCTTATTGTAGTTAAAACATTTAAAGGGTGCTTTACCTTCATACTTACTTCCAATTGGACCTTTAGGCATTTTGCTTGCAAATAGTGCTTCAAGTTCTTCAAGTTCCTCATTTTCCTTCCTACTTTCTGCAAGTTCTGTTGCATAAAAGGCTTTCCAATCAGATTTGTCAAATGATGGAGCAAATGATGTTGATGCTTTAAAGGCAAAAACTATCTTTATAGTAGCAATAGGACCAAATTCTTCAATTTCAAAAGATGAAAGTTTTCCAATCAATGTATCCCTAGTCACTGATGTATTAGGCATTGTTCTTAACTCATTTATAACAGTAACCTTCCTTTTATATGCCGGTGGCTATCCTTGTAAGATTGTTGAAACAATTTCATCCTCACTTAAGGTTCCTTCATAACATTTAATACCCAAAACAATTTTATTTACTCTTTCCATAAAAGCAGAAATCCTTTCATCTTCTTCCATTTTTAGATGTTTATACTTGACCCGGAAGCTTTCAAGTTTTGCAATTTTGACTGTGGAATCTCCTTCATTTAGTGTTTCCAAATGATCCCAAATAGCTTTAGCAGTAGACCTATCTGATAATCCCATGATTTCTTGATCTGATAATGCGCTCAAAAGTGCTTCTCTTTCTTTGCAATCATTTTCCTCATCTTTAGCCAAGGTAGTTGGACTTGGTTGACCAGATACAGCAGCAGTGTAACCTTTCTTTGTAACTTCCCAGACGTCTTTGCCAATGCAATTTAGATGTGTCTCCATTCTGATCTTCCATATGCCATAGTTGGTTCCATCAAGTTTAGGACTGTCCTTCCTGAAATAATTAGTATACATTGGATCTCCTCAAGTTGTTAAACTTCTACAAAAGAGGACTAAGCTCTGATACCAATTGTTAGGTCCTGGAGACAACTGAGATGGGGGGGTGAATCAGTTGTCAACAACTTTCAAACCAAAAACAACTTAACCAACTAAATGCTTAATACCGGTAAACCAGTTAAGTATGCTGGTAAATAGTTTTAATAGTTAATAGCTATACCAATAAAGATTAATGCATGAAACATAAACACAAAGTCATCCACAACACATGACACCAATATTTGTACGTGGAAACCCTGTAAGGGGAAAAACCACGGTGGGAAACCTTACCCACAATCAGATGATACTACTGTAGATAGTAAGTATACATAAATGGGGTCTGCACATGAAGAAAGGCCAACAACCTAGAGCTCACTACTCAATCACAAAATGGGAGTCACACTGACTACAATTGGATGGTTAAATCGAATAAGAATGTACTGCACAAGATAGCATCTTCATATGCTGGATTCAGTACCCGTGTAATGCTGGTATGCTTTCACAAAAACCTAACTTCACCTTCAAATGATGTCTTCATGTGTAGCTCTGCTTAATCTCGCATATACCTTCACACAATTCTTTTCCGCATTCCACACTCGATCTTACAAATAAGATCTTACATTTATACCATAGCCTAAGACCAATTTTAGTAGGTCGGCTCTACAAGATATTACAATAAAAACTTTTTATAAACAATATAATATCCGATGCAATAACCGATTGAGCATGTCAGCTTAATGCATTTACAACAATAATTAATTATTTCCTTAGTGTGCCATGCTGATATGGAAAAGATAAACCTACCAGTTTAACCCTAGGTAATCCTGGACCTATTTGCCGATAAAAGAAAATATGCAACTATGAGTGTACCGATGAACAAAACTCTAGGAAAAGATGTCCAAAAGATGTCTTTGACATTACCAAGTGTCTTCCACATAATTTTGAGTACCGGTGATCATTATATCCTTCCGGTGAACCATATACCAGTAACTGTGCAATAGTTACTTGCTTGCCGGTGAATGTTGCTGGATCTCCAAAGTGCTAGTGTTTTAGTAGGTGTTGACATCAATGACAAAACCATACCAAAATACCAATATATATATATATATATATATATATATATATATTTTCATTTAAAATTAAACAAAAAAATATGCATGTTTTCGGCCTAGCCGAGCCCTTGTGGTAAACCACAGTGGGCGGTGGATGGCACGGGACTGCCACTGTGGGTATCCATAGTAAGCGGCTCACAACTGCCACTGTGGGTATCCACAGTTGTGCTCAAGAACCTCCTCCGCCTGTGCCTTCGGCCTCCCTCCTTTGCCGCCATAAAACCCTGCAAAATCACACATACACACCAAAAGCAAAGAAAAATATGGATGTGATAAGATAAGAAACCCTAACCCATTTTTGGGTTAGGGTTAGCATTTGGCCGAATATTTAATAGTTGAAATTTAAATGTCTCGGGGGATTTAAATTTGACTTTAGCATAAAATGAATTTATTTGACAAATATAATAATTGATTTGGTTAACTTTAATAGTTATATTTAAAAGTGTATTTCGCGTATGTTCAATTAATTATTTTAATATGAGTTAACATTATTTTATTTAGCCTTGAGTATCTTAAATACTATTGAGATAGTTAATATCACTTGATTTATTATTGGTAAAATTTTTAAATAGAGAAAACTAAATTAATTTAGTTTAATTAATTAATTAAGTTTTGATGACCCCATTTAGGGAATAATTAGTCTTCTCTAATTATTGTCGCCATATTGATTTAGTCAATTAAATCAACTTTAGTAAACCATTCTTTAATCCTGAGTTAACCCTTAGTTGAGACAAAACTTATCTATTCTATTTTTATTGTAGATTTTTTAATGTATTTATGTAGTTTTAAAAAAAAAAATTGTTGTTCCGTTTTTGCCCAAGTTTGGGCATGACAAAATGTCAAATAAGTATCCCAACCGGGTTTTAAAGTTCCCAAAATTGATATAAATCCATTCAGAATGTAAGCTTGCAATTTTTCTTTTGCTAGCATTGCTGGTGTGGGCATATTCATCTTGTCCATACATTCCCGCTTATGAAGTAGCAAATTATTAAGTCATGAACTTACCAAACCCCTCAATTCTATGGTTTGTCGGATTAATTTTTCCTTTTCCTTCTCTAGGCCTGAAATTTCAGTTTCTAAAAGAAAAATTTGACCATCAACAGAGCTGGTCAATGATTCAGTACTATCAAAAGTGACTACAAGTTGTTCCAACTTGTCCTTATTCGCCTTAACTTTATTATCCAGGTTTGATGTAGGTTTTGTTGTGTTAGTGCAAGACTGGTATATGCAACTATATTGATGAAGAGATTCATCAATCCTTTTCATCTCTTATGTTAGCTTAGCTTTGTCAGATGTGATCATATTATCATAGGTGACCTTCCTAGTTGCATTATACCTTTCTACCAATTGTTGCTTTGACACTTATTGATGAGTTTTGTACTCTTTTGCAATGTGCTCAGTCAAACCTTTCAACTTATTGAATGGACTTGCAACCTGATCTATCTTGCATTCTAGTACAAGCTATTGCAAAATTGGAATAGCCTACTCAATAACATTCTTATCCTCTGATACTTCCTTCCTCAATTTCTAAGCTACAACAAACATCAATTCAAATCTGCTCAGTTTCTCAATATTCTTATTCTCAAAATGACCAAAATCTTCTTGACTAGATGAGTCAAGTGCCAACAATGAGGGACCAATAGCCAGTGAAGGCATCGGTACCCTGACTTAAGTCTATTCAACCCGACCTTTCTCCTTTGCCTTTTGTTCAACTGCATCCTTTACCTTCTCCTCAACACTTGTGGCTTCGCCTCTTTAGTGTAGTTATTTCTGTAACCTCTACCTCATGAATTTTAATTGTTTCAACATCAATTACTAGAAGAGGATTGTCTTCTACAAATATGTTGATCTCTGCATCTTGTACGTGTTACTTCTAGAGAAATATCCTCAATTATTTTCTCTTCCAAAACTAATGGATCTCCACCTAGTATAGCTTTACTCTTAGCATTAATCAGGATGTCTCAAATGTTAGACTTAGGCGGTATATCCAGTGACGTAAAGAAACCTGGTTTATCAACAAAGATCTTAACCCAAGCCTCAAGAGTTTATTTCATTTACTCTGCCCACCATAAGACTTATATGTCGGTGTCTACTCTAGAAAATTTTGTTAGCAAAATCTAGACATTGTTGCATCTTATATCAAGTAATAGCACAACAAATAGTTAATAATTCCTAAACCTTTATGTGTTTATCTTCCTTAATAGAAGATGACCTCCTAGCATCTAAAATATTACATAAATCCATTGCTATTTTCTTCTTAGTCTAAAGTAAAGCTTTCTTATATATGTCTAAGTTTAACAAAATTGATTCCTCTATCTCCTTTTGATCTTTATCATCCATATCGACATAATAGTGATGTATGTTACTCAAAAGGCCTTCCTTTGTAATTTGATCAATTAATTCAGCAACAAAAAGAGGACCAATAACCTTAACACTTTTACCAAATTTAAGAGTTTTATCTAGATCTGATTTCTTCTTCTTACCGAGGGTGGGAGCAAACTCCTTGGCTGGTTTCCTTTTCTTAGTAGCCTTCCTCTCCTTCAAAATTTCTTCTGAGCTGCTGGAGGAGTGACTTTGGTTTTCTATAGCTTCCCTTCCTCGGGCTTCTTCCTTTGAATCCTCATGTAGATCTTAGGAATCTTTAGGGTTTCTTTCTCAGTTGTAGAACTAGATTCAATAGGAGAAACAAAGGTCTCTGGTTTCTTCCTTTTCGATATAGCCTTGTCAATTCCTTCTACCGAAGTAGATGTCTCTGCTAAAATAATGATTTGTTTGGTCTCAGAGGACATCTTCTAGACAAGCTATCCAACCTTGTTTATTTATCCTTCCCTTTTCTTCTTACTAAAACCTCTGTTCACTTTGAATTCCTTCTACTTTGCAGTACCAAAATTTTTCTCATTCTCATCAACCAGAGCATCTATAAGCACCTTGGAATAAAGATCCAAGATTTGTGCATCAGTCTCATAGGCCATTTCAGTAACCCATGTAGTTATAGGTTTCACTACCTCCATTAAGGTTTCACCCTTTTTTACCATGAAGAATATATCAATACAATATTTGTCAACTATATGCTCAGGTATTGTTTCCCTCTTCTTCATTTCTTTCTAAAATGCTTTGAAATAACCCCACATAATGGAATCCCTATCATGTCCCAAATTCCTCAAGACATCCTTAATCTGTTTTCCTATGGGTATATTAAAGGCCGATTGCCTCTTACTCGATCTCGGTATCTCATTTAAAAAGAAAAACATTCAACAGGCAATGAGATTACCATACCGAAATGTACCTTTTCTTTCTCCCTCAATCTTTCCCAAATTTGAAATTAATTCATCGCACATTGCCTGACATAGATCATGTTAGAATAATTGGTGGACAACTGAGAGTGGGGGGGGGGGCTGAATCAGTTGTCAATAGATTATATTAATCAAACCACTTTATAACCTTTAACTAGAGCACATAAACATTGAATACCGAAATAGAAGAAATAAATACTAGTAAGCAATAAAACTTAAGAGTGAAACAAGTAATTAACACAATGCGACCATACCACATAACACCATAATTTGTACATGGAAAACCCGGCAAAGGGAAAAACCATGGTAGGAAGCCTATCCATAATCAAATAATACTCTTGTAGAAAGTATGTGATACAATGAGGGGCCTGGACATGCAGGAAGGCACACTGCCTAGAGCGTACTGCTCATTACAAAGGAGTCTCATTGAATACAAAGAGGTTATAACACCTCAATATAATTGGACAATAATCCAAAAGAATGAACTACTAGAGATAACATCTACCATTCCTGATTACAGTCCCGGTTAAGCTCAATACTAGAGGCCTTTGACCTCTTACATAAACCCAATTTGATCACCTATGATCGACCAAATCTCCTTCGCATACGATATATCATTCCACAACCACGACCATTTCTTTTTCATTCCCGTGATCTATAATGAGATCTTACATCAATTTATACAAACCCTAAGGCCTAAATCAATTAGGTTGGCCACCTAATAAGATCATTACATATATCCCTGTTGGGACTCATTAAATTTGAGTCAAGTTTCGAGGCCCAATTCAAATTTTTGCTTTGCATTTCCAAATGAGTCAGTTTGAATGGCCTAGTTAGAGAGAAGGCAAAATAGAGCCAGTTGATTTTCAGAGGGTAAGGCTCAGGAAATGTGTCCTACACCTTTAATTTGGCCTATTTAGTGATGTGCAACTTTCAAAATTCAACTTGGATAAGTTTATCAGGTACCCATTTCGAGGGGTGAGCTGAAAGTGCATTTTAGGCACAAATGCAGATTTTATTGAATAGCCTACTTTGGGTGTTTATATATTTTTCCCTGTTGATCATCATGAAGAATTTCAAAATGGATTCAATTCTATGCATAAATGTGAGTTATCTTCCAAAATTTCAAGTCCTCATGAATCCATTTGCTCAGTTTTCAAAGCTCAATCTGTTCGAAGTTTGTGTGTTTTGGCAAGTCCCTGTTTTTGCACAAGTGTAAAAGTTGCCTCGATGAATGTCATGTTAGAATGTTTGTTCTGGGATATTGTTGGTATAAATGATGAGTCATGTTTCAAATTTCAAGCCTCTGCCAATCCGTTTGATCGGTTTTCAAAAGGGTCTATTAAGCCATTATTTTCAGTTATCCGTACTTTCAGTGCTATATCAGTTAAAGTAGCCATTTTCATGAGCGCGCCATTTGCACCCAGTCAGACTTTTGATCGAACTAAGAATTGAAATATTTACTATGTACTTCAAGGTACCTGTGTTTCAAATTTGAGGGTCTACGAAGGTCGTTTGATATTTTTGAGAAAGGCATCATGTGTGGCCAGAACATTGACTTCATCAGGTCCGCAGTGTCGACAAAGCCAGTTGGGCATATTTGAAAATTAATATCTCTTCACTCGAGACTCATCTTGAAAAACCGCTTGGCAGAGTTTATCCTTGTATATCAAAGTACATGCTTGTCAGATGGCGAGGTTCAGAAAGGTGTTTTGACCACTTTGAAAATTACGTCTTCGCGATTAAATGCGAAAAATGTGGCATAGTTGCTTGAAGGTTGCAAAATTCAGTCTGATTATCCGAAAATGATGCCGATCATTTCCAGAGGTGTGTTTGAGGTTCCTGAGGTATTTCAGAGGTTAGTTGCATGAAAACAAAATTTTTTTTAGCCGGACCCACTTTGGGGCTCGACCTGGATAAATGCTTGTGCGTTAAATTTTATGGTGAAATGGTCTTAAATTCATGCAGATGTGTAAGGTATTTGTAGTTGGAGGCAAGAATGTTCGGTTTTATTAAGCCAAGTATATCTTATAATGCAATTGGCATCTGTGTGCAAAGTAAATGCAATTTGCTTTGAAAAGGCCTTTTGAAATATTCAGCCAAATGTATTTTGGCAATTGGTGCAGCATCTAAAAGAGAATTTGAACTCCCAGCAAATGTGCATTGGCAAGCCAGTGCTTAGATTTTCAATGTCAAACCAATCAGATTGTAGCAACTAGAAGACTTGATGGCAAACTAAAATTTGCCTTAAGGAAGAACGATGAAGTAGAGAAAGAAGTAGTTGATATGGAAATGGTTTTAGATCCTGCTGACAAAGAGACCATAACTGAAGAAGAATGATTCATGTCAATTAATTGTTCTCTGTCATGGAATTGAGAAGACTTTCAGCAACTTCAGCAAATGGAAAATTCAAATTGACAAATGTAATGTCAAATGTTCCCTCAGCAATAGAGATTGACATGAAACATTAAACAGCTGCATGAATGCCAAATCCTCCCTGTGTGAAGTGAAATGGTGAAAAGGTTTTGTGTTTTTTAAATTTTAAACAAATTCTTTTGGCAGGTGTGAAGCCCAGCCAACACCCATTCCTTCCTCTGTGTGGGGGTTTTCAGATTGCACCAAATGCAATGTGCATGGAGTTTGGGAAGTAGAAAACCATCAAGCAATTGCAATGGTAGTGCCAGCATCCTCTTTTCTCCTTCTTGGTCATTGGGCATTGAAGTTAGCAGCTGTGAAACCCCCCATAGCCAATATAAACAACAATCTGATAGCCGCCTTTCACGTGGCATGTTTGAAGCCACATAAAATAGAAAGGAGCCATTATAAACCTCAACAAATGCGTTAGAAGGCATCCAACCCATTGAAATCGTGTGGAGAAGGCATTTTAATACTTTAGCAAATGAAATTAGAAGCAAATGCAAACACCAGTCGCCATTAAAACTTAGGGAAAACCTTCAAAATGCATTTTTGGGCAAAACAATTTTATCCCACATTGGCTGTGCATGGGAAAGTTTATGTATTTAAATACAAATTCACACCCATCTAACATGTCAAAGCCATCAAGGATTTTGATGCAAGGTTCCTTGGGCGCCCAAGGTGGACCCCACACACGTGGGCGTAGATCCCAAGGTGATCAAGGAGGCTAATTGAGCGATGACATGTGGACTCCACGTAGGCACAGATCTCGATGCGAGCGGATTTTGCAGACAAAGGGTGCCTTAACCGGTGAGCAAGTTCAAGATGATCTGACGGTGCGCACAATTTCACAGGCTGAAGATGCTCATGAGTTAAGGGCTGCGAAATGGCGAAAGACCACGTGCATGGAAATCGAGGTAAAGATCATGCATCTTGGAGATGATCCGACGGTCAGTATTGATTCGCAAGCCGAAGTTTCTCACTCATTACCCTTCACAAAATGGAAAAAGGTGATGTGGCAGGTCCAGGTGGAGATCTAGCTCGTGGGTCCTGTTGATGTGGCACTGACGTGGCGATGATGTGGCCGACAAGCAAGCAAACAAGTGGCAGTGATGTGGCATACACATGGCGGTGATGAGGTGTCATCCCATATGGCACCCAGTGGACCCCATCAATGAGTCAGAGACCACCACGTGGTAGGGTGTCAGGCCAAAAAGGAGGCCAAAAATCAAAGTTAAAATCAAGTAAATTATATAGCTAAAACTATATAAGAAATTCAAAAATTTAAATGATTGTGCACACATGAAGAATTAATTCGCCCAGAGGTCCATTTTTGGCCAAAATACCAAGTATTATATATTGCCGGAAAGCTCTCGAGATGAGGAATGCAGTTATAAAGTTTGTTTTAACAAAGATCCAATATCTTGAGAGTAGATTCCATGGGAAAGATGAAGGAATTGAAATTCAGTTGGAAAAAGAGACACTTGGCTTGTTCTGATGAAATCTGATTTTTTCCCTCTTCCTTCTTATTCCAATTTTATTCTCATTGTAGGGGTTCTAGAATTTTAGAGGAAGTGCTCCAGTTTTCATGGCTTCCATTTCTAAATTTCTTGACCCAAATTTGTAAAATTCATTGGTTTGTTTCAGGGTACAGAGGATTTCAGTGTAGTATCCAAGATGTCTTTTCTAGTTGCAGACTTTACTTGTGTTAGGCATGAGTAATTTCCTAAAATATTGTCTCTATATATGCATTTCATTATTATGAATTCAATCCTCAAGGAGGATGAAATTTGTCAATTTCAAGGAGGTTGTGTGATTATTTGTGGGTATCCTTCAATGAAGGTTTTAAACTCTCTGATCAATCATGAATAATGGAATGTGTCCCAGATCTGATGATCTTGTAAATAGATTGAGTAATGCATTAGTATAAGGTATTAATGCAAGAATATCATTTAAGGAGAACCAATTTGTGGCTAGGATGTACATTTACAGTTTTGTGTGTGACTATGTTGCCCAATGAACAAGGCACTGGTCTTGCAGATTTGGGGATAGTTTTCAGATTTACAAATTAAAAGAAAATCTATTTCCCTTTGTGTTTAGGGGTTATGTTCTTTCATTCCAAGCTCTTTTTCATTTGTGGTTTATACAGATTCAGCCAATTTGTAATGAGTTTCTAGATTTGGTGAGTTTGTGGAATGATCTATCTGCTTATTGTTGATGCAGTTATGTGTTTGTAATCGTTGTATTTAATGTATCAAAGGGTGTCCCCCCTAGGTCTAGCAGAACCTAAAGTGCAGAAAAATCATTAGAATCATATGTTATGTTGTCCAAGCCCTAAAGTGTTTCATTGATTGAGATTGGCTATCTCATAGATAGATTTGCAGGTGTTCTTGGGTTAACCAGATTTGGTGAACAACAAAAATGGCGACTCTGCTAGGAACAAAGATGTAAGAATTTTGTCAAATCGAATCCCAGAGTTGTGCCTATCCAATTTGAGGAAAGAGTCATAAAAGTGTTATAAATCGGAAAACATTTTCAGATCTACAGTTATTTGCCTGGTAGTGTTGTGTGCCAAGTGTTGAAAATTTGTTATCCTTTTATCTTTGTGTGAGTTCAAATCTGTTCATGTTCTACAAATGGTTTTATAAATTCTCACAGTAGTGAGTGGCGATTCTGAAAGATCTCTGCACCAGTGTTCATTGTGGTAAAAGTTTTAAAATATCTGGTGAACTTGCATCAAAGATTTAGCAGCTGCTTGGGGTTTTATGATTGTAGATCCCAAAGAATTTATTGAAGATATTTTCCTCCGTGAAGGAGGTGGCGACTCTGTACGAAGATCAGTGTATAATGTTAGAAGATCTCAAGAAGATCTTACCGAATATCAGAGCAGCAACAGTAGCAAATTTACTCCAGGTATTCCTCATTGTTGAGGTAGTTATTTGTTCCTTATTAGGTGAAAAAGTCACCATAGAAAGGAAAAGAAATTTGTAGTATGCATACTTCATGTTTAAATAAAAAAAAAATTTAGTTAAGTGATGGGAGTGATTGCAAGTGTTTTGAGAATAATTTGTAAAACAGTGAGATGCATGGTTATGATAGTGGTTCAATAAATGTTTTAAACCCGATGGATCTAGATGTAGTTCCTAGATCTAAAAATCCTTTGTCAAATTTGAAAGAGATTGATAAAGAGATTGCAATATCTCTTCAAAAGATTTGAGAGAAATTCATCTAGTTTTTAAGAAAGAAAATAGGGAAAAGAAAAGAGGAAGAGTCATTGTGTATTTTTTATAAAAGATTCATAGCTACATTAAATGAGTTTCCAGCTAATGCTAGACCCCATGAGTTTGTTTTGATTGAATTAATTTTAGAGCTTGATGAGCCTAACTCAATTAATTGGTCTACTACCTTCAAAGAAGAAAGTGTTACCTACATTAAAGAATGGATAGATGAGATTGTAGCAATTAAATATGAAAATGTACACAAGATTGAGGATAGTGAGGGAGATGAATTCGTGAGTGGATATGCCTCCTATGATGCTGAAGGTGTTTCTTATTCTCAACATGACAATTTATATGTGTATTTAGAGAAAGAAGAAATTTGTGAGAACATAAGTAATTGTTCAAGTAATCATGCGCCCATTGAGGTTTCAGATTTCAATGATATGGATCACCTTGTTGTTAAGTTCAATCCACAAAATATTTGCAATCAAAGTTATGAAACTATGTTGCAACATATAGCAACACTTTTTGAGCAGCATGATAAAGGTTATGATGCAAATGTAAGTTGTTGTAATGATGAAATAAATGTGCATAGAGATATGAGCATTGTTGATTTGATACCATTATCAAGTCGGGACAATGTTTACAACTTAGAGGATGAAGCCAAGAAAAATGGAAATGAAGAAGGTTCACTAAGTAGTGAACAAATTTCAGAGCTCCTAGCTGTTGATTTTCAGAGGTATGCATCCAAAAATGTGCCCAATCTCTCACACCCAACCAGTACATGTTTTGATACTGATGATGTTTTTGAGGGTGTGAAGTATGATACATATGTTGTTGATTCTCTCCCTAATTTTGATTTGAGTGATGGACAAGATAAAGATGCATATAAGCTTGATAGGTGTGATAATGTAGATTCATATGTTGATATGAACTCAAATTTTGGTATGCATTGTGTGGATCTTGATTTTAAAAGCCATGACAAATCTGAAATAATTTTCCTTGATTTGCAAGTGGGAAATGAACCATTGATAAGTGATGATCATGTGTTTTTGCTTATGCAAAGTGCTGATAGAAATTGTGATCAACAAGATGAGGTGCAGTCATGTTATGAGGAAGTTTTCCTCTCTAGTTTGCAAGCCATCATTGTGGAAGAGTTTTCATCATTTGAGAAAACTAGCAATAGAGATGTTCCTGATGTTTTCAACTCTCAGAATAAGTTAGGCCACTTTTCATTTCAGCTGGGAAAGAATGGTAAAGAGTATGGCATTCTTATGTCACCTAGTGATCAACCTTTTCTGCTTTCATTTGGTTTTCAAAGATTTTATGATTATGAACATGCTGTTGATTATGTTTTATGTGATCAGCTGATTAGAAATGGAAGTGTGATTGATTAGGCAGATAACAATTATTTCAGCTTACCTCCAGTTTGTGGAAATGAAAATCATGTGTTTGACAAAGGTAACAATTGATTTCAGTTTTGATGGCCCAGGGCCATTTATAAGTCATATATTTTGTACAGTTGCTTTGCTTCAGTTGTGTGGTTTTCAATAAAGTGCCCTGCTATTTGGGTAGAATAAGGAGCCCTCAGTTTTTGAGAAGAGAAAGGAGAAGAAGTGATTCGTTTTTGAGTGGTCTGATTAACCATAGATTCTATGTTCTTGTGTTGATCTTCCAATCAACCATCCCCAGTCAGAGCCACTATTGGGACTCATTAAATTTGAGTCAAGTTTCAAGGCCCAATTCAAATTTTTGCTTTCCATTTCCAAATGAGTCAGTTTGAATAGCCTAGTTAGAGAGAGGGCAAAATGGAGCCAGTTGATTTTCAAAGGGTAAGGCTTGGGAAATGTGTCCTACACCTTTCATTTGGCCTATTCAGTGATGTGAAACTTTTAGAATTCAACTTGGATAAGTTTATCAGGTACCCATTTCGAGGGGTGAGCTGAAAGTGCATTTTAGGCACAAATGCAGATTTTATTGAATAGCCTACTTTGGGTGTTTATATATTTTTCCCTGTTGATCATCATGAAGAATTTTAAAATGAATTCAATTCTATGCATAAATGTGAGTTAGCTTGCAAAATTTCAAGTCCTGATGAATCCATTTGCTCAGTTTTCAAAGCTTCGTCTGATCGCAGTTTGTGTGTTTTGGCAAGTCCCTGTTTTTGCACAAGTGTAAAAGTTGCCTCGGTGAATGTCATGTTAGAATGTTTGTTCTGGGCTATTGTTGGTATAAATGATGAGTCATGTTTCAAATTTCAAGCCTCTGCCAATCCGTTTGATCGGTTTTCAAAAGGGTCTATTGAGCCATTTTTTTCAATTATCCATACTTTCAGTGCTATATCAGTTAAAGTAGCCATTTTCATGAGTGTGCTATTTGCAACCAGTCAGACTTTTGATCAAACTGAGAATTCAAAGATTTAATATGTACTTCAAGGTACCTATGTTTCAAATTTGAGGGTCTACAGAGGTCATTTTATATTTTTGAGAAAGGCATCATGTGTGGCCAGAACATTGACTTCATCAGGTCCGTAGTGTCGACAAAGCCAGTTGGGCATTTTTGAAAATTAATATCTCTTTACTCGGGACTCATCTTGAAAAACCGCTTGGAAGAGTTCATCCTTGTATATCAGAGTACATGTTTGTCAGATGGCGAGGTCCAGAAAGGTGTTTTGACCACTTTGAAAATTACGTCTTCACGATTAAATGCGAAAATGTGGCGTAGTTGCCTGAAGGTTGCAAAATTCAGTCTGATGATCCGAAAATGATGCTGATTGTTTCCAGAGGTGTGTTTGAGGTTCCTGAGGTATTTCAGAGGTCAGTTGCATGAAAACACAAAAAAATTTAACCAGACCCACTTTGGGGCCCCACCTGGATAAATGCCTGTGCATTAAATTTTATGGCAAAATGGTCTTAAATTCATGCAGATGTGTAAGGTATTTGTAGTTGGAGGCAAGAATGTTTGGTTTTATTAAGCCAAGTATATCTTATAATGCAATTGCCATGTGAGTGCCAAGTAAATGGAATGTGCTTTGAAAAGGCCTTTTGAAATATTCAGCCAAATGTATTTTGGCAACTGGTGCAACGTCTAAAAGAGGATTTGAACTCCCAACAAATGTGCATTGGCAAGCCAGTGCTTAGATTTTCAATGTCAAACCAAGCAGATTGCAGCAACTAGAAGACTTGATGGCAAACTGAAATTTGCCTTAAGGAAGAACGATGAAGTAGAGAAAGAAGTAGTTGATATGGAAACGGTTTTAGATCCCGTTGACAAAGAGACCATAACTGAAGAAGAATGATTGATGTCAATTAATTGTTCTCTGTCATGGAATTGAGAAGACTTTGAGCAGCTTCAGCAAATGGAAAATTCAAATTGACAAATGTAATGTCAAATGTTCCCTCAGCAATAGAGATTGACATGAAACATTAAGTAGTTGCATGAATGCCAAATCCTCCCTGCGTGGAGTGAAATGGTGAAAAGGTTTTTTTTTTTTTTAAATTTTAAACAAATTCTTTTGGCAGGTGTGAAGCCCAGCCAACACCCATTCTTTCCTCTATGTGAAGGTTTTCAGACTACACCAAATGCAATGTGCATGGAGTTTGGGAAGTAGAAAACCATCAAGCAAATGCAATGGTAGTGCCAGCATCCTCTTTTCTCATCCCTGTTGGTTGGGCGTTGAAGTTAGCAGCTGTGAAACCCCCCATAGCCAATGCAAAGAATAGTTTAGCAGCCCCCTTTCACATGGCATGTTTGAAGCCACATAAAATAGAAAGGAGCCATTATAAACCTCAACAAATGCATTAGAAGGCATCAAACCCATTGAAATGGTGTGGAGAGGGTGTTTTAATCCTTCAGCAAATGAAATTAGAAGCAAATACAAACACCAGTCGCCATAAAACTCACAGAAAACATTCAAAATGCATTTTTGGGCAAAACTGTATTATCCCACATTTGCTATGCATGGGAAAGTTTATGTATTTGAATACAAATTCACACCCATCTAACATGTCAAAGCCATCAAGGCTTTTGATGCAAGGTGCCTTGGGCGCCCAAGGTGGACCCCACGCATGTGGGCACGTATCCCAAGGTGACTGAGGAGACTAATTGAGCAGTGACATGTGGACTCCACGCAGGCGTGGATCTCAAGGTGGGCAAATTTTGCAGACAAAGGGTGGCTTAACCGGTGAGCAAGTTCAAGACGATCCGACGGTGCATGTGATTTTGTAGGCCAAAGATGCTCATAAGTTAAGGGCTGTGAAATGGTAAAAGACCACATGCACGGAAATCAAGGTAAAGATCATGCATCTTGGAGATAATCTGACTGTCGGCGTTGATTCGCAAGCCGAAGTTGCTCGCTCATTACCCTTCGCGAAATGGTGAAAGGTGACATGGCAGGTCCAGGTGGAGATCTAGCTCATGGGTCCCACTGACGTGGCGATGATGTGGCCAACAAGCAAGCAGACAAGTGGCAGTGATGTGGCATACACATGGCGGTGATGAGGTGTCATCCTAGATGGCGCCCAGTGGACCCCATGAACGAATCAGAGATCACTACGTGGTAGGGCGCAGGCCAAAAAGGAGGCCAAAAATCAAAGTTAAAATCAAGTTAATTATATAGTTGAAACTATATAAGAAATTCAAAAATTTTAATGATTGTGCACAGATGAAGAATTAATTTGCTCAGAGGTCCAGTTTTGGCCAAAATACCAAGTATTATATATTGTCGGAAAGCTCTCAAGATGAGGAATGCAGTTATGAAGTTTGTTTTAACAAAGATCAGATATTTTGAGAGTAGTTTCCACAGGAAAGAGGAAGGAATTGAAATTCAATTGGAAAAAGAGACACTTGACTTGTTCTGATGGAATCTGATTTTTTCCCTCTTCCTTCTTATTCCAATTTTCTTCTCATTGTAGGGGTTCCATAATTTTGGAGGAAGTGCTCCAGTTTTCATGGCTTCCATTTCTTAATTTCTTGACCCAAATTTGTAAAATTCATTTGTTTGTTTCAGGGTACAGAGGATTTTAGTGCAGTATTCAAGATGTCTTTTCTAGTTGCAGACTTTACTTGTGTTAGGAATGGGTAATTTCCTACAATATTGTCTCTGTATATGCATTTCATTATTATGAATTCAATCCTCAATAAGGATGAAATTTGTCAATTTCAAGGAGGTTGTGTGATTGCTTATGGGTATCCTTCAATGAAGGTTTTAAACTCTATGATCAGTCATGAATAATGGAATGTGTCCCAGATCTAATGATCTTGTAAATGGATTGAGTAATGCATTAGTATAAGGTATTAATGCAAGAATATCATTTAAGGAGAGCCAATTTGTGGCTAGGATGTACATTTACAGTTCTGTGTGTGACTCTGTTGCCCAATGAACAAGGCACTGGTCTTGCAGATTTGGGGATAGTTTTCAGATTTACAAATTAAAAGAAAATCTATTTCCCTTTGTGTTTAGGGGCTGTGTTCTTTCATTCTAAGCTCTTTTTCATTTGTGGTTTATACAAATTTAGCCAATCTGTAACGAGTTTCTAGATTTGGTGAGTTTGTGGAATGATCTATCTGCTTATTGTTGATGCAGTTACGTGTCTGTAATCGTTGTATTTAATGCATCAAAGGGTGTCCCCCCTAGGTCTAGTAGAACCTGAAGTGCAGGAGGATCATTAGAATCCTTTGTTATGTTTTCCAAGCCCTGAAGTGTTTCATTGATTGAGATTGGCTATCTCATAGATAGATTTGCAGGTGTTCTTGTGTTAACCAGATTTGGTGAACAACATCCCCATTACAATGATATGCCATGTTGGCTCTAGACCAAAACAACATTAACCAATTCATAAATCATCTTGGTAACGTATAGAGAACATGTTACATGATACCGATCCATAACCTAGATAGGTACCAGAACTAATCTAGGTCCACCATGCCAAAACGATGTCTCCAATCAGTCAAGGCATGAAAAAAGATCATCTTTAGCATCTCGAATTCCATCTAGAAGCCACACAATCAATACTTATGCATCCTATCAAAGATTCTCAGTAAATGCTCTATCGATAAAACCTTAAACCCTTACCGATATAGGTAGACTAGAGTGTATGGTAGAATCTGATCACCAAATCAATACCAACTGAGAAAAAAATACTCTAGAAATATGTAACACATCAAACCAAACATACTCCATTGATCAAAACATGTTGGAAGTGTCCAACTGATAGTCCCTTTTGCCAGTAACACTAGATCTTTTCCCGGTAACCAAAACTTGTATGCTGAAAACTGTGTGTGTGAAAAGTGAACCTGTATTCGTTAGCACAACACTTCAATCAAGTCATTACATGCATGGTTAATCAGATATAATCAATGAATAATAAACCATAACAAATCGACCCATTGCCTTGTAAAAGATGCAAGTATAAGATTGCTCTCAGATTATAAGCAATACTAGTGACTAGACAACATCAAGACGAAGGATTTTATCTATATGAACATGATGAATGCTAGATGGATGCAATATTAATCTAACAATATTTTTGCAATATTAAACTAAATTATTTAATCAATATGAAACAATTAATATGCAATATCTCAATGAAATCCTAGAGAAAAAATAGTATAATAACAATATATTCTCTAGCCTCCTTAAATGAGAGATGAGAGCCTGAATTTATAGAAAATTCAGAAAGAAACCAACGACTGAGATCAAATGATGATGAGCGGTCAAGATTTTCCAAGAGGAAGCACAATCCAGGTGAATTGATATGATTGGATGCTTTTATCAATTTTAAAGGAAGTTGAACTAAATTTAAGATTAAAATCAGGAAAAAACTGATTTATTCTCTATTTCATTCAATTTTAATATTTAATTGTTTTAATTGCTTTCTTTGAGATTATCTATCAATTTTTAATTTGTTTTTTCAAGATTATCTCCAATTGATTTCTTTTCTCAAATTTTAATTATTTTTTGTCAATTAATTCCTTTTTTGATTTATTTCCTTTTTTGAAGATTTGTGCTCATAATTTCCAATTCCTCTTTCTTGATTTGTTTCCTTTTTTGAAGATTTGATGGCAAATTGATTTATTTAATTAAATTAATTCCTCTTTTTGACGATTTAATGGAAAATTGATTTATTTAATTAAATATGCTAGGATATTTAATAAAATAAATAAGATAATTGTTTAAAATGATTTACATGGAATGATTTAATTAATTAAATAAATATTTAATTAATATTGAGTGGTTGATTTTGCCATGTGACATTTGATGATTTTAGAATTAATTGTGTGCTCAAGATTTATTTAATTGCCTTTGGTTAGGACCTTGGTGATGTTGTCGAGATTAGGGGCTCATGGTTTAGATGACCATTTTTAGGGTATTACATTTGCCCTCTTTAAATTAATGTATGAGCAGCGCGTTGGTTCAAAGAATAGTGTGATGTCTAGGAGATGCTAGTTCTGAACTTGATTGATCACAAACTAGATGAAAGCGAGGTGTTTAGCTTGATTCAAAGTGACAAAGCTAAATGAAGTCTGATTAAAGCGATACAATTTTGGAACTTGATTAAACTTAGGAATGATAGAAAATAAAAGATACCGAACTTGAACTTGATTGATCAAGAAGTGGATCTTAGTGATCTAGAACTTGATTGAACTTAGATATAGTGAGTGATGATAAAAATCAATCTTGAACTTGATTGATCAAGATACGATGAAGATAAAATGTTCAGCTTGATCAAGAAATGAATACCGAATACCTGCTTAAATTTAGTGTGATTAACGATACTCTTTAAACCCTTGATTGAGTTTAAATGAATAATCAACTTGATGAAAAATGATGAAACTGATTAACGTTAAGAGATTGATTCAGATAAAAGACAAATATCAGCTTGATATGAAGCGATGAAACGGATATGCCCCTAGAAATTGATTTGATTCAAAAATCTCAACTTGATATAAAGTGATGAAGTTGAGATGCCCCTAGCGATGAGGTCTTATTTGATTGATTTTCTTTAGTTGAAAAAAAGATGTTTTGCTCGACTTTTGATGAAGATTTGAAAATTTTCTTGACATTTGAAGATGTGAGGTCATAAGGTCATGAGTATGCCCCCTCAGGAGCGAAATCGAAAGATAGGGAGGGTACATGATGATAGGCAATTTTTTTAGAAATGATAAGTTGTTTGAGCACAAATTGATTCAAAGGAATTTTTGAAAATTTTGCATTGAAATTGAGAGCAAAGTTGATTTGTGGAAATTAAATTGAGATTTAGCATTGATTAATGAGAAATTGAGCGCAATTAGAAGAGAGAATGAGCTTTTGATGAAAAGAGAACTAAGTGGTCCAAATTTTGAAATTAACTAGCAAAATGATCTTGATTTTCGATTTCGATCCCGAAAATGGACTCAGGATAGCCAATTTAGAAGCTCGTAATTTTTCATCATACTTGTGTTGAGGGATTATGAGATGTTGTTCTATATGCTTTATTCTATATGTATGCATTTCTTTTTAGTATAGATGAATGAATGCAAATGGAATATTGGTGTCTGATTTTCTTTCTTTTCATATGCAAATAAATGATAATGCAAATGAGTAATGAACAATGAGTGATGCAATTTTTTTCATTTTTCTATGCAATAAGATGAATGCAAATGAATGATAATGAATGTATGAATCTATATAAGATGCTTATGTATGCAGCTAAACATCTCAAAACATAAGTACTCGATCAGAGAAATAATGAAAAGAGACCACTTAGCGAAGAAATGATGAAGTTTCCAACTCTCATTCAGAAGATAAAGAAATCATTGTTACCATACTGAAATTATTCAAAATGCATGAGATGCAGAATGAAATGCAAGAATGATATGCACAATGAGATGCAACCCTAAACCTAGTCACTGGACTTTGAAAAGCTTAATTTTCATCATTGAGCATTTTACAATTATAGCAGGCAGAGTAGAGTTCCTTGCTTTTCATGTGCAATATTAATGATCTTGTCCGCAATGACCCTTTTTTCTCATTCATATCCTTGGACAGATTATGCATGGACTTCGATTGCACAATGAAGAAATTCCCTCAAAACAAACAAAGAAATGATGGGAACCTCCCTGTAGCATTCAAATAAGCAGAGTCGAGGTATGTGAGGCGATTCCACCTGGATGTGAAGGCTCTTATTATAGACACCCAACTAATTTAGATGTTTCCAGATCATTGGGATCATTCCTACAAGCAGAAAACAAGAAAATTTTATGCCCCCAATCCTTGCTCCTCTTAGTCAAGATAGACTTCCTCGAGTTACTCAGAGGGATAATAATCGAAAACCAATATAAAAGACAACACACAAAGAAAATTTTCATGCATAGCTCAAACTGTTTAGTGATTGTTTTCAGTTTTGTTGCTTTGCTTGTTAACTCAGTGATAAAACTCTTCAATAGTCAGGAGACAGGTAACTGACTCGAAGTGGATGACCAGGTTTCACTAACGTAAGATTGGCTTGGTTGACACTTCTTAGGACATGTAATGTGCTCTTGTTGATTACCTAAGACTAGGACATTGATCAGTTTCAAGCCATGAGGGTTCCAATGAACTAAGATGTCACCAAAGTGACTGAAATATGTACAAGCAAAAGCAAAGATGCATGAAAGCGGGAATGCCAACGTTGCGTTGATAGATGGAGCGCTTGAGTACAAGAGGCGCCTGTTTACCAGGTTTTCACCTGCTTGGCAGAGATTCATTTTTATTTTTTTTACCAAGGTGCCTATTTACCAGGTTTTCACCAGGGCATTTTCTATTCTTTTTTCCTTTTTTTTTTCTTTTTTTTTTTTTTTTTTTTTTCTGTTTTTCTTTTTTTTCTTTGAATTTCTTTAGGACTTTTTCTAATTTTTATGATTTCTTCAAGACTTTTTCTGATTTTTAGGATTTTTTCAGGACATTTTATGATTTTTTTAGGAGTTTGTTCAGGACATTTAATGATTTTTAGGATTTTGTTCAAGACTTTTTATGATTTTTAGGAGTTTTAATGTTTGTTCCTACTGTTTAGCAAGGTAAAAGGGGTTTTGATTACATGAATGGATAAGCGAATGATGGTGGATGCTTTCAAGGACTATCTCACAACGTTAATTTGCACATTGTCCAGATATAGAAATGTAAACCAAGGATTTTAGTGATGTAAAGCTAGGATTTTAGCTATGTAAAGCAAGGATATAGTGCAACAAAGCAAGGATATAGCATAACGAATACATATGGTCCAAAGAAGTGGCCATCTCAAGAGGTTTGTGGAAAGCATGTTTTTTGCATTTTGTCCATAGTGTTGATCAAGATCAAGGGATAGATTTGGATAGGAGGCAGATATGATAAGCAAGATCAAAAGGGAGTAATGAAGGATGTAAGCAAGCAATGGATAGGAGCTAAAGGGTCTAGATCAAGTGTAATAGATAGGACACACAAAACCTGTAAAGATCCTTAACCTTGTCAAGATCAAAGCTAGAAAAGGGATATGAACGTAGATAGAGCAGATGAGGGATAATGGAGGATGAAGGATAATGGAGGAAGATGGATAATAGATGGATGTAAATGGATGGAACTTGCCCCTAGTGTAAAGTGCAAAAAGATAATGGATTACGCATGACACCTGTTTGCCAGGTTTTCATCATGGTACTTGCCCAAGGCGCCACAACAAGTGGTTTTCACACAAGGACGAATTTATTTCTCTTTACTTTTTTTTTTCTAATTTTTTTTTTCTTTTTTTTGGAAGATAATGGAGGCATGATAGGGGATGGAAGAAGGACCCCAACGTCTCGCTTCTTTGGATGGTACCCTTAGAATATGAGTTGCAATAGACCATGGCTATGAATGTATGCTCAAAGATGTTGGAAGGATAATGAAATGAAACTAGGGCAGGGATTTATGCAAAGGATTGGATAAGAGGGATGGAAGGGTGAAAAAGAGGTATTGGATAATGGATGGGATGTTGGAATAATTGTGTATGGCTAGATGGAAATGTTTGAAAGATCAACATTGGCACACACCTTGAGGGATGGTGAAGAGAAGTGAATCTTAGATTCTGAGATTTGGATGGAGGAAAGGTTACAGATTTTGGGGCATAAGAACCCAAAATGGACGAAGGAGGTGATGGAGGAATAGAATCGGAAGGTTTGGATGGAGGAACAACAATTTTGGATGCCAATTTTGATTTTTCTTCAGATTGTTGTGATTCAAGAAGCCGCTTAGGGATCCACATGGTTTTTGATTTTTCATTCTTTTGTAGTTCCTTAGAACGCATTGCTTGTACAAGTGCCTTAGGAATCCATATAAATTTTGACTTTTTTTCTTTCTTTGTGGGCCTTTGTGGCATTTTGTATTTTTCTTTTTCTTTTTGGATCATATTTTGCTTTTTTTTGACATGTCATGGGACTTGTTGATCCTTGAATATATGTGGATTACTTGACTTCTGACTTTTATGTTTGGCATCCAAATTGACTGGAGAAGGAAACGAATGTGTGGATGGATAGGAATGATATGAAGGTATTTTAGATGGATGGAAGGTACTCGAAGACATGTGCCTTTGTTGATCCCACATAAGGGATGGAGGGATATAGGGACCTAGAATGGATGGAAGAGGTGAAGGGGAAGGCGTGTATTTGGATTTAACTGGATAAATGCAAGATTTATGAGAGATACCAACATCTTGAGAAATGTCCCTAAGGCCATGACCTTTAACACTTTCTTTAATATGGAGGGGTTCTTTCTTGTGGAGATCTACCCCTTTGCCTTTATAAATATTTTGACATGTAGGATACACTTTTCTTTGGAAAGAAGGCACGAGTCCATTATGAGATGGAGGTGGAATGTAGGGAATGATAGGATCATGATAGGTATTTGTAGGCATGATGGATCCTTGAGGTGAATATGGAGGATTATGACAAGGAGATGAATGGATACTTTGATCTTGACATGGAAGAGGACCATTGGATAGAGTAGGAAGGGTGTTTGACTCTTCATTTTGAATAGGATCATTTGAAAAGGTGGAAGAGGCATCATGATCTTGCTTAGGAAGTGGATTAGGAATGGGATTTGGAAGGATTCTTTTCTCTTGAGATGGAAGGAGTTCATCTTGGAAGAAATGGAAAGGTATAAGGGGATCATCATGGGATTCCAGGAGAATAGGATCTTTCTCAATCATTAGATGGGATTGAGGAGTTTTGGTGTCTTGATCTTAATTTATGGTAGGACTTATTTTTTCATTTTCCAAATTATCCTCTTGACATAGAGTCACTTCTAAAGAAGGGATAGGATTGTGCATAAGCATAGGGGATTCTTGGAAGGTCTCCATATTTTGACATGATGTGGATGCATTTTGGAAATGGCCTTTTGGAGTGGGTATGTTTGGAATTGAAGTGTATGATGGCATAGGATCTGGGATTTTTAAATCTTTAGAGGAACTTGTATCACTATTTCCATTAACTTGGATTTCCATAGGAGATAGCCCTTGAAGATAAACATGAGAAGTTTCATTGTTTGAAGGAGATGGTATGGATTGTTACTAAGAAGTTTTAGGAGATGAAGACATCATGGAAGGGATGGAGGATACATATGGAGCCTTGCTAGACATAGGTTCATGATTTTGATTATGCTTAGAAGTAGTTCCTTCTTTTTCTTTAGGTGAGCCATTAGGATCTTTAATTTCAATGACACCATCATCAAGGAGAACTTGAATCTTATGTTTTAATTCCATACACATTGAAGTCTTATGTTTGTTATGCCTATGATATACACAATAACTACTCAAGACTACACATCCCCATGTGGTCTTTTTAGGCAATATGATAAGATTGTTCTTAATAAGCTCTTCCAAAGCTGACTCGATAGATTGCCCCAAAGGTGTAAACCGTCTATCTAGGGAATAGATGTCTTTTTGTTTTGGTGAAGGTGTTTCATGAGCTTGTTTGAGATTTGGCTTTTGATTGTCAATCATTTGCTAGTATTTGATCATCAAATCACATAATCGTTTTAGCACTTCTTGAATTTTCTCACACTTGATATCATACATTTGTTTTTCAAATGGAGTCATTGATCTATTTTGTTGGATTTCCATGTCATATATTTCTTTCTTTATATCTTGAAGCATTTGAGCATAGGTAGCCATGGGAATTGGAACTAAGGTATCCATGAGATTCTTACTTTTCTCAAAAAAATTAGAAGAACTTTTGGTTTGAACAGGCATGTTTAACCGACAGGACCGAGAGCGAGATGTGTTGCAGAAGTTAAGATCAAATTGTAGCTAGTAGTTCGTTTAACATAGTGATTGAGAGAAGTAACTAAGATCTGGTCTAGTTTCATGAATGATCCATCCTGTGTAAGATGTTATCTAAGTTAACTTAGGTTTGATAAGATGTTTGTTTGAACTAGCTTAAAGATGATCGACAAAATCGTGCAACGCAATGGCAGAGGTACACTATCAAGGTTGTTTATGCTTAGGAGGATGATAACTAGTTTTAGGCTTGCTGTAGACTGTTTTGGATAGGTTTGATTGTTCTGGATTGGCAAAATTAGGAATTCATACTATAGAGGATTGGACAGAGATGAGATTCTGACTGATAGAGTTTCAATGACTAACGACTACTGGTTTTTGATAAGGACTGATGTTTCAATGACTGACAGAGGCCAATTTGGACACAAATAGAGTTTATCACTAATTTTGTTTGTTGTTTTCTCCAGTTTTGGTATTCCAATTTTAGTTTTAGGGATGAAAACATAGAAAACATGCAAGATATATAATAATTCAATCACAACACGCTAACCCTATGGAAGTTGGCTTAGAGAAGAAAACCTTTGCTTGTTGACTTAGGTACACACCCTATAGCTAATTAGAATATAGTCGTTGAGTCTCACGCAATGGATTCTCAATGCCGTATTAGCCGACTCCAAACGCTAATGGGGGCACGATATGGAAAATGTCTTGGGAGAGTTACTATCTCTCTTGCACAAAGATTATCAACATTTCGGAGGTGAATCAGGTAGCTTGTATCTTATAGTTCTTAGTTAGGAATTCCGTTTGAAATTACCCCTTGAAGTGATGCAAGCATGATTGAGGCCTATAACCCAACAAGGTACCGAAACAAGATGTAGTCACGTAAATGTGATTGAGACCGCGAGGCCCTACAAAATGCTCGATATGAGAGATCTCAAAGAGAAAACTCAAATAATCTCATCCGCTGAGACTTTAATCACCAGAGGCCTATTTATTATATTGAGTTGGAATGCTCAGGTCTAGCTATACTCACTTGGGTTGTTCTCACAGGGTAATTAATTTTACCCACTGTGACAAGCCCGCTAAAGGTACACAAATCTCAAAACTTAGAAAAAAAGCTTCGAGGATCTACATTTCTGATTGTCTATAAAAGACAAGAGCATACTCTCCTACCTCTTAGATTTTTCTGAAAACATGAACAACAGATTTTTTCTTTAACCAGATAGAAATTTAAGTGCCTAAGAAAATACTAAATGAATACATAATGTTTAGTTGATTCTCCTTAGGCAACCTGCAAAACCAATATGTCAGCAGTCATTTTCTTCTTGATTCTTTGGCAGGTGTATGTTTGATTGATAGATTCTTTGACAAGCATCCTGCAAACATTAAAAGCCCAAAATTAGTTCCCAAAATAATATTAAAAAAATCATCAAAAGAAAATTCTAGCATGCAAACTGTAAATTAAACTAATCTAACAAGAATTTCCATTTTTTATGACCATCCTAGTTATGACAGTTTTGATAGTACTTCACTATGTCATTTATAACGTTTTAACCAGAGATAATTTGGAAAATCGCTTCAATGGAAATGTGGAAGACTTTGATTTACAAAACATGTTAAAATTTGGATTAGATCCAATGGTTCAATAAACATTTATGCCCTCAGAACCGAGACCATGTTTGACTATCACAGAAGAATAAATAAAATGATAGTCCTGCACTCTGTCAATCATAACTTTTAAACCCAAAATCTTTAGGAAAATCCCTTCAGTGAACCTGTAGAAAATGTTTTGTTACACAACATATCAAAAATTGGTTTAGATCCAACAGTTAAATAAAAAGTTATGCCCTCCAAACCGAGGCCATTTTTTGACTGTCACAAAAGAATAAGTAAAATGATAGTCCTACACTATGTCAATCATAACTTTCAAACCCAACATATTTAGGAAAATCCGTTTGGTGGACCTATAGAAAACTTGGTTCTAAATAATATATAAAAAGTTGGTTTAGATCTAATGGTTAAATAAAAATTTATTCCTTCCAAACCGAGACCATTTTTGACTATCATAGAAGAACAAACAAAAACAAAGATTTTTATCTGCAAATTTAACACATGTTTATTAGTTATAAAAACCAAACATTAAATTTGTTTAAGAAATATTAGAAATCTTGTAGTTGTGGGTTTGAGCCCCACGGTGGGCACCAAAAATGTGTGTGTGAAAAGTGAACCTGTATCTGTTAGCACAACACTTCAATCAAGTCATTACATGCATGGTTAATCAGATATAATCAATGAATAATAAACCATAACAAATCGACCCATTGCCTTCTAAAAGATGCAAGTATAAGATTTCTCTCGGATTATAAGCAATACTAGTGACTAGACAACATCAAGACGAAGGATTTTATGTATATGAACATGATGAATGCTAGATGGATGCAATATTAATCTAACAATATTTTTGCAATATTAAACTAAATGATTTAATCAATATGAAACAATTAATATGCAATATCTCAATGAAATCCTAGAGAAAAATAGTATAATAACAATATATTCTTTAGCCTCCTTAAATGAGAGATGAGAGCCTGAATTTATAGAAAATTCAGAAAGAAACCAACAACTGAGATCAAATGATGATGAGTGGTCAAGATTTTCCAAGAGGAAGCACAATCCAGGTGAATTGATATGATTGGATGCTTTTATCAATTTTAAAGGAAGTTGAACTAAATTTAAGATTAAAATCAGGAAAAAACTGATTTATTCTCTATTTCATTCAATTTTAATATTTAATTGTTTTAATTGCTTTCTTTGAGATTATCTATCAATTTTTAATTTGTTTTTTCAAGATTATCTCCAATTGATTTATTTTCTCAAATTTTAATTCTTTTTTGTCAATTAATTCCTTTTTTGATTTATTTCCTTTTTTGAAGATTTGTGCTCATAATTTCCAATTCCTCTTTCTTGATTTGTTTCCTTTTTTGAAGATTTGATGGAAAATTGATTTATTTAATTAAATTAATTCCTGTTTTTGATGATTTAATGGCAAATTGATTTATTTAATTAAATATGCTAGGATATTTAATAAAATAAATAAGAAAATTGTTTAAAATGATTTAATTGGAATGATTTAATTAATTAAATAAATATTTAATTAATATTGAGTGATTGATTTTTCCATGTGACATTTGATGATTTTAGAATTAATTGTGTGCTCAAGATTTATTTAATTGCCTTTGGTTATGACCTTGGTGATGTTGTCGAGATTAGGGGCTCATGGTTTAGATGACCATTTTTAGGGTATTATAAAAACCAATCATAAAAGCTAGAGTTGACATCAATGACAAAATATCAATGCAACACATAATCAATTCCTTCATATTGACAATAGATCATATTTCACAATTTCTTTTATTATCTTATGTTCATAGAAGATACAAGAACTAGAAACAGAGTTCAACCGGTTGGATTAAGTTACCTTGTATTTGATTACCATGCTTGGAAATTGAACATCTTTATCTCTGATGGTTCTAATCCGCATCGACCGGTTGGGAAATGTGGCACCGGTTAGGTTGTTCACTTCATTATTCAAAATCTTCCTCCTACCTGGTGTCTGTCTGACGTGGGGTAAACTGGTGATAGCACGAATCATCTAATTGGTGATTTTGTAGTGTCGGTCAAGCCACCCAAAATTTCCATGGACTCGACTCAGCACGTACCGAATCATCTCATCCTTGAAATTGGCCGTCTCCAAAATATTGGTGAAATCTTGATCCCTTAGAACTTGGAATTTCGGTTTGATCAATCCATCCTTGTTCAGCAAAGTGAATAAGTACATTTATTTAATATCTGATGATCCTAGATCCTCCAGAGTACAGTGAATATATGCTCTCACATCTTTTGCATAGAGAACTCTATCAGGAACCCTAGAAAATATGTCGATTGATTCATAAACCTTTGCAATTTGAGGGCATTTCTTCAATTTTGGATGTGGATGATCCTTCATGTCAACCACAATAGGGGTACCCACATCTGTCGGAGTGGGAGCAGATCTAGAAGCCATCACAATTTCAGAAAGGTAGCGTAAAAATAGAGAAAATACCTCTCAACCTAAGCTGGTGAAAACCTTTGAAAAGTCCACTTAGAGAGTATTGGAAATTGCTGGAAAATGTTCTTAATTGACTTGATCATCTTAAACCTGCTTTTCTTCACTCTGAGTGTTGCATGATCAGAAATGAAGCAACTTATCCCTTTTAATCCTATGAAACCCTAATTTCTTATTGACCTTAATGCATGCTGACATATCATATCAGATTCAAAATCCAATAACTTAGTGCCGGTTATCCTCTAAACTGACTTCACCAAGATTTGAAATAAGCTTTCAGACCACTGCCAGCGATAATAAAGAATTTGTCATTAATTTTCCTCCCGCTAAGGATAATGCCTTAGTTACTGGATCTGTTTCCTGTCGGTGCAGAAACATTCTGCTCTATCGATTGAGTAAACTGGGGAATTTGTCTCTATAGATTGATCATTAGATTTCCTAACACACTATTTAGAATGAGCTTGTTGGATTTCATCAACCTTTTTCTTTCCCTTCTCATTGGATGTGTCAATCCCTTCTGGTGTATTCTTGATTCTACAATATTTAGCAATGTGTCCTATTTTGTTGCATGCATAGCAAATAAAATTGTTCTTCTTGATTGCCTTGTTGTATCCTTGACCATTCTTTGACCTAGATTGATTAGCCATATTTCCAAACTTTCCTGGTACATGACATCTCACTTTAATTCTACAATCTTTTGTCCTATGACCATAATTTTTATTTGAACACTGACCAAGAAGTGCATTATTATTCTAATTTTCTCTATTCTTGCATTGACTTAGTCTATAACCAAACTTATTAAAAACAAAGCATCTATCATTAAATTTACGTGCATTGGATTGTCTTACTAGTGATTTCTGATTCTGGTTGTCTTGTAGATTCCCTTGATTTGTAGTAATGGAGCTTTCTCCATGCTCAAATCCAAGACCTCTAGTGTCTCCAGTGTCTCTTTGATCCTTCAATAATTCATTAAGCCTTGCAGAACTGACCTTGAACTTTTCTTTGTATTCATTTGTAGCATCCATATCACTTCATAGGACTATCATCATTCTTTCCAACTCTTGCTCATTGTTCTATGATTGCACCAACTCAGTTCTCAACACATCATTCTCATGTGTCAACCTAATGCAATCCTCAGATTTGTCTTTCAGAGATATAGAAATATTTTCTTCATTCTTCTTCTAGTCTTCAATATCCTTGGACATCCTCATGGTCATGGCTTTCATTTCATTCTTCATGACATTATTCTCCTGACTCAGCTTCTAACATAATTCCTTAAGGGCATTCTTCTCTTCATCATCTCAATTTTGTAAGAGTTCCTTCCTTTTAGCTTGAGCAGATCATAACCTCTCTTACAGGGTAAGGATGAATTCCTCTGTAGAATTCAACTCATCTTGCAGCTTCAAGTTCTTCAACCTTTTAGCATCATAGTCTTCAAGTGCTACTTCAAGCTCCTTCTGTAGAATCATCTCCATAGATTCCAGATTTAGGGTCTTCCTCAAGCTGTTAGACTTATTCCGAGGCACCAAGCTCAGGTACCAATTGTTGGAATATAAGAACACTGAGAAGGGGGGGGGGGGGGGGGTGAATCAGTTTTGTGATGGTTATAATACTTTTAACCTTATTGAAAAATCCAATTATTAACCAGTATGTATAAAATATAGTAACAAGAAGTAATATTAATTCAACCACATGAATCAACACCATAACATAAAGATTTATACATGGAAAACCTCAAAGAGGAAAAACTACCATGGGATTGGTGACCCACAATATCTATCCACTGGCCAACTGAATAAATATTACAAGAGGGGCCTACACATGCAAGAAGACACACTGCCTAGAGCACGTTGCTCCTCACAAAAGGAGCCTCAATTAATACAGATCCAAAGTACCAAATTACAAACAAAAACTGAATTCGGAATGTGCATCTACTGTACTAGATGAGTTTCGGTTTAAGCACTATTTGTACTAGTTTATACTATAACCTCCCTTTCTGGTAACTTAGATCTCTTCCAAAACCTATAGATAAATAATAAAGAATGATTACAAATCATTACATTCACATTCTATCGATCAATATCTCGCTCACATAACATCACATAATCTATCGCATCTCATATCTTTCATATCTCCAAAATGACCTAACCCAGACTGACTTATATACCCATTTACATGAATAAACACAAATGTCTTATGTCAACTTATAGTCATATTACAAAAGAAAAGACACATCTTGGCCAAAACAAAATATAAGCATGAAGAAATATGAATGTTGTTGCTTCCACACTTTCCGGATCAATCTCCTATGTCAGCCTTAGAATACTAGTTCCAAGTTTATCAGTTACATGCATGTCAGTTCCTTGAATGCTAATGAAGTGAATGTCAGTTACATTGATTGTTGGATCTATCATGATGTGTGTTTCCATCAATGACAACAACTATAACCCGAATGAGTGTTAATTGCCAATAGACAATGGGTTTTACAAGGCTCCCACAACTTGTTTGCAATACAAAGAAGAACTCACTCAACTAGATCTCCACCTCTATTGGAGAAAAATTAAAGTCAAAAAGAAAGTCAAAAGCAACAACTTTACAACCAAGAGATATAGCACCATTATCCCCCCAATAGAAGTTCCAGGCACCACTAGTAGCATCAAACTCCACTTCAATAAGACAAAGGTCAACTCTAGGCACATCCATCTCTCCCTCAATAGAAGATGGGACCACCTCTAAAGGAGAAACCGAAGCAGCCCAAAGATGTAGACAATAAAGCACAAAGGTCAAGGCTAGGAAAACAAGGAGGAGGGAGAAAATAAAACTACCATCGAATAAAAATCCAGGAGTCACAAGAGATAAGCAGAGAAATCTAGACCCTATCATAATACAGGACACTAACCAAAGAGGCTCTAAAGGAACCCAAAGCAAAAAAGACTCCCAAAAAATCAAGGTAAACATAGGAGCATAAGGAGATATGATGGAGGTCCATGTACACCAACACTCCCCTTAATCTTCATTATCAAGTGTATTTGCAATACCAATTCCTTTCCTAAGATGTTCAAAAAAATTCTTTGCAAGCAGCTTTGTGAAGATGTCTTCTAGTTGTTCATTAGATCTACAAAATTGAAGATATATGTCACCGTTGTTCACCAATTCTTGAATAAAATTATATATTGTATCAATATGCTTGCTCCGTTTATGAAAGACATGTTTTTTAGATAAAGAAACTACTTAATTGTTATCACAATAAATTTTCGTAAGTTCTTCTTGTTGATGTCTCAAGTGTGAAAGTAGTCTTCTCATCCATACTACTTGGAAAGCTACTGATATGGCTGCAACACATTCCTCTTTAGCTGATGAGTGTGTCACAATTGGTTTTTTCTTTGATGCCCAAGAGATAGCACCTGATCCTAGATGGAAGATATATCTTGGAGTTCTTTTTCTATCATCCATGTTACCTCTCCAGTCACTATCTGTATATCCAATCACTTTGTAATCATCTGAAGATGTATACAAAATTCCAAAGCTCTTTCTTCCAGCTATATAACTTAAAACACTTTTTCCAACTTTCCAATGTGATTCCTTTGGTTTTTCCATGAAGTTAGAAATGAGACTAACCCCATACATGATATATGGTCTTGTGGTAGTTAGATACATGAGGCTACCAGCTAGTCTTGTGGATTCACATTTGTCATTTGAAATCTCTTCAACAAATAATTAGCATATTTAATTTGACAAATAAAAATGCTTTGATCATTTTGACTTACCTCTATCCGAGGAAAATATTTCATAAGCCCCAAATTGGCTATATCAAATTCTCTTTCCATGGCTGCCTTGAATGAGTTAATTTACATGTTGCTTGTGAATATCAAATAATCTACATACAAAAAAAATATCAGGATTTTTCCTTCATTGTTCACTTTGACATACAAGGTTGGTTCATTGCCACACTTACTAAAACCATTGTTCACAAAATAGGAGTCTATTTTGTTGGCAAAAATAATGAAGGAAAACTAAGAGGGGGGGGGGTGGTGAATCATTTTTCACCAAATTAAACCAATTAAGCACAATCTTAGATTTCAACCAACAGCAGCAAGAATAAATATAAACACAATAAAAACAACACACATTACACCAAAAATTTGATGTGGAAAAACCAGTTAAGGGAAAAACCATGGTGGAAAGATGCCCACAATAAGATGATACTCTACAATAGTATGTGTAAATATTAAAATGGAGAATGCAGATGCATTCAAGCAAAATGCCTAGAGCTCACTAATCAAATTAAGTTGCACAGAAGGCTCCAACCCTCAAGGAAGGTTCACTACCTTGCAATATTGATCAAACTACAATCCGGATTTCATGAACTACAAATATGGCATCTGCTAATGCATGATGGTAGTTCCGATTAATCTCTTTTGTCTACCCTACAACAATATCTACTCAGTACTCCCTATGAAGGATAAATTTTCTTATGCATAAATACACAACTCTATGATAATATAGACACCGCAACCATACCCAAATTACACAAATTAATACCTATTTATACAATTCATCAACCTTGACTACAAGGTCGACCAAACCCTAAACCCTTAATTAGAAAATTACATCACATGATACATAGATCAATCACTGGACATATATAATGACATAGATGACATAGCATGGACCTAAATCAAATCTCCGAACATGTATCACCACCAAAAATCTCAGCAAGATCAACTGCAACACGTTACACCACCAAAAATACCGCATACCTTGAAAAATATCACCAGATCACCAAAATCACCAAGAACACGCACAAGGATAAATGCGTACCACCAAAAGAAATAGGACATGATCAGGAAAAACCAAAAAGAATGTTAGAACCATCCTCAATAGTTGCACCAAGACCATTTAATCAAATCTTCATCATTCAACACGCTAACTCTCAAGAACACCAAAACAATAGCAATTCAGACTAGAAAGATAACTTGTAGAGCATCAAGGAATGAACCATCTAAATGTAGATACACATGAAAAACCAAAATATTCTTCCAAATCTACAACCAAAGATATGATCATACTAGAGCACAATGGATCTGTTAGTATATTGGCATACCTGATAATGTGATGTTATTGATGAACTGGTATAAGGATTGTTGGTGATGATATTGTTTGATGACTTATATGATTATCAGTTTGTGTTGTAATTGATGGCAACCATGGTTATATTGTTCTATCATGTTATCTAAGTCATCTATGATTGACCGGAAAGCTATGGAATAGATTTGACAATTAACTAGCACATAAGACTTTAATCAGTAAATGTGAAACTGGGTTATTTTTAAGTAATTCGATTGTGATATTGATGAGAAATTTGGTGTGTAGATTGGAATATGTTTTGCTAACATTGTAATGAGGTTATGACCATAACTGTATTGTGTTTCGGCTACCTGAATTCGTGTTTGTGATTGGCTGATGTATTTTCTGTAGGGTTTTAGTAGGGTTTAAGAACCAATAATCAAATCTTATAACCGGTAATGATTTTGAGTTCAGCAGTGTATCACATTATGTTTGTAAGATGGTGATTACATGACTAAATCTGTGTGAAGTATTTAAATGATTTTTTGGCACAATCAAAGAGTGATTTTTTTGGGAATGAGTGAAGTGTTTACTACAATGTGCTAAGGGTTTGAAAGTGTATCAGATCAATGTGAAATGATCATTAAACAACTATATTTGATTTGTAATTGACTGAAATGATCCATATGATGCTATAATGAGTTGTAAACATTTGTGATGGTCTATGATGTAAATCTTAGGGTTTTGTAACTGACTAAGTTGTAAAGTCTATTTAGGGTAAGTTTTTGATGGTTTTACTATGTCACTGATCGAAAGAAGAGTGTGTGGTCGAACTAGTGTGTGTTTCTGCAAGAGATAAGAAGATTGGAGAATAAAAGGATCTATACAAGTAAGAGTGCTATTTTTCAGATCGTACATCTATTGTTCCCTAACAGTTGCAAAAGACTCAAAATCCCTTAACTGGGTAGGTCCTAATAGTCCTGATTGTAGAAATCCCTTCGGGTGACTCATTAGCTTGGGTTCTAAATCCTGTCAGAAGGTTACTCCTAACAGAGTAAAAATATTAAAAGGGCTGAGGTAAATCCCTTAACTGGGGGACTCCTAATAGGGTATGCTCCTAACCAAGCATATTTGTAAGGTCCTAATCGAGCTAGGCTCCTAACAGGGTGCATTCTGAAATAGTGCAAAAATCTTGTTGGTACAAATTCCCATCATGGCTTTTCCCATTTGGATTTCCACATGAAAATATTGGTTTTCATGTGTTGCTTGATTTCTTATGTGTTGAGTTGATATCTTTCTATTTCATGCATGTTGATGAACACTTAGAATGAATAGTTTGATAAACTTGATTAGTAGTATGATTTCAATTATTACCGATACTGTTTACGAGTTGTTTTGAAATAAATTTTTGGTGGTTGTTAAATTTTTAAAGTTTATTGTTATTATTGATTCACCCCCATCTCAGTAATAAGTGGTTCCTTACAAATAGAAATTGGTATAAGAGCATTGGTCCTCTATGTGCAGCTTAACTGCTTAAGGAAAAGATCAGGAGGAAAATGATGAAGGAGGGTCTAAAGTTTACTAAGGACAAATAAAAAATATTTAAAGACATAATTAATATTTATGTCAAATGTATGGGTTCTTAGTTTTGGCAACATGTTACTACTATGTATGTACCCCCTACCAGTCCTCTAACTCTAGATTAGCTTAAGGAGCACCAAGAAAATAATCAAGAATTGGAAGCTATTGTAAGTGAACTATCTAGTACTGAATACATTGATGCACATGGATTAGAAACTACATATGAAGTTTGGGGGAAATTAGAACTAATCTATGGTGGTGACAAACATGTTCAAAAAGCTAAGGAAGATAGTTTTAGAGGTAAATTTGATGACATGAGAATGGTTGAAGGTGAAAATATAGCTCAGTATGGACAAAGGATTAAAGAGGTTGTTGGTGGTATTAAAAGTGTTGGAGGAAAGATTGAAGATGACACTGTTGTAAGTAATATGTTAAGAACTCTTTTACCTGCCTATGCTATAAGGGTTTCTTCTATTGAAGAGTTAAGGTCAGTAAATAGTAAAAACATCACTGTTGATTCTCTTATTGGTAAACTGACTACATTTGAACTAAATGTTTTTTATAATAGTGTTTCTAAGACATCTGAATCAGCTTTAAAAGCATCTGTAACTGGTACACCTATAAGAAAAGTGAAAGATGTATGCCACAGTTATTGGTGCAGATCTAGTCATGGCAGTAGTAGAGGAGATAGTAATGATGAAGATCATCTAATGGAGTTTGAATCTCTTCTGGCTAACAGACTTCGAAGAGGCACTAGTAAATATAAAGGTAAACAACCTCTTAAGTGTTTCTCTTGCAATAAGATTGGAAAAATTGGTGCAAATTTCCCTGACAGTGACATTAAGGAGAAGTTTAGGAAATATAAAGGAAAATGAAAGAAACAATGCTATGTTGTAGTTGATGAATATGTTATAGATGAGTAATCTAAAGATGATGACAATGAGGATATTGTCTTTATTGCTGTGAAGGAAGATCTGACTAATGAAAAAGCCTTGGTATCTTTGTTTGACTCTAGTGATGGGTGGATAATAGATAGTGGTTGTTCACATCACATGATTGGTGATAAGAATAACTTCATATCCCTTGAAGAGTTTGATGGCAGATTGGTAAGATTTGGTAATAACTTACCTTGCATTATAAAAGGTAAAGGATCTATTTGACTGAATGGTAAGAGTAATGCAGATGATGTTTATTTGGTTGAAGTATTAAAACATAAATTGATGAGTATTGGACACCTAAATGATAAAGGATATCACCTTGAGTTTTAAAAAAGGAGTGTGCAGGATCATGGGATGCAATGGAGATTTGATTGCTACTGGTAAATAGACTAGAGGAAATATTTTTCATATGAATGCTAATTTAAATGGTTGTTTGGTGGCTAAAATTGCAGATAGATGGTTGTGCCACAAAAGGTTTTGTCATGTCAACATTGATAATTTGATAAAGGACAAAAAAATCAAGTATGGTGAAAGGTATACCCCAACTTGTCAAACCAGATAATGTGTTAGGTAAATATTATCAGATGGTAAGATGAATTCGGCATCTTTTAAGAGTAAATACTTTTCATTAGAGAATATTGTTGATTTAGTGCATGATGATCTATGTGGTCCTATGAGGACTAGAATTTTTTATGGTGATACGTATTTTATGATTTTCACTAGTGATTTTTCAAGGCTGATGTGGGTAACTTTATTGAAGGAAGAATATGAGGTTTTCAACAAATTCAAGATCTTAAAAGCCCTAGTTGAAAAGGAAACCTACAAGAATTTAAAGTGCTTAAGATCAGACCAGGGTGGAGAATTTTTTTCTAGTGATTTTACTAGGTATTGTGAAGAACGTGGAATAAAGAGACATATGTCAGCACCTAGGAATCCACAGTAGGATGGCATTGCAAAGAGGATAAACAAAACAATAGTGGAAGCTACTTGAACAATGTTGATACAAGGTGATGTTCCAAAATTGTTTTGGAGAGAAGTAGTTAGCACTGATGTTTATACTTTCAATCGTGTTCTTGTGAATAAAGGTAATGATAAAAAACCTTATGAACTTTGGCATGGTAATATTCCTAATGTTAGGTACTTTAAAATTTTTGGTAGTAGATGTTTTATTAAGAGATGATTTTACTGAAAAGTTTGATGCGAAGAGTGATGAAGGGATATTCCTTGGATGTTCTACCAAGAGTAAATCATTCAAATGTTATAATAAAAGGACAAGAAAATTGTTGAGAGTGTTCATGTTAAAATTGATGAATTTTCTGACAAACCTGATGATTCCAGCAGATTTGAGCCTACTAGATAAAGAATAACTTGTGTATATTGAACTGGAAGTGCATAAGGAAGATTAGCAGAACAATGTAGAAATAGGAACTCAACCAGTAAGAGATGAAGAAGATGATGAAAATGAAGTAGAAAGCATTGCACCGAAAATGGTAATCCCAAGATATATAAGGATAAATCATTTAGAAGACTAGATTATAGGCGATAAGAAGAAAAATCAGAGAAAATTCATGTCTTATTTCAACTATTCAACCGAAGAATGTTAGAGAAGCTTTGAAAGATGAAGGCTAGTTGAATGCAATGAATGAAGAACATGAATAGATTGAGAAGAAAAATACATGGTCTCTTGTTCCTAGATCGGAAGACAAAAATGGTTATTGGGACAAAATTGGTATTCAGAAACAAACTTAATGAAGATGGTGAAGTTGTTAGAAACAAGGCAAGGTTGGTTTGCAAAGGGTATGCACAAGAAAAATATGAAGACTATGGTGAAACCTTTGCACCAATGGCAAGACTTGAAGGTGGTAGAATATTGTTTGTCTTTGCTTCTTTTAAATGATTTAAGTTATATTAGATGGATGTTAAATCAACTTTTGTGAATGGTATCTTGGAAGAAGTAGTATATATAGAGCAACCAGATGGTTTTGAATTGAGTGAAGATAAAAATATGGTTTGCAAACTATACAATGTTAGGATAACCGGTGAACAACTCAGAGCCAAGGGTGAATCCATTGTTAACAGATTATAACAATTAATCAATTATACAACCTTAAACCGGAGCACATAAATATTAAATACCGGTAAAGAAGAAACAAATGCCTGTAGAAACAGATACCGGTAAAGAAGAAACAGATGCCAGTAGAAATAGATACCGGTAAAGAATGCAACTCAATAATAAAATAGATAATCAACACAATGCAACCATACCACATAACAACATGATTTGTATGTGGAAAAACCGTGGTGGGAAGCCTATCCAAAGTCAGATGATACTTTTGTAGAAGGTATGTGATACAATGAGGGGCGTGCACATGCAGGAAAGCACACTCCTAGAGCACACTACTCATTACAAAAGAGTCTCACTGACTACAGAGAGGTTAAAACCACCTCAAGATATTTGGACAACAACCTAGTAGAGTGAACTACCAGAGATAGCATCTACCATGCATGATTACAGTCCTGATTAAGGTCAACACTAGAGGCCTTTGACCTCTTCTGTAGACCCAATTCGATCCTCAATGATCAACCTAATCGTTTGCCTAAATGATATTACAATATTCACACATTACATTCCATACACCATTCCATGATCTACAATGAGATCTTACATCAATTTATACCATCCCTAAGACCTAAATCAATTAGGTTGGCCACCTAAAAGGTATTACAATAAAATCTGATGCTTTGCAAAAAGGATTAGAATGTTTGATGGGAACACAACAACACAATAAGAGCAAGTTAAAACGTTAGTGTTAGCAACAAAAGACTATCCTAAACAAGCATATCAAGAGAGATATTAAACATGAAATCGAAAGCATGCAAATATAAAAGAGATAAACTACACTCCTCCAAATACTAACCAAGATTCTCATAGCTACTTGTCACTTGTTCCTCTCCTCTCCAAGTTCCACATGAGTGTAGCTCTCAGCTTTGCACTACTATGGAAGTCTTATGGAGATTCAAGATTGAAAGATGATTATGAAATATGCAAAATGCAAGCTAGAAATGAGAAAGAATGAGTTAATTAAGGTATTATCAATTTTAACCAAAAGATAATGTGGATTATGATTCACTCTAAAATGATCTCTTAAATTCACTATAACTTAGATGCATACAAGATTTTGGGATATAGATTATGAAAGAATGGGCTCTATTTATAGAAAAAATAGAGAAATGGATGGTTGAGATTGAATAATCTCAATAAGGGTCAGGATTGAAAGGTTTATGATCCATGTGAGGGCTTTCAACCCAATCCCCAGATGACAAATGTCATCATGAGATGGCTTGAGAGGAGAGGGAAGAAGCATTAAATGCTTGACATGACCTAAGGGTTACCCTGGGAGGGTTTGGTTAAGCTTGAGTTATTGGATAAAGCTTTTATCCAAGGATAATGCTATTATCCAATGGACAAACTCTTGTGGAAGAATTAGTGGGGATAAACATGCAGGTAAGTGGATTTAACCATTAATGGTCATGTAAGAGTCATTAATGGTTTGGAAGACTTTAGGGGTTAGCTTGTTGGAGACACAAAGCATTGAATGCTTTTCAAAGACTTTCGAGAATTTGAGAAGTGACTTCAAGTTTCTTTGGAATATGACAATAATTAGGAGATGGATTAGGCTAATTAGAAGGGATTAGAAGAGTAAGTGGATTTGGTGTGTGAGGGAAACTAAGATTTTAATTAAAATAAAATTCATTTATTTCAACAAAATAAGTGCAACTTGCATTTGTAGGAGAATGCAAGTGGGGGGGAGAATTTAGTGATTTAAATAAATATTTGATTATTTATTTAAATGGGAAAGGGAGGTTAAATAAAATAAATATGTTTATTCATTTAATTGATTGTTTTAGAATGTGACTAAATGAATTAATTTAAATAAATTGAATAGTTTATTTAATTAATAGGAGAAGAGGTTGAGGATGAATTAATTAAATATTAATTTAATTAACTGGTTATTGATGGTTTATTAATCAAATAAATAGTAAATATTTATTTAGTTAAGTAGACAGATTTATGTGACTACCTTTGCCCCTCTTTGAGACGGTGCAGTTTATCATGTCATTTCAAAGAAAGAAAAATAGGTGTGAAGAAATATGCCCCATAAATGTTAATTTAGTGGGTGGTATGCCCCCTCGAGAGATAGGCCGAAAAATTTCAAAAAATCAAGCAATCTCTCGAAAAGGAATGAGAAGTGGAGGGGAGGTAGAAGAGAAGAAATTAGCCATAATGGTGAAAGAATTGGAGAAATTAGAGTGAAAAAGGAGAAATGAGGGGGGTTGGAAGCTCATGGGGACCACGATGATGAGTGGGGTGAATTAGGGTGAGGGTTGGAGGGTATATATGGAGGGGAAGGGGTAAAAACAGACTCATTTGCACCTATTTCCCTAGCAATTTAGAGCTTTGATAGTGACTTTTGGTGAAGGAGCAAGCAACGATCATCATGTTGGTACCTATAGCAGATCATTGGCTAGAGAAGATCCGATGATTCAAGCGGCCAGATGAATACAGACTAGCGGTACGCAAATTTGATTGTTTTCTTTTTATGTTTTTTTGATATTTTTTTGCAAGCGTCCAATTCCAATCAAGACAATAGCTCTAAAACTGCGTTTTAGCATTTTTGTCAGCTCAAATATTGCTATTGTGCTGCAATGGCACTATTGGGTAGTAGTTTTAGTGCTAGTGATAGGTTTAGCGCATTTACTTAGCAGTAATAGTGCTATTGTATTTTTAGCGCTATAGTATAGTTGTTTTAGCACTATTGTCTTGGAATAGTGCTATTGGGTAGTGGTTTTAGCGCGTTTGGGTTTAGCGTTGTTGTGTAATGGTTTTAGTGCTATTGTTAGCAAAATAGCACGATTGTTAGAAAAAGATGCCCAAGTGTTTGAAAAATATCTCCTTATGCCTGTGTTGGGTGGATGGATGAGTGAGTTGTTTTGAATCATAGCAGCCCCGTTGAGACTAGGTCATTAAGATAAATGTTTGTTTTAGTCTAGGTTTGCCACGATCGATTACCTGTTGAGACCCAAAGATACTTGACCAAAGTATCTATTGATAGTCTATGTTTAAACTTAAGAAAGTTTGAAACAAAACAATTGATGATTATGTTTGATGTGTGTAGGAGGACCTTCCTATCTTACAGATGCGGGTGCGACATCCTGCCACACAACAGATGTGAGAGCAGTTCACCGAGGCAGAGAGAGATTGTGTTGCGGTCACTGGATTATTTGATATGATGTATCTTCCCATGATTTGGATGAATCACGGGCTGCTGACAATGCTAGTCAAGAGGTGGCACAACGAGACCTATACCTTTTACCTTGCGATGGGAGAGATGACAGTGACCCAGGAGGATGTGTGGTGGATACTACATATCCTGATCTGAGGAGAGCTAGTGACCTATGATCAAGGGTTAGGGACAACAATAGAACAAGGGATTTTTGAGGTGGAGGATGGGTTGATATCCTGGGAGGACATAACTGCACTATAGGAACTTTTACCAGTAGTGTTATCGGGGATTGTCAGAGGTTTACTTTGCTCTAATCGGCATTCACATGGACTGGCCATTGGTTGGGGCCAGGTGATCTAGCAGATAATGGTGGAGGGGACCCGCTATGCCTAGGGACCATGTGTGTTAGCACATCTATAGAGGGAGCTGCATGAGGTAGTGTACCAAGAGGTGAGATCTCTACGAGTAGGGATCACACTGTTACATGTCTGGGCATGAGAGCACTTGTTAGTTACATTGCCAGTTTGCTTGAGATTCAGGGTGATAGACTAGCCCTGTGTATGCATGTATGGAGGGATGATGAGCCAGCCCCACCTAGGGTTTGGCACCATGCTTTGGACGATTTAGATACAGTGATATGGAGACCATTTATCAAGTGCGAGCCTTGGGAGGATGATGCAAAGGCCCTCCCATATGTATTTGTGACACATTTTTGATTGGGCAGGCACCTTACCTCATAGAGAGATAGGTGCTATGGAGGGTGACTAGAAAGTTTGGACAGAGGCAAGGATTGTTGAGGGTATCAGGTGAGTATGCATGGGGTAGTACGGGAGAGGTTCCAGTGGGGACCAGTATTACCATATGATCAGGCCCTTGTTTAGTTTTAGACTTTATAGGCTAGACTATGGCAGATGAGGCCAACAATTGTGGATGCAGGAGTGAAAGATGAGTACATGCAGTATCATACTACGCACCCAATTCCAGACATTTCAGATCCGACTGAGATGATACCACTATTTGAGGACAAGAGGAGGTGGAAACAAAGGAGGAGAGGAGGTAGGAGTGGAGGAGGAGGAGGACGTGATGGTGGTGGAGGAGGAGGAGGAAGTGATGGTGGTGGAAGAGGAGGAGATGGGGAGAGGGAGGTGGTGGGGGAGGTTATGGTGGAGCAAAAGGAGGTGAAGGTGGTGGGGGTGGGGGATCTGGGGGAGCAAGTGGTTTTGGAGGGGGAGGTGGTGGAGGTGGTTAGTTACAGAGGAAGGGTAGAGGTGGGCATCCTTTGCACTTGTCATAGGGTCTGTTGGTATAATGTGCCACCAGGGCAGGAGGAGGGATGTGGGGGAGGGAGCTACAAATGGAGGAGAGGATCTGATAGAGATGGGAGCCACACTTGGAGGGGAGGATGTGATGGAGATGGGAGCCACAGGGGGAGGAGGGGGAGACCTACGCGAGAATATGATTTTCTATTTGCAGACTCGACTAACAGCAACTGAGGCACAATGAAGGATATGGATGTAAAGATAGCGGCTAGGGATGTTCAACTATCTTCTTAGGAGTTAGAGATGACAATAGTATGGAAAGAGTGGGATGATGCAGTTGATAGGGTGATCCAGCTGCATAAGACAGTTCGGTTTTTGGAGGGAGCACAAGAATAGGGTCTGATGGAGGTGGTTTTGAGTGCGATGCAACGGGCATGGGGAGAGATTGATTACTGGTGAGGTCTATATGAGCAAGTTGTGCCAGTTAGCCAGTGAGCTATGAGTTACTCTTAAATGCAGAGAGCGAGGTCAGAGCGATCACAAAGGGTACAAAGCAGTGGGGGTGTTATGGGTCCTTCTCAGTGGGATAGTGTAGGTGGAGCAGGGGGTAGGGGTGGTCCAGGGGGTAGTGGTGGTGCAACATCTAGTCAAAGTGCTATTTGAGAGACTTTTTGTATGCACTTGTTACTTTGTTATTTCGGACTGTATTTTGGAGGGCTCTTGATAGCCGATATTTTTTTTTTGACATCATTGTACTTTGATACATGTATGCATTTGCGAGATGATATGTGATATATGAGGAGATTCCATGTTATTGGGATGATATGCATATATATGATGACATGTATGGTTTTAGGCAAGATGATGATTATGATTTATTCTTAGATTCATGCGTAGATTCATGCTATGGATGATGTTCTTTCTATATGTTCATGATGATTTAATTCTATATGTATGTGATGGATGTTGTACTAACATGTTTATGTCGATTGGCAGATGTATGATGCTTTGTTGTAATGCTTATGAATGTAATGATGACTATGTATGCATAATTATGAGTTGAATGATGGATGATTTATGTGATAGAGAATACTTATTTATGTTGATGATAGGATATAATGATATGAATAAATGATGTATGTTGTTATAATGAACTTAAAATGAATCAAATGCTCATGTTTATGTATGGTGGTGTATGTAAATGAATTGATTTTAAATGGAGAAACAAATGTTGATACAAATGTGTATGTATGATCTAAATTAATGCACTTAATGATGGATAAACAAATGTTGATACAAATGTTTATGTATGAGCTAAATGAATGCACTTTAACGATGGCAAAACAAATGTTGATACAAATAAACACACACAATGAAAGGATAATGATTAACTACACCTTAATGCAATTAAAGGATGAATGAACAATTGCACCTTAATGGAATTAAAGGATGAATGAACAACTGTACCTTAATGCAATTTTAAAAGATAAGGAATACCTACACCTTAATGCAATTAAAAGATAATGAATATTTGCACCTTAATGCAATTAAAGGATAATGATACTGAAAAGTAAATGCAAATAAATGATACTAAATGCACATGAAGTGTTAAATGTCTTAATGTGATTAATTAAATTGATGAACCTAAATGAATATCTAAATGAATCAAAGTGAAATGAAATGATAATAAACTGAGTACAGTTGACGTAACTTAATATGATAATGCTTGGCCTACATGTTTTATGAATGCGAGGTGGTGAGAATTTGCAGATGTTAATGCAGATGTGAAATGATGTATCAAAGCACTCTATCACAAACTTATTAGGTGTTTTCTCATTCAAGCCTGAATTTCTTGCATGCAAACAATAGATATGAACATTGAATGAGAAAATGGATGGGTGATGTGCAACAGAATGCAATATATACAGATGAGATGAAATGACATTCCATAGAGTATTCATAGTGCTTTATTTTCCTCATCGATCATGGTAGTATCATTCTTGGTTGAGGCAGTAGGAACCAAGTTTGGAGCAGTGTACCTGTAAGCAAGCATTTGTATAGACAAGGAAAAGTGACCCTCCATTCTGGTTCATGTGCAGATGGTCAAGGTATACACTGTAGTGAGTAAGCCATAGTGATCTATGACTAGTTTTGCATAAGATCACATAGCTTAGTGAACTTCCCACATAGACACCATCAATACATGCCCCAGTACTTCACTAGAACAATCCACAGATAGCAAACAAAAGAATAAGATACCAGGAGCCATCCTGGCTACTCTAATCACTTGTGGATATCCTAGAGTAGTGTAGGAACCTTATATGAAATAAAAAAGATAACTAACAAATGAACCATGTACTTGATAGCTTAAACAAAATTTTCTTGTCAAAGAAAATGTTATCATGTCTTTGAAAGGAAGGATGCATCCTTGTTAAGATAGTTGTGTGTACCTGTGTTGATTATTTGGTTGATTTGATAAGTGATCATCATTTGAGTAGCTCAAAATGTTTGTTTGATGTCGTTGGTGATGTGTATGTACAAATTATTTTATGCGTTGCCATGTTTTTCATTGATTTTTGATGTTTTATCATGTTTTTGGATTTTTCGAGTGTTTTTGAATGTTTTTGAATTTTTTGAGTGTTTTTTGAATGTTTTTGGTATTGTTTCCAGACAGTTTTGAATGAGGAAAATCAATTAATCATAAATAATGTATAATCCACTTCCATCAATAGGTTAAGAGTATTGCCCCCAATTAGATGTTGCTATGAAAGCGGGATGCAAGATACATGAAGTAATAACACTAATTCACAAATCAATAACAAGCCATGGTTTCAATGATAAGTGAATGGATAAAATGGATGTAATCACAATGAGTTTGAAATACACTGGAGCCATAGCCTTTTATGAATGGCACCTGTTTACCAGTTTTTCACCATTGTACTTTCCCAAGGCACCACCGAAGTGGTTTTCACCATTTGGATGAATGATTTTTCTTTACTATTTTGATTTTTTTGTATTTTCTTCAGGACATTTTTCTGAATGTTTTGGGTGTTTTTTTGGTATGTGATGGAGCCTAATGCTCTATACAACCTATGTATGAAACCATTTGAGGTGCATGTTGTTGATCGGATCTACTAGTGGTTCACCTTCTAAAGTTGCCAACTGATATGCCCCAGACCCATATACAGTTGTAATAAAATATGGACCCAACCAATTTGATTCAAACTTGCCCTAATGTTATCTATTTGGTTGTTTATGAGGATTTTCTCTGAGAATAATATCACCTACCTCAAATGTATGAGGTTTAACCCAGTGATTATAGCTTCAACTCATATGCTGCTGATAGGCCTTGAGGTGGTTATATGCAGCTTGACGTCATTCATCAAGCAGTTTGAAGTCTTGAACACGTGAGACCCGATATGCTTCATCATTGATCAAATTGTGCAAGGAAACCTATAGAGAGGGTATCTCAACCTCAATAGGAAGAATGGGTTTTGCGCCATAGACTAGTGAGTAGGGAGTTATGCCTGTAGGGGTTCAAATGCAAGTTCAATATGCCCATAGTGCTTGATTTAAGTGAATGTGCCAATCATGGCCAGCATCATTGACTGTATTTTTAAGGATACTCAATATGTTTTTGTTGGATACTTCAGCCTGACCATTGCCTTGTGGGTAATATGGGGTGGAAAAGCAATGTTGGATATGAAACTTTTCACAGAGCTCACGGACATCCTGATTTTTGAAGGGGAGTTCATTATCTGTGATGATGGACATGGGTACACCATACCGACAGATGATGTAATTAAGGATGAATGAGGCGATCTATTTACCAGTGACTTGGGTAAGTGGAATGACTTCGATCCACTTTGTGAAGTATTCGGTGGCGGTAATGATAAATTTGTGGCCATTGGATGAAGATGGATGGATTTTACCCACAAGGTCAAGTCCCCATTGACAAAAGGGCCATGGTGTTGTGATTGATTGTAATTCCTGTGATGGTGCATGTATCAGGTCTCCATGAACTTAGCACTTCTTGCATTTTCTAACAAAATAGTAGGAGTCTTTTCCATGGATGGCTAGTAGTATCTAGCGCGCATGAGTTTCTTTGCTAACGAACGATCACTTGAGTGAGCCCCACAAATTCCTTCATGTATCTCTTCCAAGGCCTTTTTTATCTCATCATGTTCCAAACATCGAAGCAGAGTACCATCAAGACTTCGTCGGTATAGGGTTTCGGCAATAATGGTTTATCGAGCGGTTTGGCAGATGAAAGTTTTGCATTGGTTATTGGATTGGTTGGGAGGAAGTGTGTGATCATGAAGGTAAGTGAATAATTCACCATACCATGGGGATTCAGAACCGATGAGGTGAAATATCATTTCTATTTCAGGGATATCATAAGTGTGGATCCAAAGTTGTTCTACCAAGAACTCGTAGCGTGTTGAATTTTGCGAAAGAGCTAGAAGAGATGCAATTATAGCCATTGCATCTACAGCTCAATTATGATCTCTTGGTACTTGATCAAATGTGATAGTTGTAAATGATTCTTTGTAACTATCCACCATTCATTTATACAACATGAGTTTATCATCCTTTGTCTGATATTCATCAGTAACTTGTCGGATGACTAGTTAGGAATTGTCATAGACTTGTAGCTCTTTGAGATGCCGTTGTATAGCCAATTGGATCCCTGTGATCAAGGTTTCATATTCTACTATAATATTAGTGCATGGGAAAGTGAGCCTATATGATTTCAAGATTTTGTCACCTTGAGGTGCAATGAACATAATACCTACCCCTGAGCCATGTCTAGTGTAGGAGCCATCAAAATATAACTTCCAAGGTTGTGTTGTTGTAATCATGAAGAGTTATTCATCTAGGAAGTTAGAAATAAGAGGATGGTCACCTGTGAGGGGTGCATTGGCTAATTGATCCGCAATAACTTGCCCTTTGATAGCCTTGCGGTCCATGTACTCTATATAAAATTCACTCAGAATCATAACCTATTTGGCCAAGCGGCCTGTCAATGCTACTTTCTTGAGTAGGTACTTGAGTGGATCGATTTTAGAAATGAGTTGCACATTTTGTGTCAACATGTAGTGCCTCAGTTTGGTGGTTGCCAAGATAACTGCTAGGCAAGCTTGCTCAATAGGTTTGTAACTGAGTTCATAGCCTACCAATGTGCGAGAGATATAGTATACAACTCATTCTTTTCCTTTTGTGTTGTGTTATGCCATTAGTACTCCTAATGTTGTATTTGTAGCTGAAATATAGAGTAAGAGAGGTCTATTTGGATATGGTGGGATCAACAAGGGTGTATTCATTAGGTAATCTTTAAGAATTTGGAATGCTTGCTGCTAGTTTGTATCATAGTGAAAGCGGATATTCTTGTGTAACATATGCATGAAGGGATGACACTTATCAGCCAATTGTGCAATGAATCTTTGTATTGACTATAGATGCCTTTGTAGTGTCCTTAACTGACTGATGTTCTTTGGAGGTGACATGTCCATGATTGCTTTGACTTTCACTAGATCTACTTCAATGCCTTTTCTTGAGACAATGTATCCTAGGAGCTTCCTAGAGGTTACCCAAAGACACATTTCTTTGGATTTAGATAGACATGATACTGCTCTAATATGTCAAAGATTTTATCTAGTATTTCTAGATGACCTTCTCTTGTTAACAATTTTTCTAGTAAATCATTGACATAATCTTCCATCATGGTGTGCATCATATCATGAAAGACGGTAGTCATAGCTCTCTAATAGGTTGCCCCTGCATTCTTCAGACCAAAAGGCATCACATTCCAATAGTATGTTCCCCATGGGCATGTGAAAGAAGTTTTGTGTTGATCCTCTGGAGCAATCTTGATCTGGTTGTACGCTGAAAAGCCATCCATAAGAGAAAGCATTGCATGACCTATTGTTAAATCGACAATTATGTCTATGTTTGGTAATGGGAAGTCATCTTTAGGGCATGCTTTGTTTAAATCTCTGAAGTCTGTGCAGATGCACATGCCCCAATAGGTTTGCCGACAAGTACAATATTGGAAATCCAATCGACATAGTCAATTGGTCTGATGAAACCAACATCCAAGAGCTTTTTGAGTTCAACCTTGACAAGAACAACAATCTGTGGGTGCATCTTGTGAAGCTTTTGTTTGACTGGTTTAGCTTCCTTTTCTACTATTAGATAATGCATGACCAAGTCAGGATCTAAGCTAGGCATGTCTGCATAAGACCATGTGAAGTTGATTTTATGCTTCTGGAAGAATTCTATGAATTTTGGTTGTTCCTCTTAAGTTAATAGAGATGCCAAATGTATTTGGTGAGGAGTCTCAGGGGTCCCCACATTGAATTCCTTTGTTTCTTCGATTAGGATCGTTGATCTCTCCTGATTTGTACTAAAGGGGAGGATGTCAAACATTTCACCCTTAGGTATTTCGGAGAGGTTTTCACCTTCGGATATGCTCTTTATTTTTACTTTTTTGGGATCAAGAAGTGCCACTGTGTGGTTTTCAGTAAAAGATCCATGTTTTATTGTAATACTTTTGCAGCTGAAAGGTTTGGTATTTGCCCCAAAGTATGATATGTTGTTGAGTTCAATGGAAAACACATATTTGTGATCCCTGCTTGGTATGTTATCCCATAATTCTAAAAAATTTGTGAGTGCCTCATCGTTTTGGAAGTGGTCAAGACATGGGGGATTTGGCTGGTTCCAATTGATGAGTTCAGGGTGGATGATAGGCATTATCTCACTGATTAAGTTAAGTTTAGAGGATGCCTTTATAAGGGTTAATATAGACAAGTGAAATGGGTCGATGGTACTCTCCTTGTCAGATTCTGGTGTTGGATTCGATGTAGAACCTGCAGAAGGTACTTCTAGCTTAGGTTTCCAAAATGTTTTTATCCATGCTTCTCCATACACGAGTATATATTTATGAGGTGGTGGAGGTGATGTGTCTTCCTCATCTGAAGTATTTAAATTTACTCAATCAAAATCCCATTCATGTGAGTGTCTTAGAGTCACTTTCTAGCATACGGTTACTATATTAGGATGGAATATCCTTTGTGTTGAATAGTGCCTTAGTTACAGGTTTATGCACTTTTGGAGGTAGAGTTGGTGGTGTTATAAGAATGACTGGTGTTACTGACATTGCTGATAGGATTGGTGGTTCTATAGATATTGTGGGTGTGACTGTGGGCGGTATTGGTGCTATGGGTACCCCTGCTAGTGTTATTGGTGCTATGGGTAGTGCGGTTGGTGCTACTACTGCTATTTTCAGTTTGGTAGATGCACTTGGTACAACTACTGAGAATATTGGTGTTTTTGGTGCTATGGGTACTGTAGGTGTGATTGATGCTGCTGATTTAATGATCAGTCTTGTTGGTGTGGCATATATAGTCAAGGATGACCTTCTCGGAATAATGGGCTGATAACTAGGTTTGTTGGGTTTGCCTTTGAATCTGAGTTTAGGAAGAGATTCCTTTTGAAAACCTAGACCATTTTTGTCTTTGGGTTTTAACTTAGGTTGTAAGGGTTCATGTCGTCCTTGTTTTCAAGGGCCCAAATCACTCTAGCCATCATAGCCCATTCTTTGCATGATAGTAAGGCCTTTTCCATATTGATCAGTGGGTAGGTTAGCCTTGGGGCTATCTTCAATAGGGTCTTTGTAGATCCATTCTGCTAGGTCTTCATCCCTTGTTTCTTCCTCCTAACTTCTACTAAGGACAAATTGTGCCAAAGTACATGCCTTCTTAGCTGGTGGTGTTTGAAGCAACTTCTATGGTTTGTCGTGAGTTCTAGGGGAAGTGAGAAGTTGTCCAACATAAAAGAGTTGGCTAAGATTATATTCCCTAGGACCTTCCTTTGCCATTTTCTTTTTTAGCTTTTCTTGCTTGGGTATAGGGGTGATTGAATTGGAAAGAGAGGCCAGATTAACATAGGATGTGGAAGGGATAGCTTCTCTTTTGTTTGGTACGGTGGTTTCTGGATGATGATTAATATTGTTGCAATATGCGAAGGGATTTGCATCACCAAGGATTGTGATTTCTACACCATTATGTGGAAACTTGATACACTAATGATAGGTAGAGGGAACAACTTGCATGGAATGTATCCAAGGTCTTCCTGTCAAGAGATTATATGGAAGAGGGAGGTCTATAACCTAAGAAACAATATGCTTTATCATGGGCCCCACTCTGATAGGTAACGCAACAGCTCCTTTGGAATAATGCACTACATCATCATAGGCCTTAATTGTTATCTTTTTATTGGGATCCACTGATTTCACTGCATAGCCCAATGCTATGACCAACTGTAAGGTGCATATATTCAAGTGGGCTCCATTGTTAATCAAGACTCGCTCGATTCAGTGTTGTTTTATGAAGCCTTCAATATGCAGGGATGTGTTATGAGGTTGTTGGAATGATGAATTGTCACTTTCAGAAAAGGTGAGGCATGGTGAGGATTTGAGACTACCAGCCATAGCTTGAAATTCATCTGTATTAAAGTTGGCGGGGATTGAAGCTTCTTGGAGAGTTTGATCCAAGATTGTTTTGTGTGAAGGGGATAAGCACAAAATCTCTAATATGGATATGAGTGCAGGTGTTTTGTCCAATTGTTCCACAAGATTATATTTCTTGGGTAGGGGTGTTGCTCCTTGTGGTGCCACTCGAATGGTAATTTTACTACGATGTGTAACATCATTGCATGTAGGATTTGGATCTTTGATCGTGAGATTTGCAACTTGTTCATTAGCATCATATAGGTGATTCATAGTATAATTATAGGTAGCTTATGTATAATTAGTTGTAGTATCTATGTTGTGCTTGGATGTGGAAGGACCTCATTGATCATGTGATGGAAGTGGGTTTTTGAACATTAGATGATCATCATTTGATGTTTTAGGGTCATGTCCTTCTATTTTAATTTCTCCTTTGTCAATGAGATCTTGAACAAGATCTTTCAGTCGATGGAAATTGCTCATTTTATGTCATTTTCCTTGATGGAAGTCACAGTGTTCATTATCTCTCCACCATGGAGGTTTAACCTGAGGTTCATAGTTAGATGTTTTCGGTAAGGTCACAAGATCAGAAGAGACCAATTTGCATAATATTGTTTCGATGGGTTCCCCTAAGGGTGTGTATGTATGTTTTGGTTTATAGTTCTCTTGTCATTGTCTTCGTTCCTCTTGTAGCGCATTGCGACCTTGATTTTGTGGATGAGTGATGGTATTGTTTTTAGGAGGAGGATTTCGCCCTACGAATTTGACCACAGGTTGTGCAGTCTTTACTGTCCTTGTGTCTACTATCCCATCATTGACAATGTTCTTGTTCTTGTTCCAAAAGTTTGGTTTATCATTTTTAAAATGTGGACGAGGGCCATCTTTAGGTTTCTTTATAGATTTTGATGAGTCCCTTTTTTATGAGGGCTCATTCACATTTTAATCCTTGTGTGATCATATCTTCAAAGGACTATGTGCCCTTCATGTCTAAATGAAATTCCATCTCATCATTCAAGTTGGAAATGAATATTTCCACTAACTCTTGTTCAGGTAAATGAAGAGAACGTCTACTAGACAGTTGTCTCCATCCTTGTAGGAAATATCAGAACAACTCCCTTGGTTTTTGTTTGGTGTTGCAGAGATCTGCCATGGTTATGTCTCGTTTGATGTTATGTGAATAATGAGCAATGAACTTTTGAACCAGTTCCTCAAATGTTCTAATGCCACCTAGTAATCAAGAAAAAAATTGCATGGTTGTGCCTCCCAAACTCTTAGGAAAGAGGCACATTAGATAGGTGTCTTCATAAGCTACCTCTAAAAAAGCTGAGTGGAATTCTCATACATGATCTCGAGGGTCTCTTTTTCCCCTGTACTTTTCAAACTTAGGTGTTTCAAACCCTCATGGAAAAGGTGGCATATGTAGGTTCCTATCAAAGGGATAGGGACAAATATCGTTAAGTGAAAATCGGGTAGTCTTCACAACATTATTGAGTTGTTGAGCGAGATTTTCAACTTGTTGTCTCAACATGTCTATTTCCGTCGGAGGGGGAGGTGGAAGATTCCCTTGAAGATTAAGATCATAGCGGTAGTAATGCCTACCTTTTCCACCATCATTGCGGCTTTATTCAGATGTCTGACATATCCATGTGGTATCAAAGTTAGAGGGTAGTTTAGCACCCTCTTGAGCAAGTCTCAGAAAATGAGCATCTGCATTGTTTCTAAGGATTTTGTCAAAAAGTCTATTGAACCTAGGATTGTGTTGTGCTCTTTCGATAGCTTCAGGAGTTGGAGTGCTAGGATCTTCATCATTTGTGCCTCCTCCAATAGCCTCATGGAAATCATTGAGGTTTTCTTCCTCCTCCTCGATCTCTAGTTGTCTAGTTTTTAATCTTGTTTGAGTCATTTTGTTTGGAAATCTAACAGAGTTTAGTAAAAGTGATATTGAGTTGGTGATGAGATGTTTTGATGAGATAAAATATTTGTGAAATATTTTTAGAAGATGAATCTCTAACACTGAAGGTTGGATGTTACCAAAGTTACCTTTCTGAATTGCTCTTGCTATTTTCAACAATTCTGATGTGATAAGGTATAGAAAGGTTTGAGATGTGTTACAAACCAAGCTACCTAGTAATGAGAGGATGCACTCATAAGATAGTTTTAACCTTTGTAGAAATGCCTCTAAGGATGATTGATCCTAGATGTAGAGTCACTCTAAAAATTGATGTGTTGTTTTGATTTAAGCAATATCTAAAAGGAACTTAGGACAAGACCTTTTTTATGTTTTGAGAGTTGAAATGGATTGATGATATGGGAATGTGAAAGTGGGATATGAAACTCAATAGAAACTTTGTGTCACAAAGGGGAAAAATTCTTCCTCTTCTCTTTCAGGGGTTGGTGGTTCTTCTTGAGCTACGTTATAGGTGATGCAGATGTTTGGAAAGAAACCAAGATTGATTTTTCCTCCTTTGTTTTTGTGATAACTCAAGGCTCTATACTGGGTAAAAGATTTGTTTTTCAAAGGCTCTTTATCAAACTCGTTGGATTTTCCTTGGAGATATAGATGCATATGATGCAAGAAGGTTCTCTGTGAGATAAAAACTTGTCTATTGAGATAAAAAAATTGCCTTCTTTAGATAAAGGCCTTTGAACTCAATGGTCTTTTCTTCAAGTTGATGTGTTGATGAGGACTCCATTTTTTCAAGATTTGAATAATGGTCATATATTTGGATATCTTGTTGCACTTTGTTTTTGTTTGTTTGTTGGTCAAATGTTGATGGAAAATTGTGTTGGATGAATACTTGGTTTGAATTTGTTTATAATTTCTTTGACAAGAAAATGAAGCAAGCACACAAGCACAATAATTTTGCCTCAAAAGGCACAAAATAGGCGTGGGTCTAAATCAACCCAATCTTGAACTTTTTGATCCCTTTTCAAATATTTTTTGTATGTTTTTCAAAAATCCTAAATTCGTTTCAGATTGTTAATAGTATGACTCAAAATGAAGACACTTCAAACACACTTTATCCCTAAGGTCAAATGGCCAGTTGCGATAATTTCAGCCCACATCTTGATATTTGTTCAACTTTGGTACTACATACCTTATGCATCCTGCCATGGTAGGTAAGAATGTGATATACTAAGTCTTGCCTGAGTATGATAGATAGATGATCCCTATGATGGGGGCTCACCACTTTTATCAATCTACAAGTAGCCTTTCAAAAAGCCCTATTTCTACTCAAGGAAATATGTATGGTGAGTATCTTGGGAGCAAAATGATCTATGCTCTTGCACTGAAATTTTCACAAATATTTATCAATCAATCGAACAGGTGGGTTTCTATATAAAAAGGTGTCTATTAATTTTTGATGTTTTTGGACATAAGTTCATTCTGCAATGACTCACTTAAGAGCCTTGTAACTTGTGGTGGGGCCAATGTGTCCTTTCAGAAAGTTACACTGTAGGAACAATTATACCCAAGGCTACAACTTTTGCTTAGACCTGATTTCTATAGTGGCTCGAAGGATTTACTGTGTGAGGTCGTTCCCAAGAGTGATGCATCTCTTGGAAGGCCTCTCTTAAAAAGATAAAATTTTGAGTGTTACTAACACTTTTCTCTTGAACCTAGGACCATGAAAGCCAAGGGAGAGGATAGTGTCTGTTAGAAGTAGGACCACTCTACAAAATTTTGCACAAGTGTGCCAAACACTGAAAACACTTGTTCATTTTAATCGATTTATAGCAATGTGATCTAAAAGATATTTGGAGATTTTGCCCCCACAAACATGATTTTCTTTTTAATCCTTCAAGGAAAAATGTTTTTTAACTAGGAACTTCAAATCCTGCTCAACAAAAATGAAGCATGTTTGCTTGAAGTAAAGTTGATTTGGAAACAAAACCTTGACAAATTGGGGGTTATTTTTTACTTGCAAAATGACAATTGATTGTGATTTTTAGCTTGGTGCGAAATCAAAGTTTATTTGTCTTGTTTTAAATCCAAAATGAAAATGTTTCCTAACATGCAAGAAAAAGAAATTTGTTGGTTTTGAGTTTGTGGCTCTTTTTACCTTGCCAAGTGAGGTCTTTTTAAAGCCCAAATTTTAAAATATGTGATTCATTTTAGGACCCAAAAGGAAATGTGAAGTTGATTTTAACCAAAAATAGAAAGTGAATTCATTTTTATTCCAACTTTAAAGATAAAGTTAGTAAAAAAAGGCATTAACACTTCCTAATCTAACTCTTCAAATCCTGCATACACAAACAAATAGTTAGTAGTTAAAAAAAAGGAATTTTTGGTGGGCTTCTACAAGCCTAGATTTTTGTGATTTTCGGTTACAAAGAATTTTTTTACAAGTCTTTGTTACAATAGCACTACTTTGTGTGAAAATAGAAGCGCTAAAATAAAGACAACTATGCTAAAAGACTCTGTTGAACCGAATAAAATTCTATCAAACAGAGAGCACAAAAGCGTTAAAACTAGGTACAATAGCGCTATTTGAAGAACAATAGCACTAAAATAAGGACAATAGCAATATTTTGGTGGAAAATAGTGCTAAAGAACCAACTTTAAAAGGCACTAAAGCATGTTCAATAGCATTAAAGTACAACTTGTATGTCAATTTAAATAGTAAAAAATGTTAGTAGTTATCAAAATTTTGATCAGAAGGTTGCGTCTTCGATTCACATCGAGTTCACCAAATGATGCTCTACAAAAAGGATTAGAATTTTTTATGGGAACACAAAAACACAAGAAGAGAAAGTTCAAATGTTAGTGTTAGCAACAAAAGACTATCCTAAACAAGCATATCAAGAGAGATATTAAACATAAAATGGAAAGCATGCAAATATAAAAGAGATAAACTACACTCCTCCAAATGCTAACCAAGATGCTCATAGGTGCTCCTCCCTTGTTCCTCTCCTCTCCAAGTTCCACATGAGTGTAGATCCCAACTTTGCACTACTATGGAAGTCTTATGGAGATTCAAGATTGAAAGATGATTATGAAAATATGCAAAATGCAAGCTAGAAATAAGAAAGCATGAGTTAATTAAACTATTATCAATTTTAACCAAAAGACAATATGGATTATGATTTACTCTAAAATTATCTCTTAAATTCACTATAACTTAGATGCATAGAATATTTTTGGATCTAGATTATGAAAGAATGGGCTCTATTTATAGGAAAAATAGAGAAATGGATGGTTGATATTGAGTAATCTCAACAAGGGTTAGGATTGAAAGGTTTATGATCCATGTGAGGGCTTTCAACCAAATCCCAAGATGACAAATGTCATCATGAGATGGCTTGAGAGGAGAGGGAAGAAGCATTAAATTCTTGACATCACCTGAGGGTTACCCTGGGAGGGTTTGGTTAAGCTTGAGTTATTGGATAAAGCTTTTATCCAAGGATAATGCTATTATCCAATGGACAAACTCTTGTGCAAGAGTTAGTGAGGATAACCATGTAGGTAAGTGGATTTAACAATTAATGGTTATGTAAAAGCCATTAATGGTTTGGAAGACTTTAGGGGTTAGCTTTTTGGAGACACAAAGCATTGAATGCTTTTCAAAGACTTTGGAGACTTTGAGAAGTGACTTCAAGTTGCTTTGGAATGTGACAATAATTAGGAGATGTATTAGGCTAATTAGAAGGGATTAGAAGAGTCTAGAAGGTGATTAGAAGAGTAAGTGGACTTGGTGTGTGAGGTAAAATAAGATTTTAATTAAAATAAATTTGTTTATTTCAACAAAATAGGTGCAACTTGCATTTGTTGGAGAATGAAAGCGGGGGGGAGAATTTAGTGATTTATATAAATATTTGATTTTTATTAAAATGGGAAAGGTAGGTTAAATTAAATAATTATGTTTATTCATTTAATTGATTGTTTTAGAATGTGGCTAAATGAATTAATTTAAATAAATTGAATAATTTATTTAATTAATAGGAGAAGAGGTTGAGGATGAAATAATTAAATATTAATTTAATTAACTGGTTATTGATGGTTTATTAATCAAATAAATAATAAATATTTATTTAATTAAGTAGACATATTTAGGTGACTACAAGATCATTACATATATCCATATTACAATGATATGAGATGTTATCTTTAGACCAAAACAAAATTAACCAATACATAAATCATCCAGTAACGTGTAGAGAACACATTAACATGATACCGATCCATAACCTAGATAGGCACATGACCTATTCTGGGTCCACCACGCCAAAGCAATGTCTCCAAATAGTTGAAGCATGATCAGAGAACATCTTCAACATCTTGAAAGCTGCACCAACACCACTTATGCATCCTATCAAAGATTCTCAAAAGAAGTTTTGTCGGTAGAGTCTTAAACCTATTTTAGTAAAGGTTTACTAGATTGTACGATAGCATTTGATTACCAAGTCAATACCATCTGACCAAGACATGCTCAAGAAGAAAGTACCACATGTAACCAAGCACATTCCATTAATCCAAACATGTCGGAAGTGTCCAACATATGGTCTCTTCTATCAGTAACACTAGATCTTCTGTCGATAACCAAAACTGTCTGTCGGTAACCAACCATAACAACTAATGTTGTCATGAATGACAAAACATAAATGCAACACATAATCAATTCCTCCAAAATGCCAACAATCTCCCCCTTTGGCATTGATGGCAACACTAGATGTGAAAAACATCTAAGTACCAAGAAATACCAAACAAATCTCCCCCAATGTAAGACAACCAACAAACTCCCCCTTTGAATAATATCTTTGTATAGCTCTTAAGTTTCCTTTTTCACATCAACATGTCACCCCCTTTGACTTCAATTCCAGAGATATGACATAGATATCAAAATTATGTGAATCTCAAAGCTGACTAGTCCCCCTAAGTAGTAGCACCACTTCATCAGTACCAAAATGAATAGTGTCTCTCATAATGCATGTCGGACTGATGCCAAACTGCATCAATCAAGTTTGTGTCAGAGGTGAAAAAACCCCCAACTTGTCTCTCAAATACTCAAATTATTCTTTAGACAACGGTTTAGTGAATATATCTGCAATTTTCTCTTTAGTGTTCACATAAACCAATTTGACTTCCTTTTCTTCTACCTTGTCCTTCAGAAAGTTATACTTTGTTTATATGTGCTTAGTCTTAGAGTGAAATACCAGATTATTAGACATGTCAATAGTTGCAGAGTTATCACAATAGATAACTACCGGTTCACTACATTTTACCCTGATATCCTTCAACATTTGCTTCATCCATAGGACTTGTGTATAATTAGTTGTTGCTGCAACATATTCAGCTTCAACAGTAGATAAAGAAATGCATGATTGTTTTTTTCTGATCCATGAAACTAGTTTCTTTTCAAGAAAGAAAGCTCCACTAGAAGTTCTCTTCCTATCATCAGTATCTCCTACCCAATCTGAATCTATATAGGCACACAAAGTGAAGTTATCATCTCTAGAATACCATAAGCCATATTCAATTGTGCCTCGTAGAAACTGGAATATCCTCTTTACTGCACATTCATCATTTTCTTTAGGATTACTTTGATATCTTGAAACAATACTCACAATATTCATAATATCTGGTCTAGTCTGAGTTAGATATAACAAGCCACCAATCATAGACTTATAACTTGTTGAATTTACCTAAAGAAGATGTATCTTTGATACATAATTTCTCACTTGTCACCATAGGGGTACTTACCAGTTTGGAATTATCCATACCAAACTTCTTCAACAATTCCCTTAGATACTTTTTTTGATAGATAAAGATGCCTTTGTCAATTTGAGTAATCTGCAAACCTAAGAAAAATTTCATTTCACCAATCATGGACATCTCAAATTCATTGTTCATGTTGTTAGCAAATTCCTTGCACAATTTATCTTCTCCTCCAAAAATGATATCATCAACAAATACTTCAATAATCAAAATATCATCATCAATAATTTTGTAATACAAATTACTTTCAACACTTCCTTTAGTAAAGACAAGCTTCAAAAGATATTTATCCAACCTTGCATACCAATCTCTCGAAGTTTGTTTCAATCCATATAATGCTTTATTTAACCTACAAACCATATCCTTATCATATGTTAGTGAAAAACCATCAGGCTACTCAAAGTATACCTCTTCTTCAAGTTCACCATTCAAAAATGCACATTTAATATCCATTTGGTAAACCTTATAGTTCTTATAAGTTGCATAGGCAAGAAATAGTCTAACAACTTCAATTCTAGCTACAAGTTCAAAGGTCTCACCATAGTCAATTCCTTCCTTTTGAGAGTATCCTTAACAAACTAGTCTAGCCTTGTTTCTTATAACTTGACCATCCTCATTCAATTTATTTTTCAAAACCAATTTAGTTCCAATAACATTCATATTCTAGGCTAGGAAACTAAAGTACAAGTTTCATTCTTCTCTATCTGATCTAATTCATCTTCCATAGCCTTTAATCAATGTTTTTCTTTACAAGCTTCAATAATAGATGTTGATTCAACTTGAGAAATAAAGCATACCTCTTCATTTTCCAGTCTCCTTCTAGTCATAACTCCCTTGTTTCTATCTCCAATAATTTGATCTTCGGAGTGGTTTAATCTTACATACCTTGGATTCTTCTAAACTTTAGGTTCACTGATCTGATCATCAGTCATAGTTGAGTTTTCTAACTATGCTGGTGTAACAATTTCAGTGTCCTGTACTAGTTGAGGCATTGCCGGTTCAATAATGATCATTTCCACTACCAGTTCCCTATCATATAATATAAATTGATTTCTGTATTGCTCATCCACTTTCACATTTGCACTTTCCATAATTTTCTCCAATCTTTTGTTATAACATCTATATTCTTTGCTTTGATTAGAATAACCAAGAAATATTCCTTCATCACATCTAGGATCAAAATTTCCAATTGAATCATCCCTTTTGATATAACATTTACTTCCAAAAATTATGAAATATTTAACAGTAGGTGTACGTCCAAACCATATTTCATAAGGAGTCTTACTGGTTTCACCTTTGATGTGAACTTTGTTGAATGTGTAGATTGTTGTATGTTAGTATTTTTGTATGGTTTTGTCATTGATGTCAACACCTACTAACACTTATCAACTCTGGCACTTTGAAGGATTGACAATGTTCATCGGCAAGTAAGTGACTTTATGCATAGTCACTGATATCTGGTACACCAACAGGATATAATGTTCACCGACACTTGGAATGATATGGAAAACACTTGGTTATGTCAAAGACATCATTTGGACACTCTGTCTTGGAGATTTGTTCATTGGCATATTCATATTTGCATATTTGTTGTTACCGGCAAATAGGTCCAAGTCATACACCGCTAGGCTTATCTATTCCAGATCAGCATGACACGATATGGAGATGTTTTATTATTGTTGTAAATGCATCAAGCCAACATGTTGAATCAGTTATTGCATTGGATATTGTTTTATTTGTAAATTGATTTTATTGTAATATCCATTAGAGCCAACCTACTAAAATTGGTCTTAGGTTATGATATAAATGTAAGATCTTATTTGTAAGATCAAGTGTGTGTGTGGAATGTGAAAAAGGAATTGTGTGGAGGTATATGTGAAAATAAGCAGAGCTATACATGTAGACATCATTTGAAGGTGAAGCAAGGTTTTTGTGAAGACAATCAGAACTACACTGGTACTGAATCCAACATAGTAAGATGCTATTTTGAGCAGTACATCCTTATTGGATTATACCATCCAATTTTAGTTAATGTGACTCCTATTTGTGTTTGAGCAGTGAGCTCTAGGTGCTTGGCCTTTCTGCATGTGCAGACCCCATTTGTATACACATACTATCTACAGTAGTATCATCTGATTATGGGTAAGGTTTCCCACTATGGTTTTTCCCCTTATAGGGTTTCCACGTACAACTATTGGTGTTATGTGTTGTGGATGTTATTGTCTTTCTATTTCATGCATTAATCTTTACCGGTACTGTAATTAACTAATAAAACTGTCTACCGACATAAAATTTGGTTTACCAGTATTAAGCATTAAAGTTCGTTAAGTTGTTTTGGTTTGAATTTATTTGACAACTGATTCACCCCCCCCCCCCTTCTCAATTGTCCCTGGGACCTAACATTGTACTCACTGCTTCTCTCTAGTAGATATGAGGCAATCGGGCTTCCATCATCATGGTTCTTGCTACATCCAAAATGGTTCTATCCTTTCTTTCCACCACTCCATTCTGTTGAGGAGTCCTAGGAGCAGATAAATGTCTTGTCTCCTAATTTCATTTGTCTCACAATAACTATTAAATTCATGAGAAGTGAACACACCACCTTGATCTGACCTTAGACATTTTATTTTCTGTCCAGTTTCAGTTTCTACTTTTTCTTTAAAGATCTTGAAATTCTCAAAAGCTTCAGACTTCTCCCTAAGAAAAGTCACCCACATAACTCTATAATAATCATCAATTATCAACATGAAGTACCTATCACCCTGAAAGCTTCTAGTTCTTGCTAGACCACATAAGTTAGTATGAATCAAATCAAGAACATCATTAGATTTATCTTGTATGCTCTTAAAACTAGTTTCAACTTGCTTTCCCAATTGACATTCCTTACATACTGTATTATGAGGCTTCATAATCTTAGGTATATCTCTAATTGCCTTTGTTGAATTGATCTTGATAATGCAATCAAAATTAACATGACACAACCTTTTATGCCATAACCAACTCTCATCAATATGAGCAATCAAGCATGTCTTATTACCAATGTTCAGGTAAAAGGCGTTACTTCCATTTTGAGTACTGGTAGCAATCTCCAAACCAGTCTTGTTAATGATTTTGCATTTTCTATCTTTGAATTGAAGTTGGAATCCCTTGTCCACCAATTGACCAACACTCAAAATATTATGCTTTAAACTTTCTAAATAATAGACATTGTCAGTATTATGCCTACCATCCAGAGAAATAGTGCCTCTACCTCTGATCATACATGCTTTGTCATCTCCAAATCTTACTTGACTGCCATTGTATTCATGAAGGGACAATTTTTTATTTTTATCTCTAGTCATATGATGTGAGCATCCACTATCAATTACCCATTCATCCTATAATACCCTAAAAATGGTCATCTAAACCATGAGACCCTAATCTCGACAACGTCACCAAGGTCCTAATCAAAGGCAATTAAATAAATCTTGAGCAAACAATTAATTTTTAAAATCATCAATGTCACATGGCAAAATTAATCAACCAATATTAATTAAATATTTATTTAATTAATTGATCATTCCAAGTAAATCATTTTTAAACAATTATCTTATTTATTTTAATTAAATATCCTAGCATATTTAATTAAATAAATCAATTTGCCATTAAATCTTCATAAAGAGGAATTAATTTGAAAAATAAATAAAAATTGCCACAAATCTTCAAAAAAGGAAATAAATTAAAAAAGGAATTAATTGACAAAAAAAGAATTAAAAATTGAGAAAATAAATCAATTGGAGATAATCTTGAAAAAAACAAATTAAAAATTGATAAATAATCTCAAAGAAAGCAATTAAAACAATTAAATATTAAAATTCAATGAAATAGAGAATAAATCAGTTTTTTCCTAATTTTATCTTAATTTTAGTTCAATTTCCTTTAAAACTGAGAAAATCATCCAATCACATCAATTCACCTGGATTGTGCTTCCTCTTGGAAAATCTTGACCACTCATCATCATTTGATCTCAACTGTTGGTTTCTTTCTGAATTTTCTATAAATTCAGGCTCTCATCTCTCATTCAAAAATCCTGGAGAATATATTGTTATTATGTTGTTTTTTCTCTAGGTTCATTGAGAATTTGCATTGAGATATTGCATATTAGTTACTTCATATTGCTTAAATCATTTAGCTTAAATATTCATATATTGCTTAAATCATGTTAGATTAATCTTGCATATCTAGCTTAAATCTTGCATCCACTTAGCTCATATTCATGTTCATATAGATAAAAAATCCTTCATTTGGGTGTTGTTTGGTCACTGGATAGCTTACTTAGCTCATATTCATGTTCATATAGATAAAAAATCCTTCATTTGGGTGTTGTTTGGTCATTGGATAGCTTAGCAATCTGAGAGCAATCTAAACTCGCATCTAATAGAAGGCAATAGGTCATTTTGTAATGGTTTATTGTTCATTGATTATTTATTTACTAACCATGCATCTAATGACTTAATTGAAGTGTTGTGTATTCCAGATATAGATACAGGTCCACTTTTCACACACATTTTTGGCGCCCACCGTGGGGAACAAGACTACTTTTTTTCGGCCTCAAAATCACTTCTTTTTAATCCTGTAGGTTTCGTCCGCACAATCTCTGTGAAATATCGTACAAGTGGTATTATTGAATCGTACAACATTCTATCAAAACATTTCTTTGTCGTACGAATCAGAAAATGGTGTTGTACAACATGCTTTTCTGATTATCTAATTTTATATTCTGTCATCGTATGCTTAGTTCTAACTCGTACGATAAAAGCCTTTTGTCATTTCACTCTATGATAGTTGTCTACGATGTTGTATTCTATTGGATTAAAACAAGTTTCACTTTTTAGGTTTCTTGTCCATATTTTGATTACGCTAACGCTAACCCTGAATCATCTTTTGTCTACCTGATATTTTCATAGCCTAACTAGTCTCTTGTAGAACACTTATCAAAGAATTTATCAATCACACATACACCTGTCAAAGAATAAAAACAACATGACTATTGATATGTTGTTTTTCAAGGTTGCCTAAAGAAAATCAACCAAAGATCGTGTATTCTTTAAATTCATTTTTTAGGAACCTAACTTGCTATCTGGTTAAAGAAAAAATCTGTGTTTTGTGTTTTAAGTAAATTTCAAGAGGTGGGAGAGTATGCTCTTGTCTTTTTAGACAATCAGAAATCCAGAACCTTGAGGCATTTTCTTTGTTTGAGATTTGTACATCTTTAGTAGGCCTGCCCTCTTGAGGAGGTTAAAAACTCTTAAAGTCGTTACAGCCGATGTGAGGGGAACGACCTAAGTGGGAACGGCTAAACACCAAGTACTCTAACCCACTATAAAATAAACGTGATTTGATGAAAATCAAGTCAATGGAAGTGCTCGAGAATAACTCTCCTTGGTACCTTCGGGTATATTGAACATTAGTTTTCAAGGCTGGGAGACCTCTTAATTGAGTTTATACCTCGATGCGCTGAATGGACCCCTTACTAGATCCAATTAAAATTAGAAGCTACCTGATTCACCTTTGAAAGGTTCATAATATTTGTGCAAGAGAGATAGTAACTCTCCCAAGACACTTGCCATATCATGCCCCCATTAGAATTTGGAGTTGGCTAATACGACATTCAGAATCCATTGCATGAGACTCAGTGGTCGTATTCTGATTAGCTATTGGGTGTGTACCTAAGTCAGCAAGCAAAGGTTTTCTTCTCTAAGCCAACTTCCATAGGGTTTGCATGTTGTGATTGGAGTTACTATTCATACTACGTGTTTTCTATTTTTTCATCCCTCAAACTAAAACTGGAATACCAAAATTGGAGAAAACAAGAAACAACTTAATGATCAAAAACTTTGTCTGTGTTAGAACTAGTCTACCCTAAGTCAAAATTCTATCCAAAACTAGTCTATTCTGGTAAAAAATCAGTCCATCTCAAAATTGGTCATACTCATTTGTCATACTCAGCTATTGAAAAACTCAAAATTTTTGTCTCTGTCCTATTAATAGTCGTACGAATCTGATCATTTATCATCTTGCACCATATCCTGTGTCATACGAGTCTGATTATTTGTCATCTGAGCTCAATCTTCTGCCGTACGAAACCCAACAATCTATCATCTGAAGCTAAATCTTGTGTTGTAAGATATGTAATTGCATTGAATCTTTTGTCATCCTAGACATACCCATATGTCGTATGATACTAGGCAACAACTCATACGAAACAAAACCATTGTTGTCCTGGAACTATTAAATTATCATCCGGCTTAGTAAATCCTATCATACAAATCTCTGATTTTGTTAGTATAGAATAGTCAAACCTGCCCAAATCAGTCTACAGCGAGCATAAAGTTGGTCATCATTCCCCTGAGCATAAAAAACCTTGTTAGTATACCCTTTTCATTGTGTTGCATGATTTTGTTGACCATCTTTAAGCTAGTTCAAACAACATCTTATCAAAACCTAAGTTAACTTAGATAACATCTTACACATGATAGATCATTCCTGAAACCGGACCAGATCTTAGTAACTTCTCTCAATCACTACGTTAAATGAATAACTAGCTACAATTTGATCTTGAATTCTGCTATACATCTAGCTCTCGGTCCCGTCGGTTGCAAATGCTTGTTCAAACCAAAAGTTCTCGCAGCAAAACAAACAAAGAAAAATAAACACCCTTTTCGTCAAAGGACAATCCATTCTTTGTAGAAAACCTCTTTCCAAATAAACCGTCGTTGTCACAAATACCAGTTTGCGATCTACCAATCTTTGGTTAGCCCCTATCTCCCACCATGTCTGGAGAAAGGCAAGAAAGAGAAGCTAGTAAATGAGACACTTATGACAACATCAGAAATCATGCCATTGATAATGAGTCCTCATCAACTGGATCTCAAAATCCCTGTACCTCCCGAGATCGAAATACATAGATGTCAAAATGATAAAGAGTTCCAAAAAATGATGAAGGTCATCATGGCTAGAGAATAGGAAGACTATTTCCTAGAATTAGAAAAACAAGGTGCCAAACTTCCTATTGGTTATAATTTGGAGGCCCTCATCACTAAAGAGGAAGAGATGCCATTGGGAATGCTAAACAAACAAATGCAAGCATTACAAACTGAGGTCACAAAACTGAAAAACAAAGATAAATCACCAAAAAAAATTCTCTAGACATAATATGCCCATTCCCATTTGACAAAAACCTTTACATGCCTCCATTTCCCTCAAAAGTAGAAATGCCTAAGTTTGACAAATATGACGGGAATACAGACCCTCAAGATCATATCAGAGAATTTTGTGCTTTATGTATAGAGTTCATGCATGACCAAACGTATCTCATGCGCTTTTTCCCGAGAAGTTTAGGGGGGAAAGCTATGGAATGGTTCTCAAGTCTACCTATGGTAATAAAAACTTTTGAATAATTAATCCAACTATTTCTACAACAATACTCCTATAACATTCATCACCCAGTCACTATGATAGAGCTTTGCAATACCAAACAAAAGATAGGAGAACCCTTTCTCACTTTTCTCCAACGATGGAGAAAGATGTTCTCTAGATATTCACTAACTATTCCAGATCTTGAGAAGATGGATATCTTTGTCAACAACTTAATCCCTGAATTAAAATATAGTGTCCAGATGCAAGTACATCCTTCATTCAACAAAATGGTAGATAATGCCCTCAGAATGGAAGATGTGCTTATAAAAAAGGGAGATATATCACTTTGGAAAGAAACATCGCAAGGTTCTAGTTCTAAAGAAAAGAGCAAATACTATAAATATGGCAAAGATAACAATAGAAACGTTGTTAATGATTGAGTGGTAGATATTCTCAAAGAAAAAACAAAATCCACAATATTTAACTTGGCTTGTGGCATGCAAGCACTCAAGGCAGCTGAAACTGCAGTAGAAAATCCTCCGAAGAAAGCAAGAGAATGGTTTAAACAAAAGCCTTGGCTTTCAAAACCTAAGCTTGATTTTACTCCTCTAGATGAATCATATGAATTAACTTTTAAAACTTTATTGGAAAATAACTTGATAACATTGCCAGACAATTCTAGACCATATGACCCAAAAATTAAACCCAAATGGTGGAGAGAAAATGAATATGGTGACTACCATTGGAACAAGGGACATAACATAAACAACTACATGAAACTATGACATGAAATCCAAGATCTCATTGACACTGGGAAGATCGCTGTTGGAAATCATGTGACTAATGTTGATCATAAGGCCTTTAAAGATCCCTTACCGACTTATGAACAAGGAGATTCCTCAAAAGTAAAGGGAGGAGCTAGAGTTAATTATACCTACACTAACAAAGATAATGTGATCAACATGATTGAATCTTCCCAACCTGAATATTGCAATGTGATCATACTCCACGATAAAAAAAATCAAGCACAAACTACTAATGTTTTGACTCGCGCTCAAAAGAAGGTTACTCTCCAAGGAGCTAGTTTCTCAACTTTCAATCAAGCAACATCAAACCTACCAATCCTTCCAAATAGAAAAACAAACGCAATCATCACCAAATCAAAACAACTGGCTTCATCATCTTCTCCTAGTTATAGTATTGTCGAACAATTGAAGAGAACCAATGCTCAGATCTCCATTTTGGAACTGCTTAAGATCTCTTCTTCTCATAGAGAGATCCTGGACAAGGCTTTTCTCACCATTAGTGTCCCTAAAGATTTAGACATGGATCGGTTTCAATCTATGGTGGGTCACCTGAATTCACCTCATTACCTCACTTTCTCTAAAGAAGATGATAACTCACTCAGTCACCCATATAACCAACCTTTACACATCGAAGCTATGATCCATAAACACTGAGTTAAACGTGTTTTGATAGATGGAGGCATTGGGCTGACTATTTGTACCTACAATATACTGACACAACTAGGGTTTTCTAAAAACATTATTGACCCAACAAAGAAAATAACAATCAAGGCTTATGATGAAGAAGAAAGAACCTCTAACGTTTTGGTACTATTACCAGTCAGGGTAGGACCTATAGAAAGAGATGTCATTTTTTAGGTCCTTGATCTTAATCTTTCATACAACATCTTACTGGATAGGCCATGGATTCATGAAATGAAAGCAGTACCATCTATGTATCATCAGTTCTTGAAATTTCCTTATAATGGAGTTGAAGTCAGTATTCCTATTGATACAAGCTATACCTACAATGCATTAATGCAGAGTGCTGATGCTTTCATTCCTCATAATAGAGCAGCCTCTACAGCTGAAAGTTCAGAATCTTTGTTAAAATATTTAGAAAAGAAATTGAAAATCACAAACACTAGCATAGATGGCTACAAGATAGAGCCTATACTCTCACTAATGTCTCTTCCTCGATCACTAAGACAGTTAGGAAAACCATCAAAGGTTATGAAGCCACAAACTTCAACTACAAAACTCATTTATGATGGTCTCTTTATACAGTCCTCTACTTCTCTTGTAGATGAAATAGAAGAGGATGATGTTCTCAAATTGCTTTTCAAAGAAGATAGTGCAAACAAAGAAATACAACATTGTGATATTTCCTCGACACAATATGGTCCAGGCTATAAGATGCTTCAATGCATTGGATATTTAGGTGTCGGTCCTCTAGGCAAGCGTCAAGAAGGTATTGTTGAACCTATTCAGTTACAAACTAAGTCTGCCAATGATAAAGCTAGACTGGGATATGATCCATGAAAGTCATCATATCAGAAGCACACGTCCCACCATCAACTTAAGTCGAAGAAAAAGGTACTACCTTTAACAACACAAGAAATTAATACTCAACAAACTCAGGAAGAGTGCAACGATGAACAAAAAGAATTGCCAACCCAAAGAGAGGAAGCAGATGGTAATCAAGTTCCAATTATATCAGCTATAATACCACAGGAAGTAGAAGTCCCAGAGGATATGAGAGATGAAGTATACAGAATCAGAGAATTGTTCACACCCCTGGACATTCAGGTAACATATACTGGCAGACAACAAGTAGATGATTCAGAAACTAATTCAAATAAGTATGAATGGGGTCCAGACCACCTCTCAGATACATCTACTATAGAAACCCCTAAAGAATCCAATGATATCATAGATGATGCACAAGAGCTGATACACCTAAAATGCAAAAGTAAATAGAAGAAATCAAACTAAAAAGACAAGAAGACTATGAATGACAGTTGGAGGAAGAAAGGACACAAGAAATTCCTTCACCTACTAACTCTCCCTCTAATGAGATAGGACAAATCAGGTACAAAACTACAAAAGAAGAATTAGAAGCTATAGAAACAGAAATAGTCATCAGTCCAGAGGAAGCTGAATGGAACAGATGATAGGGATCAACAGAACCATCAAGGTTATGTCCACAAGTGTGTCAAATACAAATGATCAATGAATCAAATCATGAAGGAACTTGCAGCATCAAAGATGTAGGTATTGATACTATATATATTTTTACTGTCACTTGAAGACGAGTCAGAAACTTCATCTTATGACTCTGATAACTTAGATAGGAGATCTATTTATAACAACAACTATTCAACAATGCATTATGACTACTCTGTCATGAATGTTGCGATGTTGTTTGCTGACCCTGTTACTGTCACACCATGGTATGTCATCCAATTTGAAGTAGGTGATGATGCTAAAAGTAGGTTGGTTGGGTTAGGTCCAATAAGTACTAACATGAATTTTGATACTCGTGTTGTAACTCTTCCTGGTCTTGAGACACATACGCAAGGTAGTCTTCTGGAACTCGACTGGTCGGTCTGAAGCAATGATGATAGTACCATGAACTCCCTTGAGCCTGTTCAAACCTTATCCTTCATACATCTTGAATTAACTAATTGTACTCTTTATAACCAACCCTTGAATATACCCACCTTTGACAATGACTACACACTAGCTTGCTATCTTAATGTAGTGGAACCAATGAACTCTTCCACTAGTGAGAAAAGCGAGAAAATGACTGAAACAGACATCAAGTATCTCAGTCATAAAAATCAAAAAAAGAAAAATAAGAGATCTGATGGCGAAAACCACATTGTGGCGGTGTCAGAATCAAAAATAGTAAAAATAAAGGACGTACCTAAGGGTGAAAAAATCTCTGAGGTTCCTGAAGGTGAGATACTTGATATACTACCAAGTCATTTCCAGGAGAGGTCTTCTATATTGATCGGGCCAACTCAACCAGTGAACATTGGGAGTCAAGAAATGCCACATATCATTCATTTAGCTCAATCACTATAGGCAGAAGAGTTAAAAGATTTCAGCAACCTTTTTTTAGAAAAGAAGATCAACTTTGCATGGACATACTCAGATATGCCAAGACTAGATCCTGATCTCATCATGCATCATCTCTCTATTACACCAAGAGTTAAACCAGTCAAGCAAAAACTCCGTAAGATGCATCCTCATGTGGCATTGCTAGTCAAGGCTAAACTAGAAAAATTGCTAAAAGCTAGATTTATCAGAGCTATAGACTACGCAGAATGGATATCAAACATAGTACCTGTATCAAAGGCAGACAAATCTATTAGAGTTTGCACAGACTTTAGGGATTTCAACAAAGCATGTCCGAAAAATGATTTTCCATTGCCCAACATTGACATGATAGTAGATATGACTACTGGATATGAGATGTATTCATTAATGTATGGATTCTTTAGTTACAATCAGATCAAGATAGCGCCTGAAGTTCAAGAAAAGACAACTTTCACTTGTGCATGGGGAACCTTCTATTGGAATGTTATGCCGTTTGGGATAAAGAACGTAGGAGCAACTTATTAAAGAGCAGTAACCACTATCTTCCACGACATGATGCATAAAAACATGGAATATTATGTTGATGACACCCTAGTAAAAACCATGAAGAGATCTATGCATATTCAAGAACTAGGCCTCATACTAGATAGAATGGAAAGATTCAAGCTCCGGTTAAACCCTAAAAAGTGTGCATTTGGAGTAACATCAAAAAAATGAATTGAGTTTGACCCTAAAAAGGTCCAAGCTATAATGGAAATGCCTCCACCCAAGAATATCAGTCAAATGAGATGTTTATAGGGCCGTCTTTAGTTAATAAGGTGCTTTATATGTCATCTAGCAGACAAAGCTCAACCCTTCACAAAGGTATTAAGGAAAGGAGTTCAATACAACTGGGATAAAGATTGTGAACAACATTTAAAACAAATGAAAGATTATATTTCCAATCCACCCGTATTAATGCCACCGATTCAAGGTAAGCCATTGATTCTATACATATCAGCTACAGATACTTCACTGGGAACACTCTTGGCACAACAGGATGAAAATAAAATAGAGAGAGCTATATATTATATCAATGGAACATTGGTGTCATATGAAATGAACTACACTATAATAGAGAAAGCATGTTTGGCATTGGTCTTTGCATCAAAAAAATTAAGGCACTATATGTTAGCACACTCTATTAAGCTGGTAGCCAAGATTGATCCGCTCAAATACCTTCTCAGTAAAGCAACTCTTATAGGAAGACTAGCCAAATGGGTCATGGTTCTTATATAATTTGATATTGAATATGTGGAACATAAAGCCATCAAAGGATAGGTTATTATAGACCAACTTGCTGATGCTCCACTTGAAGACAGTCAACTTTTGCATATAGAATTCCCGGATGAATCAATCATGCACCTTACTCAACAATTATGGAAGATGTTCTTTGATGGGTTTTTTCACTCAACATGGTTCTGATGCCGGAATAGTTTTTATTACTCCCCCAAAATATTCAATCCCAAAAGCTTACAAGATTCTCTTCCCTTGCACAAACAACATTGCAAAATATGAAGCTTTGGTAAACGGGATCAAGCTGGTCATCGAGTGGAAGATTATTGAATTACACATCTATGGAGGTTATCAACTCATTATCAACCAAATAAATGATCTATATAAGACAAGAGATGAGAAACCGATGCCTTATAAGAGAATGGTAGATGATCTCAAGAAATACTTTACCTTCATATCATTTCAGCAGATCTCCAGATCAGTAAATAGAGTAGTGTATGCAATGGCCACTCAGGCATCTATACCACAGCTACAGGAATCTAATTTTTTCTTTGAATTCCTTGTGGAAGGGTTACATTATCCTGCCTATGATTCTCCTGAGTCTCAAATGGTCTGCTCTATTATTGGACATGACTCATCTTGTTATAGCCACATTTACTCTTACTTGCGTGACCAAGTTGTCCCTGCTAATCTTTCCCGAAATGAAAAAAGGAATCTAATTTGAAATGCGTCACGGTACGTCATCATTGCTAATGACCTATTTAGGTGAGGTTTAGATAATACTTTGCTTAGATGTCTAGAAACTGAGGAGTCCCAATGTGCATTATCCAAGGTTCATGAAGGTGTTTGTGGATCCCATTTGAATGGTCTGACTTTAGTACAAAAAATACTAGGGGCTGGCACTACTGGCTAGACATGGAGAAAGAAGCTATAAAATTTGCTAAAACTTGTGAAAAGTGTCAACTGCATGGACACCTTATACATGCTCCAACAAGAGATCTCATACCCTTTGTTACACACTGGCCCTTTCAACAGTGGGCTTTTCATCTAATTGGCAAAATATATCCTGCATCATCTAACAGACTCAAATTTATTATCATTTCCACTGAGTACTTCACTAAGTGGGTAGAAGTGGTTCCTCTGATCAAAGCAACCAACAAACAAGTAGATCTGTTTATTCTTAATTATATCATCTACAAGTATGGTATATCTTCATCCATTATAACTAACAATGGAGGACAATTCAAGAACAAAGATCTAAATGAACTCTATGAAAAATTCAAAATAAAACAACACTGGTCATATGCATACTACCCCCAAGGTAATGGACAAGCTGAAGCATCTAAAAAGAATCTGTTAACTATCTTACATATGACAGTCAATAAATCTAGAAAGGATTCGCATCTGTAGCTCAATCCTGCCTTGTGGGCTTATAGAACAAGTGTCAAAACACCTACTAGGGCTACACCTTTTTATTTGGTTTATGGGTCCGAAGCAGTATTACCTATTGAGGTGGAAATACCATCTTTAAGAGTTTCTTTGCAAGGTCTTGTTACTGATGAAGACTATAGAATATCTAGATTGCAAGAGCTTGAATTGTTGGATGAGCATCGACAAGTGGTGTTTGATCATCTCAGAGTGTATCAAAAGAGAATGTCTAGAGGATATAACAAGAAGGTTTGACAAAGAGAATTTTAGGTTGGTGACCTAGTTCTAAGAGAAAATCCTAAAAATCAACAGTTCCGAGACAACAAAGGGAAGTTTGAACCCAACTGGTTGGGTCCCTATATCGTTACTGCAGCTTTTGGCTCTGGTGCCTATCAACTCTCAACATTGGAAGGAGAACAGCTCTGCGAACCAGTCAACACCATCCATCTGAAGAAATTCTCTTTTACACTTGATGATCTATCCTATATTCTCTTTTGCTAGACATAGGTTCATGATTTTGATCATGCCTAGAAGTAGTTCCTTCTTTTTCTTTAGGCGAGTCATTAGGATCTTCAATTTCAATGACACCATTATCAATGAGATCTTGAATCTTATGTTTTAATTCCATACACATTGAAGTCTTATGTTTGTTATGCCTATGATATGGATAGTAATTACTCAAAACTTCACATCTGTTGGATTTTGCCAAGATCAAGAGGTCAATGAAATGTACAAGATAGAGACATAATATGGGACAAGAATAAACTGTATTCTCATCAATAGAAAATGATCAATCAACTTGATTATCACCAATAAAATGAATAGAGGCCTGCTTATATAGGCAAGGCTAGGGATATGTATGAGCACACAAACATGAAAAGTGGCTCAATAAGAAACAAGGGTAGGTAGGAAATAGGTGTGGGTAGGTAGGAGAAATAATATAATATTCCACATGAGGTGGATCACCCACCAAAGGTGGAATTATCACTCCACAATAAGTGGATATGATAGTGTAATAACAAGATCAACACCATAAGAGGTGGAATTTCTCCTACACACACTATCCCAATGTGGCACAAACACCCAAGTGTCTCATATCCAAACTACTATGAAATGCATTATCCTAAGTAAACTTAAGTAAGTGTAATAATATCCATGATGAATAATTATTTACACCAACACCCCCCCTTAAGTGCAACTTAGGGGAATGCACCTAAGTCTACAATGCAACTAAGCAATGCAAGATGGGTCCCAGCTACGAGGCCATGTTAGGTACCCATGCACAAATGCAAATGCATGCAAACCAATGCAATGAAATCTCTCACAAAGTGGGGAAAGAGAGAAAAACCCAATGGGAAAAAACCCTCCCCCAAAAAGAGAGATGAAAGCTATACAAGAGAACTCTCATAGAAGAATGTGAGGAACAAAACCCCATGTGAGGAAAAAGTCCCCCCCATATGAGAGAAGAAGAGAAGTCAAACTGTGATCCTCCCTCAATGAAATATCTGCACCAATGATAGAAGCTCGATGTATGAAGAAACTGCTCCACGAACGTCGAACAACATTCCTCCCCTTAGGAAGAAACAAAACCAAAGGTGTATCCATGAAGTCTCCCCAATCATGAAGGGAAGATGTATGAAGAAAACTCATGATGAAAGGAATCTCTGAAAACTGCTCAAGTGTCCCCATGTCGATGCTAAAAGATACCCCTTCCAAAGGTGGTGAACTACTCCACACTACTGAAAAAGGAACTCCAACATCTAGTGAAGATGGATGTAGAACAATATCCAAAGACTCATGTGTCTCCTCAAAGCATAAAGAGACCTCCTCCAACTGCTGTACATAAGTATCCACAATCATGTCAACCTCGAAAGAATGATCATGTAGAGAATGAACAAGAGGGTCAGAGTGTGCCCTCGCAACAATCGAAGAAGGATCATCTTCATCAAAGAGAAGATGTATGTCATCAATGATGTCTCCCAAATCTGCAATGTAGGATTCCACAAACAAACCTGTAATATCTGTCATGTAATCATCCCATGAATCTGAAGCTGGAAGACAATGTATATCCTGCTGCACTGAATCACATGAAGGCAAAATTGTCACACTATCTGCATCATCAGGTGCAATAGGTGATGTGATATCAATATGAGGAGATGAAGTACAAGACTCAAGAACTGGGTTACATGTGAGAATCCCCATGTTCAAGTGTCCAAAGTTCTCCTCAAAATCTGCACTATCACAATAAGTGTGAGCATCATGTGTAGAATCATCAAATGTGAAATCATCATCATCAACAAAATCTGAAAAGGAGTATAACCGAGATGCATGATCAACCACCCCAGTTGCAATGATAGCTCTAGTCTCCATGTCTCTAATAAAAACTGAGTCAGGTGTGAACTCCACAACTCTCTTAGTTGCGCCATGTGTGATTTGATAGATAGAAAGGAGATTGTTTGTCAAGTGGGGTACACACAACACATCATTGAAGGAGTTATCCCCAATGTCAATAGATCCTTTCCCAATCACATCCATGTATGTATGATTGCCCATCAAAATCTATGGCATGGTGCAAGGCTCAAATGTAGAGAACATAGACTGTGAAGATGCCATATGATGAGAAGCCCCTGAATCTAGAAGCCATCTTTCTGAAGTATGATTTGTTGTAGCACATAGAGCTTTTCCTTTTCTTGTTCCAAAAGAGTGAGTTTTTCCACTTGTAGAAGCCATGAATGCTTGCCCTTTTCCTTTTGAATGTGAGGAAGTGGAAGTTGATGAATCATCCTTTTTGTAGACTTTAGGCAAATCAATTTTATGCTTTTTGATGATATGTGTGAGCTCATCAATCTTCTTAGTATGGCAATGATGTTCCTCATGACCAATCTTTTTGCAATAAGCACAAGTAGGTCTCTCCCTCTTTGGTGAATTATCTCTCTTGGAAGAGAATGAATCTCCTTGTTGTGGAGAAGATGGTGCTTTTTCTGTAGGCTTTGATTGCCATTTCTTCTTGTTTGAGTTGTCCTTTCCTTGATTTCCTTTGTTCCCTTGATTTGCCACTAATGCTTGAGACTTAGAAGAAGCCTTAAGAATGCCCATGCTTATCAACTTAGTTTGTTCCATCATCAACATTTCATTGAAAGCATCAAATGTAGGCATTTTGTAGCTTGAACCCATTGTCATCCTATGAGTTTGGAAACTAGAAACAAATGCTGCATATTCTTGTGGAAGCTTCCCTATCAAGTTGAATATCAATTGAGTATCCTTCTTATCAATGCCACAATCTTTGAGTTGTGCCCTCAACTCATTTGCCTTAGTGACATAATCTTGTATAGTATCAAAGTTCTTGGGATCTAACATGGTGAGATCACTATCAATTTGATATCCCCTAATCTCATCAACTTGACCATACAAGTCTTGAAACTTTTGCCAAGCATACTTGATTAGAGTACATTTCTCAATATGAAAAATGAGATCCTTTGATACATACTTTCTTAAGGTACCAATTGCCATGATATTTTTAGTGAACCAATCTAAGTGACCAACTAGATCAGCCTTAGGATCAGCTGGAGCAACAATAGTTCCATCAATGTAATGAGTGAGTCCTTTTTCCATAAGTTTACTCCATGCATCAATTTTCCAAGTAGCATAATTATGTGGAGTTAAGAGAGGAAACTTAGAAGAACCCATAGTAGAAAAAAGGAAAGAACACAAGAGCACAAAAGCACAAGAGACACCCCCCAAATTCAATCAATCAAAGTACCCCCCCTAAAGTGATGATTTTGGCACTTTATACTTAGTGCGGTTACAATGAGCCACTTGCAAAACAAGGCAAAGTGGACTTATGATGCAAATTTTACAACTTCTCAAATGAGATACAAGAGACTTCAATCAATAGTGCAATGAATCTAACTGAGATTCAAGCAAATATACAAGTACCAAGATAGCCAAAAATGGCCAAGATTTGAAAGTACAATTTCTACTTACAATGACATCAATCTGATAGCATCATGTGAAAGTAGACAAAAAAATATGCACTTTCAAAAAAAACGACACCTAAAAAGGAGGTCGGATGACCCCAAACGAAGCCTCTGAAGTTGCAAAAACTGGGATTACTCAGGGACAGTCACCAAAAACTGCATTTTCTGAAAAATTCGTGCATCAAAATTAAAAAATTCTTTCACCACTGCGGAGAGCACAAAATTCTAGCCCATTTCAAAAAAAATTGCACCCAAAAAGGAGCAAAAATGAGCAAGTTATGGCCATTTGAAGTTGAACTGCAGAATCAAAAATGCAAATGAGAGGGGGTCCAAAAATTTTCAAACCTTGCTGATGTGGCGCTGACGTCAGAAATTCACGCGATTAAATTTGACGACCATATGACCGTCGCAAAAACTTCGCCTCCCTGGCTGACTGGGGCGTCCGTACCGTACGGACGGATGACGTGTCCGGGTGACTGTGCGTACGGAATGCTGACTGGGCAGACTGATGTGGCATACGGCTTCCTGCGTGCTGACTGTATATTCCGTACTGTTGATGTGGCGTATGGAGATAGCTGACTGGCTGTATAGTTTTCCGCGTGGCGGAGGAGCTGGCCTGTCCACGTGGCGGATGTGTTGGCACCCGCAGGTGGGCCGCGGAGGAGCGGCGGGAGGAGCTGGTGGAGACCTGCGGGGAGGCGCGGATGAGCAGTGCGTGGAGCAGAGCTATGCTACACGGGAGGCGCAGCGGCAGTGATCGGGAGCGGACGGGCGGAGCCAGAGGAGGAGCCAAGGCTGGGGAGCGGGGAAGGCGTCGGCGGTGCCCGAGGCGGAGCGGCGGGAGGTGCACGCAGGAAGCGGTCGGCGTCGTGGACGAGGCGCCGACGGGTTCGGACAGCTTCAGACAGGTATGGTCTGCGGCGCGTGGGACTAGGGCACGGAACTGCAGACTAAGCAGGTTGTATGGGCGTCTGCAAGAACCTGCGAAAAAACTGCGGATCACGGGGGGGGGGGGGGTCTGTGGACCCCCCAAAAAATCTTTTTTTTTTTTCGATTTTTTTTTTGCCTTTTCGGAATTTCTTTTCAATTTTTTTTGATATTTTTGAATTTTTTGAAAACAAATTTTTCAGAAAAAAAGAAATTTTTTTTCCGAATATTAATAAAAAAATTTCGAAATCCATACGATATAAGCAAAAATGGAGAAAAAAATTTTCTCACCAAAATAGGCCAACTTTATAACCAAAATTCATGGAAATGGCCTTCCGGACGCAATGGAGAGGTCGGATCTGGTCTAGGATGCCTCCAAATGATGATGCTCCTCAGATCTGCCTCTTGACGTCGCAATAATGCCTCTTCAAGACGAATCAATGAAGCTCCAAAAGCTCTGATACCATGTTGGATTTTGCCAAGATCAAGAGGTCAATGAAATGTACAAGATAGAGACATAATATGGGACAAGAATAAACTGTATTCTCATCAATAGAAAATGATCAATCAACTTGATTATCACCAATACAATGAATAGAGGCCTGCTTATATAGGCAAGGCTAGGGATATGTATGAGCACACAAACATGACAAGTGGCTCAATAAGAAACAAGGGTAGGTAGGAAATAGGTGTGGGTAGGTAGGAGAAATAATATAATATTCCACATGAGGTGGATCACCCACCGAAGGTGGAATTATCACTCCACAATAAGTGGATATGATAGTGTAATAACAAGATCAACACCATAAGAGGTGGAATTTCTCCTACACACACTATCGCAATGTGGCACAAACACCCAAGTGTCTCATATCCAAACTACTATGAAATGCATTATCCTAAGTAAACTTAAGTAAGTGTAATAATATCCATGATGAATAATTATTTACACCAACAACATCTCCATGTGGTCTTTTTAGGCAATATGATAAGATTGTTCTTAAGAAGCTCTTCCAAAGCTAACTCAATAGATTGCCCCAAAGGTGTAAACTATCTATCTAGGGAATAGATGTCTTTTTGTCTTGGTGAAGGTGTTTGGTGATATTGTATGAGATTTGGTCTTTGATTGTCAATTATTTGTTGTTCCATCTTATGTAATTGTTTTAGCATTTCTTGAAGTCTAGTGTTCTTAATATCATGAATTTTCATCTCAAGAGGAGTCACTGAATATTTTTGTTGGGCTTGAATGTCATATATTTCATTTTTGAGATCTTGAATTTGTTGGGCCAAGGTAGCCATGGGCTTCTTACTTTTGTCAGAATTTTTAGAAGAGCTTCTAGTTTGAATAGGCATTTACAACTGACAGGACTGAGAGCTAGATGTGTTGCAGAAGTCAAGATCAAATTCAGAGCTAGTTGTTCATTTAACGTAGTGATTGAGTGAAGTAACTAAGATCTGGTCCGGTTTTAGGAATGATCTATCGTGTGTAAGATTTTATCTAAGTTAACTTAGGTTTAAGAAGATGTTGATTGAACTAGCTGAGAGATGATTGACAAAATCATGCAACGCAATGACAGGGGTACACTATCAAGGTTGTTTATGTTCAGTAGGATGAAAACTAGTTTTTAGGCTCACTGTAGACTGTTTTAGGCAAGTTTGACTATTCTGGACTGACAAAATCAGAGATTCATATGACGGGATTTCTAGGACCGGACGATAATATGATAGCTTTAGGAAAATGAGAGTTATATTTCGTACGAGTTGCTACCTAATACCATATGCCAAATGGGTATGTCTAAAATGACAAACTGATAAATGCAAGGGTTATCGTATGACATAGGATTCAGGATAAAATGACAGTTCTTAGACCTGAATGAGAGATAATCAGGACTCGTATGACACAGGATGGAGGCTAAAATGATAGACTGTTAGGACTAATGGAATATTGTATGATCCAGAATATGAAGCAAAATGATAAAATAGAAGGCTTGTACTACTGTGTTTGGACAGAGATTAAATGTTGAGTTTTTGATGACTGAATATGACTAGTTTTTGACATTGACTGAGTTTTCACTGGCTGATGAAGACTAGTTTTTGACACTGACAGTTTATCACTGAGTTGTTGATTTGTTTTCTCCAGTTTTAGTATTTCAGTTTTAGTTTCAGGGATGAAAATACAAAAAACATGCAAGGTATATAATAATTCAATCACAACATGCTAATCCTATAGAAGTTGGCTTAGAGAAGAAAATATTTGCTTGCTGAGTTAGGTACACACCCAATAGCTAATCAGAATATGGCCACTGAGTCTCACGCAATGGATTCTCAATGCCATATTAACTGACTCCAAATGCTAATGGGGGCACGATATGGCAAGTGTCTTGGGAGACTTACTATCTCTCTTGCATAAAGAATATCCCCCTTTTGGAGGTGAATCGGGTAGCTTCTATCTTATAGTTCTTAGTCAAGAATTTTGTTTGAAATTACCCCTTGAAGTCATGCAAGCATGATTGAGGCCTATATCCCGACAAGGTACTGAAATAAGTTGTATTCATGTAAACATGATTAAGACCGTGAGGCCCTACAAAATGCTCGATATGAGAGATCTCAAAGAGAAAACTCAAATAATCCCATCCTCTGAGACTTTAATCACCAGAGGCCTATTTATTATAGTGAGTTGGAATGCTCAGGTTCAGTTGTACTCACTTGGGTTGTTCTCACAGGGTGATTACTTTTTCCCACTGTGACAAACCCGCTAAAGGTACGCAAATCTCAAAACTTAGAAAAAAGCTTCGAGGGTCTAGATTTCTGATTGTTTGTAAAAGACAAGAGCATACTCTCCTACCTCTCAAATTTTTCTTAAAACACAAAAGATAGATTTGTTCTTTAACCAAATAGCAATTTAAGTGCCTAAAAAATAAATTTAAAGAATACACGATGTTTGGTCGATTCTCTTTAGGCAACCTGCAAAACCAACGCATCAGTAGTCATGTTGTTTTTTTATTCTTTGATAGGCATATGTTTGATTGATAAATTCTTTGTCAAGCGGACTTGCAAACATTAAAAGCCCAAAATTAGTTGCCAAAATAACATAAAAAAAATCATCAAAAGAAAATTCTAGCATGCAAACTATAAATTAAACTAATCTAACAAGAATTTCCATTTTTTATGACTATCCTAGTTATGACAGTTTTGATAGTACTGCACTCTATCATTTATAACTTTCAACCAGATCCAGACCCTTTAGCAGAATCTTTGCAGGCTTCATGTGTCCTATCTATTACACTTGATCCAGACCCTTTAGCTCCTATCCATTGCTTGTTTACATCCTTCATTACCACCTTTGATTTGATTATCCTATTTGTCCCCTATCCAGATCTATTTCTTGGTCTTGATCAACACCATGGACAAAATGCAAATACATGCTTTCCACAAACCTCTTGACATGGCCACTTCTTTGGACCATATGGCTTCATTACGTTATATCCTTGCTTTACATCGCTAAAATCCTTGCTTTACATTGCTAAAGTCCTTGCTTTACATTGCTATATTTGGACCTTGTGCTTGGATTAATATTGTGAGATAGTCCTTAAAAGCATCCACCATCATTTTCTTATCAATTCATGTACTCAAAACCCCTTTTGCCTTGCTAGACACTAGGGGCAAACATACAGAAATCCTAAAAATCATAAAAAGTCCTGAACAAAATCATAAAAATCATAAAAAGTCCTGAACAAAATCCTAAAAATCATAAAAAGTCCTAAACAAAATCTTAAAAATCATAAAATTTCCTAAACAAACTCCTAAAAATCATAAAATGTCCTCAACAAAATCCTAAATTTTTTTTAAAAAATGCAAAAATAAAAATACTAAAAAAATTGAAGCAAGAAACCATAGACTATCCTTCAAACCAAATCAACCACAAACAAACTCTTAAAGTTTGCAATTATCGCATGTCTTGTTAATCAATCTATCAAACTCTATCAAACATCAACATGTCTTATACAAGGAAGGGTACACCCGAAACCAGACAGATCGGTCTTATACGGGGTACTTACTCTTTGAAACTAGACATTCCTATCAATGATCAAATCAAAACAATGACATTGATCAATATGGCTACTGGATTTCATCCAGGTTAGTCTTATCTCTTGTACTAAAGTGTTGCATCTTTGCTTTCACTTGTACATATCTTTTAGTCGCTTTTGTGACATCGCAATTCTTTTGGAACCCTCATGGTTGGAAACCAATCAATGTCCTAGTCTTAGGGTAATCAACTGAGCAATTTACATATCCTAAGCAATATCAGCCAAGTCATCTTTACGTTAGTGATACTTGGTCATTCACTCCAAGTCAGTCACCTATTTCCTGACTACTGAAGAGTTTTATCACTAAGTATACAAGCAAAACAAAACTGAAAACAATCACTAAACTGTTTGATATATGCATGAAATTTTATTTATGTGTTGTCTTTTATATTGGTTTTCAATTATTATCCCTCTGAGTAACTTGAGGAAGTCTATCTTGACTAAGAGGAGCAAGAATTGGGGGCATAATATTTTCTTTGTTTTCTGCTTGTAGGAATGATTCCAATGATCTGAAAACATCTATTCAGCTATGTGTCTATGATAAGTGCCTTCACATTAAGGTGAAATCACCACACATATCTCGACTCCGCTTATTTGTATGCGAAAGGGAGGTTCCCATCATTTCTTCGTCTGTTTTGAGGAAATTTCTTTATCATGCAATCCAGGTCCCTACGAAATCTGCCCAAGGATATGCACGAAAAAAGGGTCATTGCGGACAAGATAATTAATATTGCGCATGAAAAGCAAGGAACTCTAATCTGCCTGCTATGTTTGTAAAACGCTCAGTGATGAAACTTAAGCATTTCAAATCTAGTGACTAGGTTTAGGTTGGATTTCATTGTGCATCTCATTTTGCATTTCATTTTGCATTTCATTTTGCATTTTGTGAATTTAGAGTGATTTTGGTATAATAAAAATGCTCTCTTTATCTTTTGAATGAGAGTTGGAAGCTTCATCATTTCTCAGCTAAGTGGTATCTTTTTCATCATTGTTTCTCTAATCGAGTACTTGTGTATTGAGATGTTAGCTGCATACATGAGCATCTTATATAGATCCATGCATTTCATTTTACACTTATTTGCATTCATATTATTGCATGAAGAAAAAGAAGCATTTGCATTAACTAGTTACTCACTCTCCTCATTTATTTGCATAAAAGGAAACAAAAATAAACACCTATATTCCATTTGCATTCATTCATCCATACTGAAAAAGCATACATATAGAATAGAGCATTTAGAAAGCATCTCATAATTGAATTAACACAAGTACAATGAAGTCAAATCAGATCTCATATATATATATATATCATATAAAGTCTCAGAGTAAAAAATGATGTCAGCTGACATATACAAACTCCCATCGGAGGAAGAATCATATAGGGTGCAAAAAAATATCAGAGCTACAAAACTAATATCTAGCTCTTAGCCTCTCCCTCATCGCCTGGTGGAGGAGGCGGATCTTGCTAACCAGATCCTGACGAGGTGCTCGAGCTCCCTCTGATCATGCCATATACTGTGAGTATGGTACAACCTACTACGCTACAGGAACAACTACGTTGTAAGCTACAACGTAATAAGTTTCCTGACTGGTCTGGTGGAAAACCTCCTGCCACAAAGCATCTGTCTTTTCCCTCCTCTCTGCTCTCATCTCTAAGACCTAACTATCCCTCTCTACTCTAAGCACTGCTAGCTATTGGTCTTGCACTGCTAGCTAATTCTATGCCACTGTCAATTGTGACTGCAAATCCGCTAGACGATCTCTCATCGACAATGCTGCCTCGGCCCCGTGCTCTCTTGCAAGCTCTCCACCACTATCTCCACCTCTGGCTCCACCCTACTCCTCTCTCCTCTGTCAGACCCATCTCAGCGCTGCTCTCTCCTCCTCTCCTCCACCCTTTGTCACCCTCACTCTGCCAAGCCTCACTCCAATAGTCCCTAGGTATCCACCCTCTCCTCTCTGTTGCCTACCACTAGCTAGTATCCTACTGCTGCTAGCGCTAGAATTGCCACTTGCCCACCTCAGAGCCTCGACTCTCTATCCCTATCCCTATCTCTGGCCCTATCCCTGTGCAGGGGTATCATCCTCTACCTCCTCTATACGAGGATCCTGCTCAGTTGGATTTGGGAATCTGGGGAATGGATGCTGCTGGAACCAATCCCTATACTAGGGCAATACCTTGCATCCGCAACATCATCCATGTAATCCCATCAGAGTCTCTATAATCCAGTTAACTCTTGCATACTCAGGGCGTATGATAACCTCGGTGACCATCCCCACCTCTCCTCATCAGCATATCTCACATATGTTGTGTACTCCTACGAGATCCCCTAAGGCCTAACATACTACCTCATCACTCGAGATACCACAAATCGCTCCACTACAGTCTGCAATTTGCCAATGAGTGGGCGTGTAACAAAAAGATCCCTATGTATGATCCTCCAGTAATCCCATGGCTCTAAGCCCCTGTAAGGTCTCCATACAACATTTATCAAGTCATCTAGTTGTCATCTCCAAAAATTGGTCTTGCCTAGATGGGGTTGTGTAACATAACCTGAATACCTGTACACAATCGGCTAACCAGGATCTCTGCTATCATCTACAATCAGCTGGCATACTGGGAGGTGCTCCCAATCCCATATCTATAAGATCAAGACACTTGCAGCCATTCTCTTCCCCTCTCTGTACACAATCTCATGCATCTCACGATACATGTGGGCTAATATACATGAACCCTAGCCTAGTCTCTGAGGGATCTCCATCAACCTCTCCAGTATCCTGCCCCATCCACACTAGAATCCCTGTTGTCCCCTATTTGGCATTAGAAAGCAACCGATAAAACCTGCTAGATCACAAGCCAGAGGAAACTCCTCACTGTACCTCCTCATCATGATGTCCCAACTAATGGAACGTGTCAAGATATCAATATCCCTGAATACATGCCTGAACGCCTGCAATCCAGGAAGCTACACTGCATCGTAATCCACCTTAACCCTAACGAAAGGGATACAAAGAATTCTATAAACATCCTCGAGAGTGATGGTCATCTCCCCAACTGTCAAATGAAAGGTATTATGCTCTGAATGAAATCGCTCAACTAATGTTGTGAGCATACTGTGACTCACATGGATATCTGGTAATCTAAGAAGGTGTGTCAAACCACACAAATCAATATGTGCCTACTCAACCTCTGAAAGTTGTCAAACTAAGGTCATCATAGGTCGATAAACATACCTGAAGAGCACATGAGACAATCAAACCTGCAAAAATCAAACAACAAAGTATCAGAAAACATCCTAAATAAGTCTACAAGAGAAGTAAAACATCATTCAAATCCAACTACGTCAATTGCAAAATCAAAATTTCAAGCTTAGACCTTTGAGTTGAAGTATCACTTTCTAAGGTAAAGAGTATAGGATAAGAAAGTAAAAAGAGAGTATGTGTCTAACAAAGTGCAATTAGTAGATATATTCACTAAACCTTTGCCTAAGACAACCTTTGCATATCTTAGAGATAGATTAGAGGTTGTACCCCTGCACAAGATCAACTAAGATGTTGGTGATGCATCAATCTGGTGAATTCATTGAATATCTTTTACTTTTGGATTGATGTGAAGTGGGCTACTCCTCTTGAGGAGCAGCTATGATGAGATAAATAGAGATGGCAACAATAGAGATGAAGACAACAAAGGTATTTGCATCTTTGGCATTGTTATCAAAGGGGGAGAAGAATTAGTTGAGGATCATCTATGAGAAGAATAACTAGATAACTGAAAAAAGAAATACAAAGGAGATGTTGAACAAAAGAGAAAGTATAGAACATATCAGTTCAGTTCAACATGATCATGTTTTTTAATGTTTCCATCAATGCCAAAGGGGGAGATTGTTGGCAAATTGGCATAACTGATAATGTGATGTTATCGATGAACCGATATAAGGACTATTGGTGATGATGTTGTTTGATGACTTTATTGATTATGATTTTCTATTGTCATTGGTGGCAACTATGGTTATATAATTCTATCATGTTATCTAAGTCATCTATGATTGACCAAAAAGCTATGGAATGGATTTGACAGTAAACTGCTAAATAGGACATTAACTGGTAAATATGAAACTATGTTATGCTTAAGTAATTGGATCTTGTGATTGATGAGGAATTTGGTGTTTCAGTTTGGAATATGTGTTGGTAAAATTGTAATGATGTTATGACCAAAACCGCATCATGTTTTGGCTACCAAAAATCATGTTTTTGATTGATTGATGTATTTTTTGTAGGGTTTAAGAACTGATATTCAAATCAAATAATTGGTAATGATTTTGAGTTCGACGATGTATTCGATTATGTTTTTAAGATGGTGATGACATGGCTAAATCCATGTGAAGTGTTTAAATAATGTTTTGGCATGATCAAAGAGATAATTTCTTTGGAATGAGTGAAGTGCTTAGTACAATGAGCTAAGGGTTTGAAAGTGTATCAGACCGGTGTGTGGTGATCATTCAATGAATGTAATTGATTTTTAATTAATTGTAATGATCCATATGATGATCTGTAATGAGTTGTAAACATCTGTGATGATCTATGATGTAAATCTTAGGGTTTTGTAACTGAATAAGTTTTAAAGTCTATTTAGGGTAAGTCTCAGGTGATTTACCATGTTGCTGATCAAAAGAAGAGTGTGTGGATGAACTAGTGTGTGTATCTAGAAGAGACAAGCATATTGGATCATAAAAGGATATGTACAAGCAAGAGTACTATTTTCAGATCATACATATGTTGTTCCCTAACAGTTGTAGGAGACTCAAAATCCCTTAACCAGGTGGGTCCTAATAGGCCTCATTGTATAAATCCTTTCACCGGGTGACTCATTAACTTGGGCTATAAATCTTTTCACAAGGTTACTCCTAATAGAGAAAATATCCTAATAGGGTTGAGGTTACTTACTTAACCAGGGGACTCCTAATCGGTCATATTTGTAAGCTCCTAATAGAGTGCATTCCGAAAGAGTGCAAAAATCTTGTGGATACCAGTTCCCACCGTGGTTTTTCCCATTTGGGTTTACACATGAAAATCTTGGTGTTTATGTGTTGCTTGATTTCTTATGTATTGAGTTGATATTTTTCTATTGCATGCATGTTGATGAACACTTAGAATGAGCAATTTGATAAATCCAATTAGCAGTATGATTTCAATTGTTATCGATACTATTTATGAGTTGTTTTGAAAGAAGTTTATGGTGGTTGTTAAAGTTTACTATTTTTATTGATTCACCTCCCCTCTCAGTAATAACTGGTTTCTCATAAATAACAAGATAAAATATGAAATTATGTAGACCACTGAACAAAAAGATGAAAATTGAAATCAGATCAAATAATATGATCAAGTAAACTTCTAGATCACTAAAACCAATAAGGAATGAAGTATTTCAGCATCACAAATAGATAAATCAACCATAACAACTCACTGTAATCACATGAACACCAAACATCTCTTTGTAACACCAAAACATAGGAATATGTCGACATTAATGACAACAACATATCCTAGCAAGAGAAATATACAACAATCTCCCCTTTTTGAATTGATGGAAACATATCAATGTGAAAAAAAATCAATGTAAAGGAATGAATCAACACTAACAAACTACCTCTAAGATCATTCATATAAATCTCCAAAGATAAGGCAGTTTTTCACATGCTTCCCTCCCCCTTTGACAACAATACCAAAGACAAAATACAAATTATGCTTATGTTCCCTAGTAACTCATCCTCTAAGAAGGACAATCCCTCCCCCTTAGGATAAAATCATGATTGATCACATACTGACTACTTCGGCTGAGTAGCAACACCATCTCATCAACTTTGATAAGAGGATAAGACTCTAAAGTCCATCAGATTGATATAAATCCATGCATTTGCAATACCCTAAACCATGGGCCCCTAATCTCGAAAACATCACCAAGGTCCGAATGAAAGGCAATTAAATCAACCTTGAGCACCTAATTATTTAATTCTTCAATCATTAGTATCACATGGAAAATTAATCACTCTATTATATTTTATTAATTAAATCATTCCAAGTAAATCATTTTGATCAATTAACCTATTTATTTAATTAAATATCCTAGCATATTTAATTAATAAATAAACTAGTCATTTAATCACAAAAAAAGGAATTAATTTACAAAAAGAGTTTTATCACAAAAAGATGAATCAATCTACAAAACAAAGAGTTAAATTAAAAAAAAATAATTAAAATTTGAGAAAAGAAATCAAACAGAGATAATCTTGAAAATCAAATTAAAAATTGAAAAAATCTTAGAAAAGAAATTAAAACAATTAAATCTCAAAATTGAATAAAATAGAGAATAAATCAGTTTTCCCTGATTTTATCTTAAGTTTAGTTCAATTTCCTTTAAAAGTGAGAAAAGAAGCCAATCACATCAATTCACCTGGATTGTACTTCTTCTTGGAAAATATTGACTGCTCATCATCATTTGATCTTGGCCATTGGTTTCTTTATGAATTTTCTATAAATTCAGGCTCTCATCTCCTAATCAAGGATCCTCGAGAATATATTGTTATTTTGTTGTTTTTGCTCTAGGTTCATTTATATTATGTATTGAGAATATTTGCATATTAGTTATTGCATCTTTATTAAATCATTTAGCTTTATATTTATTGATAGCTTAATCATGTTAGCCTAATATTCATTAATCTTGCATATCTTGCATTTATCTAGCTTAACCTTGTATTCATTTAGCTCAATTTTGTACTCATATCGATTAAATCCTTCATTTAAGTATTGTCTAGTCACTGGTATTACATATAAAAATATGAGAGAAAGACCAAAATCGCATCTACTAGAAGGAAATAGGTCGCTTTGTGATGGTTTATTGTTCATTATTGATTGATTTACTAACCATGCATCTAATGACTTATTGAAGTGTTGTGTATTCCAGATATAGAATATGATCCACTTTTCACACATTTATGGTGCCCACCATGGGGCTTGAACTCATGACTACAAGATTTCTATGTTTCTTGAATAGATTTGATGTTTGCTCTTTATAACTAATAAACATGTGTTAAATTTACAAATAAAAATCTTTCTTTTTGCTTGTTCTTCTATGACAGTAAAAAATGGTCTCTATTAGGACGGTATAAATTTTTATTGAACTATTGGATCTAAACCAAATTTTAATATGTTGTTTACAACCAAGATTTTTGTATTTTCAACGAAGCGATTTTTCTAATATTGTCTCAGTTGAAAGTCATGAATGACATAGTGGAGTACTATAATTTTACTTATTCTTTTGTGACAGTAAAAAATGGTCTCTGTTTGGAGGATATAATTTTTTATTGAACCGTTGGATCTAAGAAAATTTTTGATATGTTGTTTCAAACCAATTTTTCTACATTTTAACCAAAGGGATTTGCCTATTTTTTGTCAGAATTGAAAGTGATGAATAACATAGTGTAGTAATATCAAAACTGTCATAACTAGGATAGTTATAAAGAATATAAATTCTTGTTAGATTAGTTTAATTTATAGTTTGCATGGTAGAATTTTCTTTTGATGATTTTCTTATGCTATTTTGGCAACTAATTTTTGGATTTTAATGTTTGCAGGTTCACTTGACAAAGAATTAAATCATTAAACATATGCTTGCCAAAGATTATAAACTCAAACTACTGATATCTTTGTTTTACAGGTTTCCTCCGAAGATATGAAAAAACATTCTGTCTTCTTAATATTTTTATGAACACTTCAATTTTTATAAGGGATATAGCTTTGTTTTACATGTTTTTGGGAAGAATCTAGAGTAGGAGAGTATGCTCTTGTCCATTCGGACAATCAGAAATCTAGACCTTGAGGTTTTTTTCTATTAGAGTTTGAGATCTATTGATACCTTTAGAGAACCTACCTCTTGAGAATCCCCTAAGGCTTGGTGAGAGGGAATGACCCAAGTGAGTTTGGAAGTGAGGAATACAACTGACTATAATAAAATGCTTCTTGGATGAAAGTCCCAGGAGATGGAATAATCAACGGCACTGCTTCATTTATGAGGAGTGTCTCATGTTGAGCATCTTGTACTAGGGCCTTGTAGTCTAAATCAAACTTGTGTGACTACATGGTTTAAACATCTTGTTGGGTTTTATATCTAAATCACACTTGTGTGATAGTCAGGAGGTCCTTCCAAACGAAACCCTTACTACAAACTTTAGGTTAGAAGCTACCTGAATCACCTCTGAAAGGAGGATAATCTTTGTGCAAGGGGATAGCTGGTTTTCTCCCCAATATTACTCACCATATCGTGCCCCCATTAGCATTCGGAGTCAGCTAATAGGGTGTTGAGAATCCATTGCGTGAGAATCAACAACTATATTCCAATTAGCTATTGGGTGTGTACCTATTTTGCGGGAAAAGGTTTTTCTTCTCAGCCAACTTCCATAGGGTTAGCCTGTTGTTTTTGTTATCATTTTACACCTACTGTTTGTTGTGATTTTCATCCCTCATAACAATTAAAAAAAAACCTCAAGACAATCAAAAACATCAAAATGAAATTGTAAGACAAACTGAAAACCAAGTCACTGATCAAAACTCTGTCAAAACCAAGTTAGTGATTCTTGAATCGTACGAGTCATCATCATCCTTCATAGTTTGTTGTCTAAGAAATACTAAATTGTCGTTTGAGCATAGGTACCAACTTGTAAGAGTATCTGCATTTGTCATCTAGAAACCCTTGGATTGTTGTCCAAAAATTGAAATTTTTTTGTACGAGTCACTTCTTAGAAGTCTGTCAAAGTTTCTAGAAACAAGGCTTTTGACAATCATGTTTGATCAGTCCTGAAACATAAACAATAAGCTTATTCCTGGTTTTCTAAAATTGAGCATAAAGACACCTTGGTAGTCTACCTTCTACAGTTGTGTTGCATGATTATTTTTGTTACCTCTTAGCTAGCTCAATCAATCTAATCCAATCAATGAATCTATTGTCCAAACTTCACTCTCAAGTATCACTTAGGCTACTTAGCCTTTACTCAAAATCAGAGTCAATGTATCTCACCCGCATAAGTTTGAACATCAACCTCTGGCCTTAACGAACAACTAGCTTTGATCTCACCTTAACATCTGTAACACCTCTCGCTATCAATTGTAAATGACTACCTTAGCTCCAATTCCCATGGCTACCTTGGCTCAAATGATTCAAGATATCAAGAAAGAAATATATGACATGAAAATCCAACAAAATAAATCAATGACTCCATGTGAAAAACAAATGCATGATATCAAGAGTGAGAAACTTCAAGGAATGCTAAAGAAATTATATGATTTGACAATAAAAAACCAACAAATAATTGATAGTCGAAAGCCAAATCTCAAACAAGCTCACAAGACACCTTCACCAAGACATAAAGACATTTCCTCCAAATATCCTCTAGATAGAAAATTTACACATTTGGAGCAATCTATTGAGTCGACTTTGAAAGAGCTTCTTAAGCATAATCTTATCATATTTCCTAAAAAGACCACATGGTGATGTGAATTTTTGAGTAAGTATTGTGTATATCATACACAGAATAAACATAAGATTCAAGATCTCATTGATAATGGTGTCTTTGAAATTGAAGATTCTAATGACTCACCTAAAGAAAATGAAGGAAATACTTCTAAGCATGATCAAAATCATGAACCTATGTCTATCAAGGCTCCATATGTGGCCTCCATCCCTTCCATGATTCCTTCATCTCCTAAAACTTCTCTGCAACAATCAATACCATCTCCTTCAAATAATGAAACTTCTCATGTTTACCTTCAAGGGCTATCTCCTATGGAAATCCAAGTTAATTCCAATATTGTTACAAGTTCCTCTAAAGATTTAAAAATCCGAGATCCTATGCCAGCATGAACTCCTATTCCAATCATACCCACTCTAGAATGCACTTTCCAAAACGCTTCCCCATCATGCAAAAACATGAACACCTTCCAAGAATCCCCAAGCATATCAAAAACACTGCACCCTCCTTAGAAATGACTCCATGTCAAGAGGATAATCTGAAAAATGAAGAAACAAGTCCTATCATAAATCAAGATCAAGGCACCAAAACTCTCCAATCCGATCCAATGGTTGAAAAAGATCCTACCTCCCTAGAATCCCATGATGATCGCCTTATACCTTTCCATCTCAAGAGAAAGGCATCATTCCTAATCTCATTCCTAATCCACTTCCTATGCAAGGTCTAGATATAGCTTACATTCTTTTCGATGATTCCATTGAAAGTCAAGAGATTAGAACCTTTAAAGTGGAATCTAGTGATCTTCCTCTCTGTCAAGATCAAAGTATCCCTTCACTTTTAGATCCTCCTTGTCAGGATAAAATAATCCCTTTAAATCCCCAACAAGATTCCTTTTTCCCTTCGTCTCCATGTCTTAGTCCTCCATATACACTCCAGGATCTCATTTGTTTTGATGATCTCATTATTCCTTCCATTGAAGAGCCTGTCATTGACCTTGATCCCATCCATGATCCTAGTCCCTCTCATGATTCTAAAGATAATATATTGTTGCAAGATGTTAATGAACCCCCTACATGCACAATGGATTCCTCCACTTTGGTCCAATCTGATTCACTTCGTGATCCTATCATTCCTTACATTCAACCTCCATCTCATAATGGACTCGTTCCTTCTTTCCAAGGAAAAGTGTATCCTACAGGTCAAAATATTTATAAAGGCAAAGTGGTAGATCTCCACAAGGAAGAACCCCTCCATATTAAAGAAAATATTAAAGGTCATGGCCTTAGGGACATTTCTCAAAATGTTGGTATCTCTCATAAATCCTACATTTCTCCAGTTAAATCCAAGTACATGCCTTCTCCTTCACCCATTCCATCCATTCTAGGTCCCTATATCCCTTCATACCTTATGTGAGATCAAAAAAGGTACACATGTTCAAGTACCTTCCATCCATCTAAAAGACCTCCATATCATTCCTATCTATCGACACATTTCCCTCCAAGTAATTTGGATGCCAAACATAAAAGTCATAAATCAAGCAATCCACATGTATTCAAGGCTCAAAATGTCCCAACTAATCGACATTTCAAAACAAAAAAAATAATGATAAAGAAAATAAAAAATACAAAACGCCATAAAGGCCCACAAAGAAATAAGAAAAGTCAAAAGTTAAATGGGTTCCTAAGGAACTTGTACAAGCAATGCACTCTAAGGAACTACAAAAGCATGAAAAATCAAAAACCATGTGGATCCCTAAGCGGCTCCTCAAAGCACAACAATCTAAAGAAAAATCTAAATCAACATCCAAAGTTGTTGTTTCTCTATCCAAAAATTTTGACTCTATTCCTCCATCACCTCCTTCATCCATTTTGGGTTATTATGCCCCAAAATCTGTAACCTTTCCTCCATCCAAATCTCAAAATCTAAGATTCACTTCTCTTCCATATGTCCACCATCCCTCAAGGTTTGTGCCAATGTTGATCTTTCTAAAATTTCCATCTATCCATACACAATTCTTCCAACATCCCATCCAGTATCCAACACCTCTTTTTCACCCTTCCATCCCTCTTATCTAATCCTTTGCATAAATCATTGCCTTAGTTTAATTTCATTATCCTGCCAACATCTTTGAGCATACCTTCATAGCCATGGTCTATTGCAACTCATATTCCAAGGGTACCATCCAAAGAAGTGAGACCCTATGGTTCTTCTTCCTGTTAGGATTCCCAAAGATACTGAGAGGGGGGTGGGGTGAATCAGTATCTAACCGGTATAATAATTTTCCTAACTTATAACATGAAAACCATATTAAAACTGTGTACCGGTAAACCATAAATAATGCAACAAATAAGAACAACAACCACAACATGAAAGCACACCATAACACAATATTTTAACAAGGAAACCCAGGGTGGGAAAAACCTCGGTGGAATTTGTAACCCACAATATTCACTTATTGGCCAATAAGAGAATATTACTGCTTACAATAGGGGCCTACACATGCAGGAAGGCCAAGTGCCTAGAGCTCATTGCTCAGTTACAAAATAAGTCACACTGACTTACAAAAATGGATTATACTAATCCAATGTCTTGTACTATTTCAGGTCAGCATCTTCTATGCTAGATTCAGTACCGGTTTAAGCTCTACAATATACATAAACCCTTATCTAATAATTCACATATTAGGTCTGCTATATTCCTTTCATACTTTAAACTATATTATTTTTAAATGATATACAATGATATCATACATATATGAGTCATATTACTATCCGCCATGTTGGCTTACAAAATACATTTATACAAAATTCTTGTCGGCCAAGGTGTCGGTAATCTTCCTTTTGGGTGCCAGTGATCTGTATGCCAGTGTAGAGTCTGCCGGTGTCAGTGCCTATGTCTACCTACTAGTATTACATGATTGTAAGGTTGCCATCAATGACAATACCTTCAATCAACTACAATTTCTCATTGGAGTGTGCATTTGCCAACACTTCCATCCCCTATCATGCCTCCATTATCTTCCAGAAAAGACAAAAAAAAATGATGAAAAAGTTAAAAAAACATTAAAAATTCATCACTAAGTGTTAAATGTAGGAAATAGACATAAGCATAAAGGCACAAAGAGACAGGATGACCTAAATGTCATTTCATCTTTGATATAGTAGTCAAAAATAAGCACCAAGGCAAAAGGAGGCCAAGATGACCTGAATGCTTCTTGCTATATCTGGTCCCTATGCTTGGATTAATGTTGTGCGATAGTCCTTAAAAGTATCCACCATCATTTGCTTATCCATTCACATACTCAAAATCCCTTTTGCCTTGCTAGACACTAGGGGAAAACATCAAAAAACTCTAAAAATCAGAAAAAATCTTGAAATAATTGCTAAAAAATTAGAAAAGGTCATGAAGCAATTGATTATGCTGAATGGATATCTAATATTGTACCCATTTCTAAACCTGACAAATCAATCTGTGTTTGCACTAATTTCAGGGATTTATAAAAAGCTTGTCCAAAAGATGATTTTCCACTACCCAACATAGACATGATCATGGACATGACTGCTAGCTATGAAATGTACTCTCTAATGGATGATTTTTTTGGGTACAATTAGATCAAAATTGCACCTCAGGATCAAAAGAAAAGAGCATTCACTTGTGCATGGGGAACCTTCTGGTAGAATGCAATGCCCTTTTGTTTAAAGAATGTAGGGGCTACTTATCAAAGAGATATAACAATAATTTTTTCATGATATGATGCACAAAAACATAGAGGATTATGTTGATGATACTCTAGTTAAATCTATAAAAATATCAACACATCTATCAGAACTAGGTCCAATATTAGATAGAATAGAAAAATTCAAACTCAAATTAAATCCTAAGAAGTGTGCATTTGGAGTTGCATCCGGTAAGCTCCTAGGATATATTGTTTCAGCGAAAGGAATTGAAGTGGATCCAAAAAAAGTTAAGGCTATCATGGAAATGCCACCTCCAAAGAATATCAGTCAAGTGAGAAGTTTACAAGGACACCTCCAATCAATAAGGCACTTTATTTCTTAGCTAGCAGATAAAGCTCAACCATTCACAAAGGCATTACGAAAAGGAGTCAAATACAACTAGGATGAAGATTGTGAACAACATCTGAAACAAATCAAGGACTATCTTTCAAACCCACTTCTATTGATGCTACCAATTCAAGGTAAACCATTGATTCTCTACATATCAGGTATAGATACATCTCTGGGGGCACTTTTGGCACAATAGGATGAGAATGAAAAGGAAAGAGCTATATATCATATCAGCAGAAGCTTGGTGTCCTCGGAGATGAACTATACTATCATAGAAAAAGTTTGTTTGGCATTAGTCTTTGCATCACAGAAGTTAAGACACTACATGATCGAACATTCTATCAAGTTGGTGGCTAAGATTGACCCGATAGAATACCTTCTCAGCAAAGAAACACTTACAGGGAGATTGGATAAATGGGTCATGGTTCTTACATAATTTGACATTGAATATGTATAACACAAAGCCATCAAAGGACAAGTCATTGCAGATCAACTTGTTGATGCTCTGTTTAAACAGAATCAACCCTTACACATATAATTTTTGGATGAATTCATTATGAACCTTACCCAGTGAGCCTAGAAAATGTTCTTTGATGGGTCTTTCACTCAACATGGTCCTGGTGTTGGAATACTTTTTATCACTCCTGAAAGATATTCAATCCTAAAGGCTTACAAGATTCACTTTCCTTGCACAAACAATATTATAGAATATGAAGCTTTGGTAAATGGGATCAGGTTGGCTATCGAATGGAACATTGTTGAGTTACACATCTATGGAGACTCTTAGCTAATTATCAACCAAGTCAATGATATATCTCAGATTTAGGATGAGAAACTGATAGCCTATAAGAGAATGGTTAATAATCTCAAGAAATACTTTACCTTTGTATCATTTCAGTAGATTCCCAGATCAGCAAAGAGAGCAGCATATGCTATGGCTACCTTGGCGTCTATACCATAGCTACAAGAATTTAACTTCCACTATGAATTCATGGTGGAAGAGTTACATTATCCTTCTTATCATTCTCCTGAGTCCCAGATGGTCTATTTTATTATTGGACATGATTCATCTCACTATAGCTACATTTACTCTTACTTGCATGACCAAATTATCCCTTCTAATCTTACCTGTAATGAGAAAAGGAACCTAATCCAAAATGCTTCATAGTATATCATCATCGCTAATGATCTATTTAGGCAAGGTTTGCATAGTACTTTTCTTAGGTGTCTATAAACGGAAGAGTCCCAACGCATGTTATCTGAAGTCCATGAAAGTATTTGTTGATCTCATTCAAATGGTCCTTTAGCTCAAAAACTGCTATGGTCTGGCTACTACTAACCAGATATGGAAAAAGATTCTATAAAATTTTCAAAAACTTGTGACAAGTGTCAGCTACATGGGAACCTCATACATGCTCCAGCAAGGAATCTCATACCTTTCATCACACATTGGCCTTTTCAAGAATGGGTGTTTGACCTCATTGGCCAAATTTATCGTGTATCATCTAACGAACACAAGTTTATTATAACTTCCACTGAGTACTTCACTAAGTCGGTAGAAGAAGTTCCGCTAATCAAAGAAATTGGTAAACAAAAAGATTTGTGTATCGTTAACTATATCATCTGCACATATGGGACACCTTCTTCCATTGTGATTGAAAATGGAGGATAGTTCAAAAAAATTATCTAGATGATCTCTCTGAAAAAATTAAAATCAAATAGCACTAGTCATCCATATACTACCCTCAAGGTAATGGACAAGTTGAAGCATCTAACAAAAATCTACTAACTATCTTACACAAATTAGTAAACAAATCTCGAAAGGATTGGCATTTGCAGCTCAATCCTGCACTATGGGCTTATTGAACAAGTATCATAACAACTATTGGGGCTACACATTTTCTTTGGTGTATAGGTCTAAAGAAGTCTTGCCTATTGAGGTGGAAATATCATCTTTGAGAGTTTATTTGCAAGGTCTTGTTATTGATGAAGACTACAAAATATCTAGATTGCAAGAACTCAAGTTGCTAGATGAATGTCAACAAGTGGCATTTGATCATCTAAGAGCATACCAAAAGAGAATGTCTAGAGGTTATAACAAGAAAGTTTGACAAAGAGAATTTCAGGTTGGTCACCTTGTTTTGAAAAAAAATCCTAAAAATCAACTTTTTCAAGACAACAAAGGGAAGTTTGAACCCAACTGGCTGGGTCCCTACATTGTTACTACAGTCTTTGGATTTGGTGCCTATCAACTCCCAACACCAGAAGGAGAACAACTCTATGAACTGATCAACACCATCCACTTGAATAAATTCTTCACTTAAGATTCTTTGTTCCAGCAACCTATACAACATAAAATGTCTTGAACAAAATCCTTAAAATCATAAAATGTCCTAAAAAAATCCTTAAAAATCAGAAAAAATTCCAAAAAAGAAAAGAGAGGATCTTTGCCAAGCAGGTGACAACCTAGTAAATGGGTGCCTCTTGTACTCAAGCGCTTTATCTATCAATGCAAATTTGGCATTTCCTATGCATTCCCGCTTTACTACATCTTTTCTTTTGCTTGTACATATCTTTTAGTCACTTTTGTGATATCCTAGTTCTTTTGGAACCCTCATAGCTTGAAACTGATCAATTTCCTAGTCTTAGGGTAACCGAGTGATAAATTTATGTGTCCTAAGAAGTATCAACCAGGTCATATTTTTGTTGGTAGTACCAGGTCATCCAATCTGAGTCAGTCATCTATCTACAAACTGCTGAAGAGTTTTATCACTAAGAAAACAAGCAAAACAAGACTATTGAAAACAATCACTAAACAGTTTGAGATATGATTAAAATTTTCTTTATGCACTATTTTTTACATTGGTTTTTGATTATTATTCCCCCTGAGTAACTCGAGGAGGTCTATCTTGACTAAGAGAAGCAAGGATTGAGGGCATAACACTTTTCTTTGTTTTCTGCTTGTAGGGGTGATTCTGATGATCTGGGTGTCTGTGATAAGTGCCTTCACATCAAGGTGAAATCGCCACACATACCTCAACTCCTCTTATTTGTATGCTACAGGGAGGTTGGCATCATTTCTTTGACCGTTTTAAGGGAATTTATTTAATGTGCAATCTGGATGCATGCATAATCTGTCCAAGGATATGAACAAAAAAAAAGAGTCATTACGGACAAGATAATTAATATTGCATATGAAAAGGAAGGAACTCTATTTTTCCTGCTATTTTTGTAAATGCTCAGTGATGAAAATTAAGCATTCCAAATCCAGTGACTAGGTTTAGGTTGCATTCATTCTAAATTTTATGCATTTCGAGTTATTTTGGCATGATAACAATGATCTCTTTATCTTCAGAATGAGAGTTTGAAGCATCATCATTTCTCAACTAAGTGGTATCTTATTCATCATCATTTCTCTGATTGAGTACTTGTGTATTGAGATGTTAGCTGCATACATAAGCATCTTATATAGATCCATACATTTCATTATTACTTATTTGCATTCATATTATTACATGAAGAAAAATAAACATTTGTATTACTAGTTACTCATTTTCATCATTTTTTTGCATATGAAAAGAAATAAAAAAATAACTTCCATACTGATCTACATTACATACATCCATATTGAAAAGATATGCATACATATAGAATAAAGCATATAGAAAGACATCTCATAATCAATCAACACAAGTAGGATGAAATCAAATCAAGATCTTGTATATCTCATCATAATCTTAGTGTCCAAGAGTACAAACGATATCAAGTGTCAAATACAATGTCTCATCAGAGAAAGAATCGTATAAAATTGACAATGATACATTGAACCATTTATATATCCCAAACCCTAATTTTCAAACTTGCTCTAATGGACGTAAAACTTATATCCTAAGCGAAATTGACTATCCTGAGTCCATTTTCGGGATCGAAATCAAAATCTGACGTCACTTCTCTACTCAAAATTTCATGATGTTGACTACTTAGCACTTCCATCCTCAAGTCAATTTTTGAATCATTTTGTGCTCAATTCAAATCTAAATCTCAATTTCATTCTCAAATGAACTCTTATTTTAATTCTTCAACATCAATCTTCATGCTCAAATAATTATCATCGCCAAAAATTGCCTAAAATCATTGTACCCTTGCTATCTTTTGGTTTCGCTCCTGAGGGGGCATACTCATGACCTTATCATCTTTTCAGTGATTATCATCATCAAAAGTCAAGAAAATTTTCAAATCTTCATCTAAAGTCAAGCAAAAAATATTTTCAACCAAAGAAAAATAACCAAACCTTGTTACTAGGGCATCTTAACTAAATCACATCATATCAAGTTGAGATTATTCGATGTCAAATAGAGAAATCTCTAGGGGCATAACAATCTTTGTCCTTATCTGAATCAATCTTCAAATCAATGTCCAGTTTTAATCACATCAAATCAAGTTGGAGATTTTCCCTTGCTAATCGGTTCTTGTTCAATCAAGTTCGGAATCGGTTTTATCTCACTTTTTTTAGTCGGTTCTTGTTAAATCAAGTTTAGAATCAGTTGCATCTCTCACTCAATATAGTTCAATCAAGTTATAGATCAATGCTCATTTCTTGATCAATCGAGTTCAAGAATGGTGTCCCGCTCTTTGTCGATTCTTATTCAATCAAGTTTAGGATCAATTTTCATTTAATCAAATCTATTCAGTTTCATCACTTCAAATCAAGCTAAACATCTCACTCTTCATTGGTTTTTGATCCATCAAGTTCAGAATTGATATCTATTTGACATCAACTATTATTTGAAACAACGTGTTGCTCACACATTAATTCAAAGAGGGACAAATGTAATACCCTAAAATTGGTCACCTAAACCATGGGCCCCTAATCTTGACAACATCACCAAGGTCCTAACCAAAGGCAATTAAATCAACCTTGAGCACCTAATTAATTAAATCTTCAATCATTAATGTCACATGGCAAATTTTTTTTTGGTTTTTGATCAATAAAAGGCAGAGGCCAAAGAATTTTATTAATTTAAAAATAGATAGAATTACATATACACCTCCATTCGGTGTGGGCACCAGTAGGAAAGAATGGAGGGAAGAAAACCTCTGGTTTAGCCCAGATCCCTCAAGGATCATAAAAAATTAAGAATGCGATACATAATGGAGATACAAGATCACAACGGGAACATGACCAAAGTAATGAAGATAGTATGAAAGAATCCTCTGGGAAAATCTAAGCAATAGATTACCCATCTCATCGGGTGATGTTGTCATTTGTGGGCGACAGTTCTTGCTATTCCTGAAACACATGGTTAAGCCCACTCTGGTATTTATGCTACACAAATCTTAAGAAAATCTCTCACCAGAATGTTAGAAAAACCAAACAAGTCAACTTATTCAAGATATCATACTTGCTTGGATGGTCACCTGTTAGGATACATAGCTCAAAATATTAGTCTCAAAAAATCTCTAGAAACATAATGCGAGAGTGATTACCCATCGAAGAGCATAAGCTTAATATTTATTAATGCCGAAAATTCCATAAATAGAGATGAGGATAGCTAGGTAAGTGTAAGTCCTAAAAGAAGGCAATATCTACATAAATAATAATACCAATATATCCATGTTCACATATATCCGAGGGTGAGATATGCCAGCACGTTTATATACCTATGCTCATTAATGTAAGGTATTGCCTCCTTCTAGTCTTAAAGCTTATCCTAGCAGAGCGACGGTACTAAAAAAGCTACATTTAGGAGGGATCAAATATAGGGAGGAAATACTTAAACATCTGAGAATGAGATGGGTGCCCTTAAGAATTATGAAGCTATTGATGAAAATGAGGAGATCGGTGAAACCACAAGGCTCATGGATGATGGTGATGGTTTCATCGAAACAAAGGTAACGATAAAACATGAGATTTTAAAGGAAGATAAGTGATGCCGCCTATTGAGCATCCATTTTGAATAATTATCTGTGGAATAGCCACTAATTGATAAAAGAAAATTTTCATTAATACCATGGTGGCCCACAAGTCATCAAGCGGGTACAATAGAAACCTATAAGATAACTGGGTCTAAATAAAATCGATGAGACCAATGATGTCTCATCGAAAAAGAGGGGCCATCAAAGAAAGGAAGTGCTGATGAACTTCAGAAAAGACTCATCAAAGATAGTGATTTCATCGACAAAGATTTCGAGGAAAGCAGATAAAGTTTTCATCAACGGGAAAGGGACTTCGAGGAGACAATACCATCAGTGCAACATAAAAGGGGCTCATCGAAAGGAATGTTCCATCGAAAGAATAATGTCAAATAGACAAAAGGCAGCTCCATCGATAAAAGATGTCGATGAGGAAATAGGTTTTGAGGAAGCTAAAAGGGGAGCCTCCGATATGCCTAGTTTCACCAATGTGACTTTATCAGTGGAGAAAGGCTTCGGTGAGACAAGAGGTCCTCTCACTGATAGGGAATGTTGATTTCGATGGAAGAAGAGATTCGATGGAACAAATAAAGAGGGTCACTGAATCCCGAGGCTTCTTCAACATAGAACCCTAAGTAGTGCTAATAATATCGATGAGAACCAGTGGTATCTCATCAATGTGGAAGGGCCATCGAGGAAAGGAAGCGCAGGTGAACTTCAGAAAGATTCATCGAAGACAGAAATTCTAGCGACATAAAATGTCGAGGAAAGTAGAGATGGTTTTCATCAATGGGAAAGGTCATTGAGGAGATAATACCACCGATGCAATATAAAAAGGTCTCACCGAAAGGAAAATTATCATCGAAGGAATATTGTCGATTAGGCAGAAGGCAACTGCATCAATAAAGATATCAGTGAGGAGATAGATTTTGAGGGGACAAGAGGCATGCCTCTGATATGCAAGGTTTAACTGATGCGACTTTATCGGAAGAAGAAGAAAAGGGAGGCTAACGAAAGGCTACGGTGAGACAATAGATCCAATCACCGATAGGACATGATGATTTCAATGGGAGAAGGGTTTCAGTGGAGAAACTAAAGGAGGTCACCGGAGCCCAAGGATGCTTCGACATGAAAACCTAATAGAGTTCAAATAATATTGATGAGACCCAACAATGTCTCATCGATATAGAATGGCCATCGAAGAAAGAGAGCACCGATGAACTTCAGAAAAGACTCATCAAAGATAGAATTCCATCAACAAAAGATATCGAGGAAAGCGAAGATGGTTATCATCGACGGGCAAGGTATTCGAGGAGATAATAGAATCGGTGCAACATAAAGGGACTCACTAAAAGGGATGTTCTCATTGAAGATTTATGTCGATCAGACAAAAGGTAGCTACATTGATAAAAGATATCGATGAGGAAATAGGTTTTGAGGGAGCTAAAAAGGCTTGCCTTTGATATGCCTGGTTTCACCAATGCGACTATATCAGTGGAAGATGATAAGGGAGGAAAAAGAAAGGCTTCGGTAAGACAATTGACAATAGAACAAAAATATTTAAACTAAATGTTTGTCTGAGTATCTATATGTAAGTACAGGGGGGAGGAAGAGGAGTTAAAAAGGGGGTTAAAATAGAGTCTGTGCAAGAGAAACATAAGGGGTAGAAAGGAGAAACATGCTACCAACACTTTAGGACAGGAAGACAAAACAGGGGGTTACCTTAAGGTGGTACACACAGGAGATTGATGCCATCAGCTCCCAAGTTGACCAACTCATCCGCTCTTGTATTGCCCTCCCTATAAATATGATTGACTATGAACCTATCAAAATCTCTACATAAGTCAAGAGCTTTTGATAGAAAAGTATTTAGTCTCCAATTAGGTATACTACCTTTCATTAGAGCATTGACAATTATAGCTGAGTCTCCTTCAATTTCCAGGTTCTTAACTCCTAGTTTCTTGCATAAATGCAGACCCTCCACCAGGGCCATAAGCTCCACCTAGTTGTTTGTGTTGATGCTAGCCAAGGAGGCAAGGGTTGCTAGTTCCTTGCCTTCCCAATTATGAACAACACATCCTAACCCTACTTGCCCTGGGTTGCCACGAGAAGCCCCATCAAAGTTTAGCTTCATCCAGCCTTCTCCTGGGGGCTGCCATTTGTAAGCATCCCTTGATCAAAGACTTGCTATAGGACCATCTCCTACAAAGGGAGGAAAGGATAAGCCCTCCCAATGTTTTATCATCTTTTCATCCCAATAAGTGATAGATGCATTCTTCAATGTGCCTACAGATAGTCGGTTGTTTATGAGCTCAGTGATAGCTGACTCTATCCTATTAATGATTCTGGGAACCTATAGTTTTTCATTCTTAAAGAGACGTCTATTTCTCTCCTTCCATAGTTCCCACATAATGGAAGAGGGAAGAGCTATCCATCAACCTTCAAAGAGACATCCATACCTGAGGAGAGGCCATGCCTTGAGCATATCGAAGATGGTGTGGGGGAAGGCTGCTGACCATTCAAGTTTGTTGGTGAACCAAATCTAGCATCTGTGAGCAAAGGGGTAGTTGAGGAGGATATGATTGGTGTCTTCCTCATCTGCCTCACAAAGAGGACATCTACTAGGGCCCTCATACCCTAATCTTCTGAATTTGTCCACAGTAAGGAGCTTATTTTGAGCCGCAAGCCAGGAGAAGAAACCTGCCTTAGACAAATAGTATTTATCCTAGCAAAGTTTCAAGGGAAGCTCAGTCATAGGTCTTATAAATGATTTGGAAATGAGAGAGTACCCATCCTTGGAGTTTTATTCTCCACTTAGGGAGCCATCCCAGATGAGCTTGTCCTTATTCTGACCTAAGGCAATGTTCCTTGATTTAAGAATTGCCATAAGTTTTTGTTTATCCTTTATCGGGATATCCTCATTTTCCTTCTCAATCCACTTCCAACTAGCCACATCCTCTGAAGGGGAGATATATTTGTTTAACAGGGGTCCCCTATGAGATTCAAGAAGGATACGAGAAGCACTAAAGTCATGGATATTATCAATAGCCTTATATCCACCCCACGAATCTGACCAGAAGAGAGCTTTATCCCCGAACCCCGAGTTCCACGTGAGTCTGTCAGAGATAATCCTCCTACAGTCTAACATAAAATTCCATAGGCACGATCCTCTGGGAGGGTTGGTTTCTTTGAAGATTTGGATAGGGTTCCCTCCAATAAGGTATTTGTGATGCAGCAAGCGAGGCCATTTGAGGTGGGGGGATCTGAACATCCTCTAGACCAACTTGGCACCCAAGGCTTTGCCCTGATCGTGAAGGTTTTTAATTCCAGCTCCTCCTTCTTCTTTAGGTTTGCATATCTTGTCCCATGATATGAGTGATATTTTATGATTGTCATTATCACCTTGCCAAAAGAAGATCCTTAGATGCTTGTTGAGCTCTGCAAGTTTAGAAGAAGATAAGTGTTGATAGGAGAGTTGGTAAATGGGCATAGCTGACAAGACCGATCTAACCAAGGTTGCTCTGCCTGTAGATGAGAGCCATTTCCCTTTCCAAGTGTTAATACTAGACTTGATTTTATCCACCAAGTTGTCCCATAATTTTGATGGTCTTCTCCCCTTGTCAAGGGGAATGCCTAGGTATTTGCAAGGAAGAGTTCCTTCACTAATCTTCAAGACATTTCTGATCACTTTTCCTAAGGAGGGGTCTATATTGAACATAAATATTGCAGACTTGGCCAGATTCGCCTCTTGACCCAAGGCTAGCATATAGGAATTAAGGATGCCTTTCAAGGTGCTCACTTCGCTTACACTTCCCTACCCAAAAAGCATCGTATCGTCGAAAAATTGCTAGTGGGTAAAGGAAGGGAGGCCGTTGGTAATGGGGATTCCTTGGATCCCACCTTCCTCTTTGGCCTTAGAGATGGACCTGCCTAGGGCTTCAGCCATGAAGATGAAAAGGAAGGGGGACATAGGATCTCCTTACCTGAGCCCTCTTGAGCTATTGAAGAAACCTTTCGAGGAGCCATTAACCAAGACCAAGAATTTGGGGGTGGATATACATTCAAATATTAGGTTGATCCAGGATTTGGAAAATCCAAAGGCCTCCAAGCATTTGCATAGGAAGCACCAATCAACTTTGTCGTAAGCTTTGCTTATGTCTAATTTGACTAGCAGACTTGGGGCCCGGTTGCACTGGACTGAATGAATGGCCTCTTGGGCTATAATAACCCCATCATAGATTGATTTGTCTACTATGAAGCTGGTCTGTTCTTCACTAATAATAATGGGGAGAAGATTCTAGAGTCTGGCTACTAAGGTTTTGGTTAAGAGTTTGTATAGAGTGTTGCAAAGGGCTATTGGTCTGAAGTCATTAAATCTTACAGGGTTCTCTTTTTTGGGGATGAGAGCTAAGAAGGTATTGTTGATTTCTTTGAGAATCTTACCAGAGTTCCTAATACCTTCTAAGGCATCCGTGATCTCTGTCCCCATAAAACCCCAACATTTTTGGAAAAAGCTAGTGGGGAAGCCATCCAAACCTAGGGCCTTGTTGGGATTCATCTTCATAAGGACAGATTTAACCTCCTCAGAGAATTTCTTTGACAAGATTTTGTTGTGATCATCGTTAATTAGTTTTGGAAGATTCTTGATAATATTGAGTTGGCCTCTGAGGTTGGAGCCTTCAATATTGTTTAAGATTTTCTCAAAAAACCTTGCTGCCTCGAAGGCAACATCATCTGGTTCAGACAAGATGGAACCCTGACAATTCTTAATTTTAGAAATTTGATTGACCCATTGCCTTTGCTTAGTACTATTGTGGAAAAACTTAGTATTTTGGTCCCCATCACTCAACCAAGTCTCCCTCGATGTTTGTTTCCAAAAGATCTCTTCATTTGAGAGTGTCTTTTCATATTCAGAGAGGAAAGACTTTTCTTTGAGGAAGAGATGTTCAGCCATCCCATTTTCAAGAACCTCAATGTTAACATTATTAAGATCATTTTATATTAGGAGTTTTTTATCAAAAATATTCCAAAATTAGTCTTGTTCCATTCTAAGAGCTTCCTTTTGATAAGCTTTAACTTGCTTGTGATAATAAATATCTTTGAACTAGAGAAGATAGAGCTTCTCCACCAGTTCTCAATAAGGTTTAAAGAGTTATCATCTCTAAAACACATGCTCTTAAATTTGAAGGGGCATTTTTTAAGGGGGTCATCAGATATTAAGTTTAATTGGAGTGGGAAATGGTCAGATCCTGATAAAGGGAGAGGTTTTTCCTTCAGGGAGTAATTAAGCTCTGAGAGCTCCCCATGGATAAAGAACCTATCGAGTTTCTTCACGATGTTACAGAAACCAGACCTTTTGTTGTTCCAGGTGAAGGTATTCTCTATCGTTTGGATTTCCAATAGGGAATTCCTATTGATCCAACGATTGAAATCTACAACTGCTAGAAGGAGTTTGCTGCTACCTCCTCTTTTGTTAGCTACCTTGGTGATAGCGTTGAAATCTCCACCAATGATGCATACATCATTTGGGAAACTTCTAAGGAAAGACTCAAGTTCCATCCACACCCTAGCCTTATCCCTATTCTGGGTAGGGCCATAAACATAAATCAATTTGAATCTTAGGTTTTTTTTATAGCTTACTACTTCTACTCCTATCCAATTTTGCTTAATCTCTAAAGGTGTAAATGAGATGAATCTGGAGTCCCAAATGATAGCTAAGCCCCCTAAGGCCCCTATGGTAGGGGAATGTTTTAGCTGTCTAACGCCTAGTTTTTTCTCAAAAAGGACAATCTCAGAGGTGTTCATTTTAGTTTCTTGGATTAAAATTATGTCATGTTTAGAATTAGAGATGTAGCGCTTTAAGATGTGTTGTTTGTTAGGGGCATTCAAACCCCTAACATTCCATGTAATGATTTTCATGGAAAATTAATCACTCAATATTAATTAAATGTTTATTTAATTAATTAAATCATTCCAAGTAAATCATTTTGATCAATTATCCTATTTATTTAATTAAATGTCCTAGCATATTTAATTAATTAATAAATTTTCCATTTAATAAAAAAAAAAAGAATTAATTTACAAAAAGAGATTTATCACAAAAAGAGGAATTAATCTGCAAAAGAAAGAGTTAAATTGGAAAAAAAAAGAATTAAAATTTGAGAAAAGAAATCAAATGGAGATAATCTTGAAAATCAAATTAAAAATTGAAAAAATCTTAGAAAAGCAATTAAAACAATTAAATCTCAAAATTGAATAAAATAGAGAATAAATCAGTTTTTTTTCCTAATTTTATCTTAATTTTAGTTCAATTTCCTTTAAAACTGAGAAAAGTAGTCAATCACATCAATTCACCTGGATTGTGTTTCTTCTTGGAAAATATTGACCGCTCATCATCATTTGATCTCGGCCGTCGGTTTCTTTCTGAATTTTCTAAAAAAATAGGCTCTCATCTCCTAATCAAGGATCCTGGAGAATATATTGTTACTATATTTTTTTTGTTCTAGGTTCATTAAGGTTTTCTATTGAGAATATTTGCATATTAGTTATTGCATCTTTATTAAATCATTTAGCTTAATATTTATTGATATCTTAATCATGTTAGACTAATATTCATTAATCTTGCATATCTTGCATTTATCTAGCTTATTCATTTAGCTCAATTTTGTACTCATATAGATATAATCCTTCATTTAGGTGTTGTGTAGTCATTGGTATTTCATATAAAAATCTAAGAGCAAGACCAAAATCGTATCTACTAGAAGGCAATAGGTCACTTTGTGATGGTTTATTGTTCGTTTTTGATTGATTTACTAACCATGCTTCTAATGACTTATTGAAGTGTTGTGTATTCCAGATACAGATACGATCCACTTTTCACACACATAATATCTAGTTCTCAAAAGGAGAAATAATGACCCCTAACTTGTCTCTCAAATAGAAAAAAGTATTTGTAGGTAAAGGTTTAGTGAAAATATCTGCAATCTGATCCTTTGTAGATACATATTCCAATCCGACTTCTTCATCAATGACTTTCTCTCTCAAGAAAAGATACTTAATTGATGCATGCTTTATTTTAGAATGCAGTACCAGATTCTTGGAAATATTGATAGTACTTGAATTTTCACAATATATAACAATAGTCTCATCATAAACTACTCTATTATCCTTCAACATCTTCTTCATCCAAACTACTTGAGTGTTGTTACTGCATCAACAATGTATTTAACTTCAGAAATATATAGAGATATAACATCTTGTTTCTTACTAGACCATGAAATTAATTTCTTTCCCAAAAATAACTCTCCACTAGTAGTGCTCTTCTGGTCATCAAAATCACCAACCCAATCAGCATCAGTATAGGGACATAGCAAGAAATCATCATTCTTTTGATACCATTAGCCATAGTCAACAGTCCCTTTCAAGTATCTGAAAATCTACTTTACAACAATAACATAAGTTTCCTTAGGATCAACTTGAAATATAACACAAAGACAAACAACATGGATAATACCTAGTCTAGTTTAAGTTAGGTATAGAAATCCACCAACCATAGATCTATACAAATTTTGATTCACTTTCTAAGATTCATCATTCGTAGATAGCTTGCATCTAGTCACCATAGGATTTCCAAGAGGTTTAGAATCAGCTAATCCAAACTTCTTCAACAATTTCTTCACATACTTATATTGATAAATGAAAATACCTTTACCGATCTAAGTAATTTGTAATCCTAAGAAGAATTTCATCTTACCAATCATAAACATCTCAAATTCCTTTTGCATATCATCAACAAACTTCATACTTAAATCATCATCTCCTCCAAAAATGATATCATCAAGAAAGACTTCAACAATCAAAATGTTATCATTCTCAACTTTAAAGTATAATTACTATCAGCAATACCTTTATTAAATCCCAACTTCAACAAATAATTATCCAATGTAGCATACCAGACTCTAGGGGCTTGCTTCTATCCATATAGTGCTTTCTTCAATTTGCATAACATATCTCCTTCATATGATAAAGAAAATCCATCTGGTTTCTCAATGTAAATGTTAGCAGCTGTAATGCCCCGCCAGGAAACCCCTAAAGGGTTTAAGTTAAAAACACTCAATAGAGTGTAAATATATATATTTTTTTTATAATACTAAGAGTAGTTAATTATAAGTTACAACATTAAGATAGATTGATGTTATCTCAAAGTTATCTTAACTAGATAACACAACGGAAGGCTAAATGATCCTAAGAGGTTTCCCAACGCGATTACATAACCTTACACCCAACTCAACTTGCATCATTAGATCCATTAAGCTGGATATCTTAATTACGAGATAATGCATAGATCTTGATTATATATGTGTTCAATGGTTTGACATCTTATAACTTTATGAAGCGTTCAATTACTTTGGTTGGTGAGGAGGCCATCGAGAGGTTAATTACTCAATGCACTTTAATTCATAATTTCATTAGGAGGCCTCCCAATAGGTTCAAGTGTTTTAAATATAACAAAGTTCATTCATTAGGGTTTTAAGATAACCATCCACACTTGACATCATCCTTTAATGCTATAAATATGCTTAACGAGATTCATTCGTTTAGGGTTAAACTACGATTAGTAAAACGAGGATTCCATCATTTGATTTTAAAGTATTCACCCACATTTGATATATATTTTTTTTTTATATTAAAAGGTATGGTTAATAGGAAGAATTCGTTCCTTAAGGATTAACTACAATTAATAGAGTGAGGTCCCTTCATTTGATTTCATGCATAGCCAACTAATGAGTTGAAGTTCCTTTATGAAAGGTATAATGTGAGTAGCCATGGAATTCATTTGAAGTTTTAATAATGCAAATAAATGGACTAATTTCATTAAGGTGGATATGCATTAGGACACACGAGAGCATCCCTTAAATTAAAGTATCGTTAACTAGATGACATCCATCATTTCGAGATTCGAATATTAAGATCATAGTGATGTCCTTCTATTAAGATTAAAATACACCTATCTCATTGCACATCTCTTTTTTTTTATAACGAAGTTAATAGGAGGGAGATACTTTTACTAAGATTTAATGTATCAACATCTAATTGAATCCTTCCCTATTCAGTTCATTTTTAGCAATCATAAAGAAAATTCATTTATTGGGGTTATAAATATGCAAGACTAGTTGAGATAACCCAATTTTAAAATTAATCTGGTGAGGATTATTGATTATAATTACAACATGGATTATTAAGTATATTCATCCAATATACAACATGGATGCCTAGTTGAGTCCACACGATTATCAAATTAATCTGGTGAGGATTATTGGTTATGATTAAAGCATGAAATAACTTAACAAATTCGTCCAATGCAATGAAACATAATTAACATGGCGTGATTCATTTACTAAGGTAAAAAAAAGGTAGATATTTATATGATGTGCATCCTTAAGATTTCAATCTAGGAATTGTGACATAAATTTTAACTTTGTTTCCCTTTTACATTCATTCCATTAACATGCTTATTAACAATTTAATCCAATGAAGTATTCTAGCAAGATTCTTTCCACTATTACAATTTAAATTAACATATTTTAAATACTTTGCCATAATCAAAATTTACAATGTCTTATGAATCTGATTTACTACTTTCCTCAAGATGTCTGATTTTTGGCATTTGATTTAAATTCGTTAATTTTCCATCATACACTTATACAAGATAACAACCATACATGATAACTTAAAGCATGAAACAAAGGAAACTAAAACACCGCATAACACAGGAATGATCTCGGAGTTCACCCCTAAAGGGCTACATCTCCGGGTCTGCTCAACTGCAAGACCCCTCTGGCATTTAATATAGTTAAGGTTACATATTTACATGTCTTTACAATCTTGCCTTTTAGGCGATCACAACCATACTACAAATGACCATTTCGGTCAGTAAATACATCTCTACAAGTTTTCCAACTAAGTTCACATAAATGTAAGCATTTCTCATTCGGGTATTTTACTTAATCCTTAGATAAACATCACTGACATGTTGGTCTAGAACTATACACTAGTACCCCCCCAACGATTTATAAATCCCTTGCATATATATAAAACAAGTATATGTAAATCTCAATTTATATCTAACTGATTAAAATTATCATCTGAACACTAAGGGTTAATTCACGGAATGTATTCGTTACGAAGGGACCAAGAAGCCACATATAATTAATATTATATGTTGATATAAGAAATTCCTAAGATATCATTTATTAAATATCCACATTTTACCATAGTTTATGATTAGTAATTATCAATGCTAGTTATATAAATCAGAATGTGGCAAAAACATATATCTCTATATGAGTTTTCGAATTTTCAATATTCTAAATTCCATATATTAATTATTACTCAGCTTAAATAATATTAATTAAATAAGGGAGAAAAGTCTAGATTTAAATAATAATAAAAAACTCCATATAAAATCAATATAAATTCTCCCCTTTTTTTTTTATTTACTTATTAACATATCCTTAATTTATTGTTTTATTGCTTTCTTTCTTTAAAACGATTAAAAAATAAATAAAAACTAATAAATAAATTAAATTCTAAAAAAAAACACATTGAAACTGGGGTTACCCACGTGGAACACCACGTGGGCCCCCTTGGTAGCCACGCTACCATTGGTAGCGCTGCTACCAAATGGTAGCAGGCCGCTACCCTTGGTAGCGCTGCTACCATTTGGTAGTAGTTCTACCAGTGGTAGCGTTGCTACCAGCTGGTAGCAGTAGCTACCGTGGTAGCCATTATCCCTCCCAGCGATGGGGGGGTAATAAAATATCCTTTTTTTTTTATATTTTATTTTTTTTTCATTTTATTTTATTTCATTTTTAATAGAAATCTATGGTAAAATGGCAATACCAGACCCAGACCAAATCTGCCAGAATGCAGTCATAAATTTACTAACTGAATATATATATATTTTAAAAAAAAATATATATATGTAAGTAATACCAAGAAAATGTATGAATATCTCACCAAAATACAGTCTGAAAAACACAAACTTAAAGTATTTTCCAGCAATCCCCATTTTTTGAAAAACAAATACAGTCACAGCCATCTCTTCTCCATTTTTTTTTGTTTCTTTTTCAGAATAACCAAAATATCAAAATGGGGGAAGATTTCCAAATAACAGTTCATGGTTTTCCTCCAAACACACAAAACAGTTTCAAGTCTCTTAGATAGGTAAGATTTACTAACTCATAAGGCACAAAATCTTGATCCAATGTCCACCATTATTTCAAACTAGAACTCAGATTTTCAAGAGAGAATCAAACACATTTCTTTTGGTTTTAAATGCAATACAAGATAAACAAGAGACCTACCTCCCATCAGCATTCTTAGCATGAATCTGAAGAAGAGCTCCACCTGCAACTCCAAGCAAGAAAGAAAAAACCCCATTTTCTCCCACATTTTTCCCCCAAAAAGAGAACCCCCAAAATGTCTACAAAACTAGGTTAAAAAGTGGAACCCTAATTTTGCCCTAATTTTCAATTTCGAATTTAGGCATTTATTTTTAAAATAAAATAAATGAAAATCCAAATGGGAGTCATTCATTTCCTCCTTATTCATTTTTCTTTTAAAATTTAAAAGCTTCCATTTCTTATTCAACTCTAATTTTTAAATTTCTTCATATCACTTTAGCCAACACTTTATATTTTGACTAATTAAATTTTCTAAAAATCAAACTTTTATACTTTATCCACTTCACAAGTAAAATGGAACTAATTTCTTTTAAATAATAAAATTTACCCTTTTTCTCCCAACATGCGAAAATGATTAATTTATTTCTATTTCTCAATTGACTTTTAAATTTTTCCTTTCCAAAACACATGACTCATTAAATTCATTATTATCGAATTTAACTATTAAATTGACTTGCTATAACATAGTAAAGCGACATTTTTAAATAAATGACTAATCTAATGCAAGAGTCTTATTTCTTCAAATTTCTCAACTACAAATGCGTAAATGTTACAAATGCGTAAATGAGAACACTAACCCCAGTTAAATACCTTAAGCTTGCTACAATAATAATTTAAAGCAATCTCTTAAATTAACGATTACTCGAATAGAAGAAACTACCTATTTAAATTTCTATATCACTAATGTGTACGTTTACTCATAAATTTGAATTTAATACTTAGAACAACAAACTCCACTTACCTCGTGCAAGGCATGCAAATCGAGGAAGTCCTCCAAATCTCTCGACACGCATCCCAATGAAAAGCAAGTCCCACGAATCCACACACGATGCTCACCTAACCATGGCTAAGGCAAGACAAGAGTTATATGACCACCAAATCCGAATTCCAAAGATGAAGGAGGCATACTCAACCTTGCAAATCCCAAAGGAGATGAACCTTGCCCTAAGCGGTGTTGTACCTGCAATCTCCTGCACTCATGAATTCATACAAGCATGCATATACAAATACATATTCAATGAAGGCGTTAGCTCAAGATTTATCTCAAGGGTTAGGAAACAATTACATTTACATGAGAATCGATGCAAAAGCACAATAATAAGTATGCACAATTTATTTATATTATCTAAACTACACATTGCATATCAGTTAATCTACCATTCAAGAATGCCACATAGGAAGTCAATCAAGTTTAAACGGGTTTTAAAAGTCCGACTAGGGTATGGGCATTACAGCAGCAACCAAGAAGGAAAACTTAGAGGGGTGGTAGGGTGAATCAGTTTTCACCAGATTAACTAAAATAAGAACAATCTAAAATCTAAACAACTACAATGAGAATAAAGATAACACAATAGAACCAACACACATAACACTAGGATTTTTACATCGAAAGCCTGGTTAAGCAAAAAACCACAGTGGGAACCTACCCATAATAAGATTATACTCTATAGTAGTATGTGTAAATATTACAATGGGGAATGCACATGCATTTAGGTACACTGGCTAGATATCATTAGTCAAAATAGATGACCCAAAACGCTCCAACCCTCAAAGAAGGTTCACTACAATAGGATTCACAGTATAATCCAAATTATATGAACTACAAATATAGCATTTGCCAGCACTTGATGACAATTCTGGTTAAGCACATTTGCTTTCCCTGCAACAATCCCTACTCAATTCACCACACTGAAGGATAAATTTTCTTGTGCACACATAAACCACTTTTAGATAATGTATACACAACTTCTACACTTGAAACTACATGACTATACAACCTACTTATACATTTCATCAACCTTGACTACAAGGTTGGCAAAACCCTCAAACCTTAATTACAAAATTTATCAATCTGAATTATATGAACTACAATCCAAATTATATGAACTATAAATATAGCATCTACCAGCGCTTGATGACAATTCTGGTTAAGAACATTTGTCTGCCTTGCAACAATCCCTGCTCAATTCACCACACCGAAGGATAAATTTCACTTTCAGATAATGTATACACAACTTCTACACTCGAAACTACATGACTATACAACCTACTTATATAATTCATCAACCTTGACTACATCACATGATACATATATGAACCACTAGACCAATATAATGATATTAATAACATAGAACATAACTAAATCAAATCTTTAAACATGCATCACCACTAGAAATCTCACCAAGATCAACTGCAACATGGTACACCACCAAGAATACCACATAACACGAAGAATATAAATAGATCAACAAAATCACCAAGAACATGCACAAGGATCAATGTAGACCACCAAAACAAATAGTACATGACTAACAAACACCAACAACCACATTAGAACCTTTCATAATAGCTGCACCAACACCACTTATTCAAATCTTCATCGATCAACATGCTATCTCATAGGAATACTCAACAACAACAATTCGCACTAGAAAGATAACTTGTTGAACACTAAATCATGAACCATATAAACTAAATATGCACATGAAATTTCCAAAACATTCTCCTAAATCTACAACCAAATATATGATCATATAAGAGCTCACCGGATCACATACCAAACTCTTCCAACCACAAAATAGAAAAAGTGAACTGCAAACTGGATCAAATAATGTGATCAAGTATACTTTTAGATCAATAAAACCAATAAGTAATGAAGTAGAGATATTGGAGATACTTTATTACTGAACCATAAATCCTCAAGATAGCCAAATCAATGCAATGCAAGCACCAGAATATCAAATAGCTCTCTACAATACCAAAGCACAATAATATGTTGACATCAATGACAACAACATATCCTAGTAGAAACAATATCCAACAATCTCCCCCTTTGGCATTGATGGAAATATATGAATGTGAAAAAAAATCAATGCAAAGGAAACAACAAACTCCCCCTAAGATCATGCACACAAAGCTCCACAGATAAATGATTTTTTTACATGACTCTCTCCCCTTGTGATAGCAATGCCAAAGATGGAATACAAATAATGCTCTCTCCTCCAGTAACTCATCCTCTAAGAAGGTAAATCTCCCCCTTAGGATAAAATGTGAACCACTAACTACTTCAACTAAGTAGCAACACCAACTCATCAACTTGGATAGAAAGATAAGGCTCTGAAATCCACCGGATTGATGCAACTTCATGCATCTAGTTCTCAACAAGAAGAGCAAAGACCCCTAATTTGTCTCTCAAATAGACAAATATATTTGCAGGCATTGACTTAGTGAAAATATCTACAATCTGATCCTTTCTAGATACATATTACAATCTGACTTCCTCATCACTAACTTTCTCCCTCAAGAAATGATACTTTTTAGACACGCTTTGTTTTAGAATGCAACATCCAATTATTTGAAATATTTGTAGCACTTGAATTATCACAATATATAATAGTAGGCTCATCATATACAACTTTAATATACTTCTATATCTGCTTCATCCAAACTACCTGGGTAGAGTTACTAGCAACATCAATGTATTCAACTTCAATAGTAGATAGAGATATAGCATCTTGTTTCTTACTGGACCAAGAAATCAACTTCTTTTCCAAAAAGAATACTCCATCGGTAGCACTCTCCAAGTCATCAACATCACTAGTCAAAATAGCATTAGTATCAGCACACAATAGGAAATCATCATTCTTGGGAACCATAAACCATAGTTAACAGTCCCCCTCAAGTATCTGAAAAGCCTTTTTACAACAGTAACATGAATCTCTTTAGGATCTGATTGAAATCTAGCACAAAGAAAAACAACATGCATAATATCTGCTCTAGTTCGAGTTAAGTACAACAATCCACCAATCATAGATTTATACAAGGACTGATTAACTTTCTGAGATTCATTATTCTTAGACAAGTTGCATCCAATCACCATAGGAATTCCAACAGGGTTGGAATTAGCTAATCCCAACTTTTTCCACAATTCCTTCACATACTTAGATTGAGAAATGAAAATACCTTTACCAATCTGAGTAATTTGCAATCCTAAGAGCATTTTCATTTTGCCTATCATAGATATCTCAAATTCCTCTTGCATATCACTAGTAACCTTCATACTCAAATCATCATCTAGGCTGCCAGAAATAATATCATCAACAAAGACTACAACATTCAAAATGTTATCATTCTCAACTTAGAAATATAAATTACTATCAGTAGTACCTTTGCAGAATCCCAGCTTCAACAAATACTTATCCAATCTAGCATACCAAGCTCTAGGGGCTTGTTTTATTCCATACAAAGCTTTCTTCAATTTGCATACCATATCTCCTTCATCTGATAAAGAAAATCCATCTGTTTGATCAATATAGACTTCCTCTTCAAGATCACCATTTAAAAAGACCGACTTGACATCCATCTAATATACCTTAAATTTCTTGTAAGCAACATATGCAATCAACAATCTAATAGCTTTCATTCTAGCTACAAGGGCAAAATTTTCTTCATAATCAATACCTTCCATCTGATAACACCCTTTGCATACCAATATTGCTTTGTTTCTAGCAACTTCACCAACTTCATTCAATTTATTCTAGAACACCCATTTAGTATTGATCACATTCTTGTCTTTAGATCTCAGAACAAGCTCCCAAGTGTAATTCTTTTCAATCTAATTCAACTCTTCTTCTATTACTTTTATCCAATTTTCATCCTTACCACTTCTACTACATCTTTAGGTTCAATCTTTGAAATCAAACCTATCTTTTCAGCAACAATCATCCTCATGTCATCACACCTCTATTCTTGTCACCAATAATCTGATTTTCTGAATGATTCAATTTTACATACCTTAGAGTCTTGTGATTATTTTAATTTTTAGGCTCTTGCACTACTTCACCAACAACAACAATATCTACATTAACTGTCTCCACCAGATCATTATGCTTCAAGATCTCTGTCTACACAGGCTCAAGAATAACATCTTCATCCTCAAAATCATAACCGCATGCTCTAATCTACTTTCCAAGATATTCATCTACCTTTACATTTGCACTCTCAACTATATTCTTCATCCTCTTATTATAACACTGGTAGGCCTTTCTCTTAGTACAATATCCCAAGAAGATTTATTCATCACATCTTGCATCAAATTTTCCTATATCCTCATCTCTCTTGATATAACATTTACTTCCAATAACTCTAAAAAATATAGTTGTAGGAACATGACAAAATCATAGCTCATAAGGAGTCTTACCAGGATCACCTTTAACATGCACTCAGTTGAATCTGGAAACATTAGTGCTAACGACTTCTCTCCAAAATGTTTGTGCAACATTTCCTTCGATCAACATAATTCTTGCAACATCTAAGATAGTTTTGTTTTCCCTTTCAACAACTCCATTGTGTTGAGGGGTTCTATGAGCATATAAATTTCTTCTAATTCCATTCCTCTCGTAGAATGTATCAAACTCTCTTGATGTAAACTATCCTCCTTTGTTAGATCTCAAACACTTCAGCTTTAGTCCAGTCTCAGTCTCCACTCTAGCTTTGAATATCTTGAATTTCTCCAATGCTTTTGAGTTTTCTCTTAAGAAGGTAACCCACATCATTCTTGAATAGTCATCGATCAACAACATGAAATATATAGCCCCCTACATGCTGATCAATCTATTAGGACCACATAAGTCAGTATGAACTATTAGATAGTTCAACTAACCGAAAGACAACTGAGAGGGGGGTTGAACAACTTGTCACAGATTACCGAAACCTTAAGAAATTAAAACATTAATAATGAAACCCAAAACATTAATACCGGAATTCTTAAATCAAATACCGGAATAGAAGTTAAGCCAATTAAGCATAAACAATAATCACAGAATAAATACCATCTACATGACACCAAGATTTATATGTGGAAAACTCGATAAACAGAAAAACATCGGTGGGGAGCCTACCCACAGTCAGATAATAATTCTGCAGTAAGTATGTAAATTACAATTGAGGGTCCTACACTTTTAGGAAGGCCAACAACCTAGAGCACACTACTCATCACAAAAGGAGTCTCACTAAATACATATAAATCTAAACTACAATCCGGAGAAGAGGTTGAACTCCAAAGATAACCTCTCCTATGCCTGAGTAAAGTTCTACGTAAGCTCAATACCAGAGGACTAAATCCTCTTACATAAACCCAATCTGATCACCAATGATCGACCAAATCCTTTGCCTGAATGATATTACATTATTTGCACATTATATCCATATCCCATTCCCATGATCTAATCTACAATGAGATCTTACATTTATATATACAAACTCTCGACCATAAACAATCAGGTCAGCCACTAGACAACAAACCAAATACATAAGACATCTTGGAAACATATCAAGAGGTCCAATCCACATGCTTCATTATTCCGGTCCATAACCTAAATCAACTGGGAACCAATATAGATTCACATGCTATAGCAATGATCTCCATTCGCCAAGTCTCGAACATGACCACCATCAGCATCCTGAAACTCCACTAGAAACTGCACCAACACTACTTATGCATATCATCAAAGATCTTCATCAAAAGCAATGTCAACGAAATCCTTGCCAAAACCACAAACCAAGCTTCCAAGCAAACAAGATAGCATTCGATCACTAGACCAAAACTAACTGACTGAATATGAACATGAGTATCATGAATAAGCCAATTCCATAACCAAATCATTCCGGAGCCTATCGGATCATGCCAGATCCAAACCAACCAGAAACTATTGAACCTATCTGGACCAGAAGGGTGTTAGTAAAGCATCCAAACAACTAGTGTTGACATCAATGACAAAACATCAATGCAACACATAATCAATTCCACCAAATGGCCAACAATCTCCCCTTTGGGATTGATGGCAACACTAGATGTGAAAAACATCTAAGTATCGAGAAATGCTAAACAAATCTTCCCTAATGAAACACAACCAACAATCTCCCACATATAGATGTAGCAATTAAGTTTTGAAACAAAGACCAAACTCCCCCTATGAATGATATCTTTGTAAAGCTCTGAATTATACATATATCTCTCACCCTTTTTTTTCTTTATATATCTCTCCCCCTTTCTTTTCATTGTTTACATCAATATCTCTCCCCTTTGACATCAATGCTATAAATCTAACAAAAATATCAGAGAAAAAACATAAACCACTAAATCACAAAGATGACTAGTCCCCCTAAGCAGTAGCATCCCCACATCAGTGCCAGAATGAAAAGTATCTCTGATAATGCATAGCAGACTGATGTCAAGCTGCATCGACTAGTTCTCTACTGAAGGGGTAGAAACCCCCAATCTGATGCTGAAGTACTCAAATGATTCCTTAGGCAAAGGTTTAGTAAAAATATTTGGAATCTTCTCTTTAGTGTTCACATAAAATAGTCTAACCTCATTTGATTCCAACTGTTCCTTGAAAAAGTTATACTTGATAGATATGTGATTTGTCTTCGAATGAAATAATGCATTCTTTGATATATCAATAGCAACAGAGTTATCACAATGAATAACTAATGATCCATTAAAATCCACCTTTATATCCTTCAACATTTGCTTCATCCATAAAACCTATGTACAATTAGTAGCAGCAACAACATACTCAGCTTCAGCAACAGATAAAGATGTACATGATTGTTTCTTTCTGATCCGTGAAACCAACTTCTTCCCAAGAAAGAAAGATCCACTGGAAGTACTTTTCAGGTCATCAACATCTCTAGCCCAATCAACATCTATATATGCACATTGTTGGTATTTTGGTATGGTTTTGTCATTGATATCAGCACCTACTAAAACACTAGCACTTTGGAGATCCAACAACATTCACTGGCAAGCAAGTAACTATTGCATAGTTACTGATATATGGTTCATGGGCAGGATATAATGATCACCGGCACTTGGAATGATATGGAAGACACTTGGTAATATCGAAGACATCGTGTGGACACTTTTTTTTGAAGAATTAATTATTGGTATAATCATATTTGCATATTTGCTTTTACCAGCAAATAGGTCCAGGGTTACCTAGGGTTACATTGGCAGGTTTATCTTTTCCAAATCAGCATGGCACGCTATGAAGATGATTTATTATTGTTGTAAATGCATTAAACCGACATGTTTAATTGGTTATTGCATCAGATATTATATTGTTTGTAAAATGGTTTTATTGTAATATCTTTTAGAGCCGACCCTACTAAAATTGGTGTTAGGTTATGGTATAAATGTAAGATTTTATTTGTAAGATCAACTGTGGAATGCGAAAAAGAATTAAGTGAAAGTATATGCAAGATTAAGCAGACCTATACACAAAGACATCATTTGAAGGAGAAGTTAGGTTTTTGTGGAAGCATATTAGCATTACACTGGTATTGAATCCAGCATATGAAGATGCTATTTTGTGTAGTACATTCTTATTGGATTTAACCATCCAACTGTAGTCAGTGTGACTCCCTTTTTGTGATTCACCAGTGAGATCTAGGTTGTTGGCCTTTCTACATGTGCAGACCCCATTTATGTACACTTACTATCTACAGTAGTATCATCTAATTGTGGGTAAGGTTTCCCACCATGGCTTTTCCCCTTACAGGGTTTCCACGTACAAATATTGGTGTTATGTGTTGTGGATGACTTTATGTTTATGTTTCATAACACTGTCTATCGACATACTTAACTGGTTTACCGGTATTAAGAATTAAGTTGGTTAAGTTGTTTTTGTTTTGAATTTATTTGACAACTGATTCACCCCCCCCATCACAGTTGTCTTTGGGACCTAACAATTGGTATCAAAGCTTAGTCCTCTTTTGCAAAAGTTTAACAACTTGAGGAGATCCAATGACTACTAATTATTTCAGGAAGAACAATCCTAAACTTGATGGAACCAACTATGGGATATGGAAGATCAGAATGGAGACACATCTTAATTGCATTGGTAAAGACATCTGAGAAGTTACAAAGAATGGTTATACTGCTATTGTAGCTGGTCAGACTGCTCCAGCTACCTTAGCTAAAGATGAGGAGAATGATTGCAAAGCAAGAGAAGCACTTTTGAGTGCTTTATCAGATCAACAAATCATGGGATTATCAGATAGGTCTACTACTAAAGCTATTTAGGATCATTTGGAAACACTAAATGAAGGATATTCCATAGTCATGATTGCAAAACTTGAAAGCTTTTGAGTCAGGTATGAACATCTGAAAATGGAAGAAGATGAAAGGATTTCTGCTTTTATGGAAAGAGTAAATGAAATTGTTTTGGGTATTAAATGTTGTGGAGGAACCTTGAGTGAAGATGAAATTGTTTCAAATATCTTAAGAGGATTGCCATCAGCATATAAATGAAGGTTACTACTATAAATGAGTTGAGAACAATGCCTAATACATCAGTAACTAGGGATACATTGATTGGAAAACTTTCATCTTTTGAAATTGAGGAATTTGGTCTTGTTGCTACTATAAAAATAGATTTGGCCTTTAAAGCATCAACATCATCTGCTCCATCATTTGACAAATCAGATTGGAAAGCCTTTTATGCAAGAGAACTTGAAGAAACTAGGAAGGAGAATGAAGAACTTGAATAACTTGAAGCACTATTTGCAAGAAAAATGTCTAAAGGTCCTATTGGAAGTAAGTATGAAGGTAAAGCACCCTTTAAATGTTTTAACTACAATAAGATTGGTGATATGGCTTCAAGATGCCCTGATAGACATGCTAGACTAAGAGAAGAAGCTATAAGAACATACAAGACTAATCCTAAATATCAGAGATACAGATTTAAGAAGAACAAAGACAAATATTATTACATTGCTGATGAAGGTGTGACTGATGATTTTGATGAGGATCCAGTAGAAAACGGATGGGTTTTTGTTGCTATAATAGAAGATCAACTAGCACCTATTGCTTAACCGGTAGAACAAGCCCTAGCAGCTAAAATTGAAGTAAAGGATGAATGGATCATTGACTAAGGATGCTCACATCATATGACAAGAGACAAAGGTAAATTCTTGAACTTTCAAGAATACAATGGAGATTTAGTAAGATTTGGAGATGACAAATCTTGTTCAATCAAAGGTAAGGGTACAATATCTCTTGATGGTAATCATAACACTGACAATGTCTACTATGTTGAAGGATTAAAGCATAATCTTTTAAGTGTTCGTCAATTAGTTGAGAAAGGAATTCAATTACAATTTAAAAATGGAAAATGCAAAATCATGAATAGAACTGGTTTAGAAATTGCAACCGGTAATCAGACTAGAGGTAATATCTTTCATTTGAATAATAGTGAAAAGGCATGCTTGATTGCACATATAGATGAAAGTTGGTTATGGCATAAGAGACTGTGTCATGTAAACTTTGGTTGCATGGTAAAAATCAGTACTTCTAAGGTAGTTAGAGATCTACCTAAAATTGTGAAACCTCAGAATACAATATGTAAGGAATGTCAATCTGGAAAACAAGTTAGAGCTAGTTTCAAAAGTATTCCAGAAAAATCCAATAATGCTCTTGACTTGTTTCACACTTATTTATGTGGTCCAGCTAGAACTAAAAGCTTACAAGGTGAAAGATATTTCATGCTAATTATTGATGATTATTCTAGAATGTGTTGGGTTACTTTTCTCAGAGAAAAATCAGAAGCACTTGGAAAGTTCAAACTGTTCAAAGCAATGGTTGAAAATGAAACCGATAAGAAAATTAAATGTTTAAGATTAGATCAAGGAGGAGAATTCACATCTAAGGACTTTAATACATTTTGTGAAGTGAATGGAATCAAAAGATAGTTATCAGCACCTTAGACACCATAGCAGAATGGAGTTGTTGGAAGGAAAAACCGAACTATCTTGGATGCAGCAAGAAGTATGTTATCTAAAGAAAATATAACACATGTATATTGGAGAGAAGTAGTTAGCACAGTCATCTATACATTCAACAAAGTTCACAACAAAGGTGAAACCGGTAAGACCCCTCATGAACTATGGTTTGGTAATACTCCTACTCTTAAGTATTTTAGAATTTTTTGAAGTAAATGTTATATTAGAAGAGATGAGTATATTGGAAAATTTGATCCTAGAAGTGATGAAGGAATATTTATTGGTTATTCATCTAAGAGCAAGGCATATAGATGTTTTAACAAGAGATTGCAGAAAATTGTTGAGAGTACAAATGTAAAGATTGATGAACAATTCAGAGTAACTTCAAGGTATATAGACTCTAAACTAGCAATAGAAATTGTGACAAATAAACCTACACTAAATCCACCGGTACAGAATGAAGATCCAATTACCCCAGTACCATCAGAGGATTCCATAGTAATTGAAGAACAACAGCAAACTGAGACACCCTGGTATGTAAAATTGAATCACTCTGAAGATCAGATAATTGGAAGCAAATTTAAAGGAGTTATGACAAGAGGAAGATTGGCAAAGGAAGAGGTATGTCTTATTTCTCAAATTGAACCATCATCTGTTAATGAGGCATGTGAAGATAAACTTTGGATTAAAGCTATGGAAGAAGAACTAGAACAAATTGAGAAAAATGTAATTGGAACCAAATGGGTATTTAAAAACAAACTTAATGAAGATGGTAAGGTTGTCAGAAATAAAGAAAGACTAGTGTGTAAGGGATATTCTCAGAAAGAAGGAGTTGATTACAATGAAACCTTTGCACCAGTAGCTAGAATTGAGGCAATCAGATTATTCTTGCCTATTGCAGCTCACAAGAACTACAAAGTTTATCAAATGGATACTAAATGTGCATTCTTGAATGGAGATCTTGAAGAGGAAGTCTATATTGAACAACCTGATGGATTTTCTTTGACAGATGACAATAATATGGTTTGCAGGTTAAGAAAATCTCTGTATGGACTGAAACAAGCCCCAAGAGCTTGGTATGCAAGACTGGATAAGTATCTTTTAAAGATTGGTTTTACTAAAGGAAATGCAGACAACAATTTATATTACAAAATAACTAATGATGATATCTTAATTATAGAAGTATTTGTTGATGATATAATCTTTGGAGGAGAAGATGGATTATGTAAAGAATTTTCTATTAAAATGTAGCAAGAATTTGAAATGTCTATGATTGGAGAAATAAAATTCCTTTTTAAGATTGCAGATTTCACAGACTGACAAAGGTATATTTTTGAGTCAATCCAAGTACTTGAAAGAGTTACTAAAGAAATTTGGGATGGAGAACTCTAAACCGGTAAGCACACCTATGACTACAAATGACAAATTATCTCAAAGGGATGAATCTACACCTATTAATCCAACTAGATACAAATCTATGATATGAGGTTTACTATATTTGACACAAACCAAACCTAATATTATGAATGCAGTATGTATTGTTTCTAGATTTCAAAGTAATCCTAGAGAAAATCATGAATCAACAGTAAAAAGGATTTTCCGGTACTTACAAGGCACTACAAATCTTGGATTATGGTATCCTAGAGATGAAAATTTTGATCTATGTGCATACACAGATGCAAATTGGGCAGGAGATGTGGATGATAGAAAAAGCACCACCGGCGGAGCATTCTTTCTTGGAAAGAGATTAATTTCTTGGTTGAGTAAGAAACAAAGTTGTACATCTTTATCAACAGTAGAATCAGAATATGTTGCAACAGCAACTAACTGTACACAGGTACTATGGCTTAAGCAAATGTTGAAAGACATAAAGGTAAAATGCAAGGAACCTATTACTATATATTGTGAATACACTGCAGCAATTGATATATCTAAAAATCTGGTATTACATTCTAAAACAAAACATGTTTCTATCAAATTTAATTTTCTAAGGGAAAAAGTTGAAGAAAAGGAGATAAAACTGGTTTATATGAATACTAAAGAATAACTTCTAGATATTTTCACAAAACCTTTGCCTAAGGAGACTTTTGAATATCTCAGAGATCAGCTTGGAGTTATACCACCATCGGTGGAGACTTAGGCAGTTGATGATTGTCATCAACTGGCAGAACTAAAAGACAAATCTTTTACTCTGGTCTTTGATGAGGAAGCTACTTCTCAGGGGGAGTAGTTGGTATATTGAATTGTTTGGTATTTTGTATATCAACTTGGTTTTATTATAACTTTAGCATTTGATGTCAAAAGGGGAGAGATATCTATGGAAAAACACATTATCTTTTAAGAGAACTTTGGATAACACATGTTTCTCCTAGGAGGAGAGATTGTTGTTTGAGAGAGACTATTATTCTCTGTATTTTGGTTATGATCTTGTTGGAGAGATTGTTGGTTTTTCATTTTTGGCATTTTTGTTTTGGCACTTTGATGGTTTTTCCATCTTGTGTTTCCATCAATGCCAAAGGGGGAGATTATTGGTATTTTGGTATGGTTTTGTCATTGATGTCAACACCTACTAAAACACTAGCACTTTGGAGATCCAGCAGCATTCACCAGCAAGCAAGTAACTATTGCACAGTTACTAATATATGGTTCACCGATAGGATAAATGATCACCGACACTTGGAATGATATGGAAGACACTTGGTAATATCGAAGACATCATGTGGACACTTTGTTTTGAAGAATTAATCACTGGTATAATCATACTTGCATATTTGCTTTTACCGACAAATAGGTCCAGGGTTACTTAGGGTTACACCGATAGGTTTATCATTTCCAGATCAGCATGGCATGCTATGGAGATGATTTATTATTGTTGTAAATGCATTAAGCCGACATGTTTAATCAATTATTGCATCAGATATTATATTGTTTGTTAAATGTTTTTATTGTAATAACCTGTAGAGCTGACCTAGTAAAATTTGTCTTAGGTTATGGTATAAATGTAAGATCGTATTTGTAAGATCAAATGTGGAATGTGAAAAAGAATTAAGTGAAGGTATATGCGAGATTAAGCAGAGCTATACACGAAGACATTATTTGAAGGAGAAGTTAGGTTTTTGTGGAATTATATCAGCATTACACCGGTACTGAATCCAGCATATGAAGATGTTATTTTGTGTAGTACATTCTTATTGGATTTAACCATCTAACTGTAGTAAGTGTGACTCCCTTTTTGTGATTGAGCAGTGAGCTCTAGGCTATTGGCCTTTTTGCATGCGCAGACCCCATTTCTGTACACTTACTATCTGCAGTAGTATCATTTGATTGTGGGTAAGGTTTCCCACAGTGGTTTTTCCCCTTACAGGGTTTCCACATACAAATATTGGTGTTATGTGTTGTGGATGACTTTATGTTTATGTTTCATGCATTAATCTTTACCTGTATAGCAATTAACTGTTAACACTATCTATCGGCATACTTAACTAGTTTACCGGTATTAAGCATTAAGCTGGTTAAGTTTTTTTTGGTTTGAATTTATTTGACAACTGATTCACCCCCGCCCCCCTCTCAGTTGTCTCCAAGACCTAACACACATAAAGTAAATCCATCATCCTTAGGGTAGCACAAACCATATTCTGATGTACCTTGCAAGTATCTACAAATCCTTTTCACTGCACTCTCATTATTTTCTCTAGGATCACTATGAAATCTTGATACAATACAAACAACATTCATTATGTCAGGCCTTGTCTGAGTCAAATAAACTAGACTTCCAATCATAGATTTGTATCTTGTAGGATTTACCAGTGCAGAAACATATTTCCTTATCAATTCTAACTTGTAACCATAGGAGTACTTACAGGTTTAGAATCTCCCATACCAAATTTCTTCAACAATTCCTTATCATACTTAGTTTGATAGATGAAAATACCTTTGTCAGTCTAAGTAATCTACGAAAAAATAAAAAAATCAATTCCCCAATCATAGACATTTAAAATTATTTCTCCATATTGTTAGCAAATTCCTTACACAACTTATCTTCACCTCCAAAAATAATTTCATCAATAAATACATCTATAATTAGTATATCATCATTAGCAACCTTATAATATAAATGACTATTAGCATTACCCTTATTAAAACCAAGCTTCAAAAGATATTTATCCAACCTTGCATACTAGGCTCTAGGTGCTTGTTTCAATCCATATAAAGCTTTCCTTAACCTGCAAACCATGTTTGTATCATCTGATAGCGAAAAACCATCTCATTTCTCAATATAAACTTCCTCATCAAAATCCCCATTCAAAAATGCACACCTAACATCCATCTGATAAACCTTGTAGCTCTTATGATTAGCATAGTCAAGAAATAATCTTACAACTACAATCCTAACTACAGGTGCAAAAGTCTCGCCATAATCAATTCCTTCTTTCTTCCTTTCAACTTGACAATCCTCATTCAATTTATTCCCAAAAACCCATTTAGTTCCAATAACATTCTTATTTTTAGGTTGGGGAACCAAAGTCCATGTATTATTTTTCTCAATATGATCTAATTATTCTACCATAGCTTTCAACCAATATTCATCTTTACATGCCTCAATTACTGATACTGGTTCAACTTGTGAAATTAAATATACCTTATTAGTTGCTAGTCTTCTTCTTGTCACCACTCCATTGTTCTTATATCCAATGTTCCCATCTTCTAAATGATTCAATCTCACATACCTAGGATTCCTCTGACTCTTTGTTCATCTTCCCCATTCTTCAATTACTGTAGAATTCTCTGATACTGTCGAATTAACTGGTTCAACACTCTATTTCGGTAAAGGTGCTACCAGTTAAGATATAGTCATCTCCACCACCGGTTCCTTCTCATAAACTCTAATTTGACCTTTGTTGAACTCATCCACTTTGACATTAGCACTTTCCACAATTCTCTAGAATCTCTTATTATAACATCTATATGTCTTACTTTCATTAGAGTAACCACGAAATTGTTGGCAATTGACACTCATTGGATTCATATGTTGTCATTTATGGAAAGAAGATTCTGTAGAAGGCATATACTGACATTGGAGGCATACGCTGACATTTACCGGCATTGGAGTAATCAGGGTCATAACCGGCACTAGCATTGGCATAGGCACCGGCACCGAAATCCAGTACTTCAGTGAAGCCAACATTAGTTTGGGATCCGAAAGGTTTTTATTTGTAAAATAATTTTGTAATTATTGTATAGGGTTGACATTGAATATCTTTTGTAGTGTATTTTAAGCTGACATAAGACATATTGTTTGTAAAGGGTATATAAGTTAGTCTATTAGGTCATTTTGATATAGGAGAAGTAAAGGACAAGGAAGCAAAATAATGTGATGCGAAGGATATGTATTAAGGTCATTTGTATGTGAATTTTATATCATGCAATGATCAATAGATGGTTTGTGAAGCATTCATAGAGGAAAGGAGATATTGGTAAAAGGGTTTAGGGTTTATGAACCGGTACAGAACAAAGCTATAGTCGTAACTCTTTTTGGTATAGAAGATGCATTTTATGAGTTCACCATTATTGTTTTATCTTAGCAAAATTTTGCAGTCAGTGAGACTCTTTTGTGTTGAGTAGTGCGCTCTACGTAGTGTGCCTTCTTGCATGTGCAGGCCCCCATATTATGTAGTATCTTTTATATGGCCAGTGAACTGATATTGTGGGTCACAAATCCCACCATGGTTTTTCCTCTGTGAGGTTTTCCACGTATTAAATTCAATGTGTTATGGTGTTCATTCATGTGGCTGGTTTATTTACTGCATGTTATATGTTTCTTCATTTACTGTTTTATATGTGTATGTTGTGATAAGGTAAAATCATATTAATGCCAAAACACTGATTCACCCCCCCTCTTAGTATTCTTGGATTCCTTGTATTCCAACAATTGGTATCAGAGCCTAGTTCCTCAGAGGAATTTTAAGAGCTTGAGGAAGAGCTTGAGGAAGATCCTGAAACTAGAATCATTAAACATGGCTATGGAGAAGCAACTTGAGATGGCACTTGAGGATTATGATGCTGAAAGGTTGAAGAACTTGAAGCTGCAAGATGAATTGAATTCTGCTAATGAATTCATTCTTGTTCTATAAGAAAGGTTATCATCAACTCAAGCTAGGAGGAAGGAACTTTTGTAAAACCAGGATGATGAAGAGAAAATGGCACTTAATGAACAATGTAAGAAGCTAAGTCAAGAAAACATGCTCATGAAGAATCAAATGAAAGACCTAACTATGAGGATGTCAAAAGAAATTGAGGATAGAAAGAAGAAGGAAGAAAATCTTTCTATATCTTTGAAGAACAAATCTAAAGAATGTGGCTGATTGGCTCATGAGAATGATATGTTGAGAGCCGATTTGGCACAATCATAGAATAATGAACAAATGCTTGAAAGACAAATAGTGGTCCTAAGAAACGATCTGACTACTGCAAGTGAGTATATAGAAAAATTCAAGATTAGTGCTACACAGTTGGATGATGATGATTCTAGAGGACTTGGATTTGAACAAGATGAAAGATCTGGTATTGCAAATAAAGATTAGACAACTGGTATGCAAAAATCATTAGACCAGAGGAAACCGATAAGGAAATCTAATGTTTACAAATTCAATATAGATGCTTTATTTGTAAAAAATTTGGGCATATGGCTAAACAATGTAGAAATAGAGAAAATCAAAACTACAATTTATTTCCTGGTCAATGCACAAATTGCAAGAAATATGGTCATAAGTTAGAAGATTGTAGAATGAATGTTAAATGTCATGCATGTGGAAAGTTTAGACATTTGGCTAATCAATGCAAATCAAGGAATGGCACCGGATATGGCAAAGCAATTAAAAAGAACAATGTTACATGTTATGCATGCAACAAAATAGGTCATATTGCTAGGTACTACAGAAGCAAGACTAAACTGGTTAGCAATGATAAAGAAAATGAAAAAGGAAAGAAGAAGGTAGATGAAATACAACAAGATCACACCAAGAGATGGGTTACAAAGTCTCAAAATCCAAGTGGAGATGCAACTACATCGATAACTGCACGAGTAACTCCACTAGTAGAATAGAGCATTCTTGTACCGATGAGAAAATCAACCGGTAACTGAGGCATATGCTTTAGGGGTTGGAAAATTCATTGCAAATCTTGCATATTCCCCGGAAGAGATCTGGAAAGAGATCTGGAGACTTTTATTAATCATTGATGGAGGTTCATCGGGTATTAAAAAAACTAGCATCTGGTAGGGTACACTGCTAAGCATTTATGACAGTGAAGGATTAGGGTTTACTCACTGATAAAAGGGGCAAAATTGGTTCATTTTCACTCACCCAGCACTCAAGTGAACAAAGGAGAATCATAGGCGATCAAGAGCAAGAAAAGGAGTTCTAAGATATTTCCAGCGGTCATCTGAGGAGTAATCAAGATCTTTCAAACCGACGATTGTTATCAAGGTATTTCTTTAAAATGACATTTGGATCATCATCTGCTCCTACTTTCATTATGAATCCCACTATTATTGAGGTCAAGGATAGGCTCAGACCTATCTTCAAGGAAGTTCCTCAAATAGCAAGGAAGGAAGACTCTTCTGGCACATTCTCAAGGTTCTTGATGGCATCGTATATGTAGAAGATGTTAGGGCCTATATTCATTGCACCTTGGAGGATTTAGGCACTGAGGAAATCAAGGGTATGTATCAATATGTAATACTAGGAAGCTCTGGAACAATCAAGCTAGAATATCAAATCATTGAAAACCTAGGGTTAACCATAATCCTGTATATTCTAGAATTCGAGGAGGAAATGATCAGATACATTCTGAGCAGGGTCCATAATAAATTCACCTGGCTAGACCGACCTCACATGATCACCAAAGAATCAATTCAAGCAGTCACCAACTTACCTAAAGTTGGATAGGAATTAGGGAAGAAGATCTCCAGCATTGAGGTTGAAAAGCTCACCGATGCAACCCTTGATGGAAGATCAATGAGGAAAAGCACCATCAAAGATACATATGTAAAATTTTCTAGCATGATCATTGATACAAGGTAACATGATCAAGTTGATTGAACTCTATTGCCAGTTCTTGTATCCATGTTGCATATCAGATGATAAAGGATGATGATAAATATGATTTATGTGAATGGATAAGAAATAAATTGATGATAAATCTTGGCAAAATCGAAGGAGTCAAGAAAGGGACTTTTCGGTTTGGAAACCTTATTGCCTTCTTGATGTTATATTTTATGAATGAGCTACCAGGTTTGGGAAAGAAATGTTGGGCTCATGACATACTGATAGGTATGTAGATTAGAGATGGAATCACCGATCTTGGTATCAATAGGGATAAGAATCTTTCAAGCTTCTTCAAAACTTTTCAAAAGAACATGAGAATGAGGGAGAGGATCTCCAAACACATTGTGGAGAAATACTCCACTGAAATCTGCTTCATGCTAAAAATAAATGAGACCCTCATGGAAGCAGTGGAACCAGGAACAATATGTGTCACTAAACTAGGATATGAAGTTGATGACAACATCTTGGAACTATATGCTAAAGTGCTACTTGATGCTCCATTGGGTGACAAGACTGAACATTTTGGCACTGTGGAGGAGAAGGCTCTTGAAGTTAAAATTGGTTTCGATAAGAAAAGAAGGGAAAATAAAATAGACAAAATGTTTGCCTTCATCCACAATGTCACTCACAGGATAGATACAGAACTAGGTTCTGGATCTAAATAGATAGATCAATCGACAAAGGAATCTAGAACAACTATAGTGAAAAGTGTTCCTAAGGAAAAGAGGCCTGAGACTTTAATTTCTCCTATCACTTCTATCTCTGATACAAAGGATAATGAACCTCTTTCATTTAGAAGGGTACAAAGGAAAAAATCTGACAAGCCTCCGGTAGGGGAGAAGAAGGAGGAAACTAGTAAGAAAGGTGACAAAGCCTACTGCACCCACACCTATGGCAAGGAAACCTACTCAGAAGAGGAAGCCAACTCCATCTGCCCCTGCAACCCCCAACAAGAAGAATAAAAAGAGAAAAATAGATGAAGCAATTGAAATTGGTAATTTTACCATCATCCCCCTAATGACTTGTGCATAATTGATTGATGAGGTAACCAAAGATGGAATTTTGAAGAATGTGTCAAATTTCTATGAACATTTAGATGAAAATGAGAAAAATGAAATGGAAGAAGCAATTTTGTTATACTTAGATATATATAAGAAGGCTTTGGTAGAAATTTTGAAGGAAATTCCTTTATGATTGTATAATAAGTTAGATGCAAGAAGATTAGATGTAGTCAAGAGAGACATAGAGATTAAAGAAGTTGAACTTTTGAGTATGTGTGGTTCTATAAATAATGAGGAAATGAAAATATGTATAGAAGTTGCCAATAGAACAATTTTTAGCAGCAAACCCTGACAAATAAGCTTAATGATGGGTAGAGTCAATGAAATAATAAATGAAACTGGAGATGGTTGGGGTAAATTTTCCAAAAGAATCTTGATTTTCTTACCTCTCAAGAAGAATTTTCTAGGGAAATAACTCCTACCATTTTGGATAAATTTAAGGGGAAATGAATTTTGAGAAGTTGAAATCAAAATTTGAATGAACCGGTAGATAATAAGAGTGTATAGACTCCACTGGCAGGTAAACCTAAAATTGATGAGAGTGTACAGACCATACCAGCAAAGACTACATTTTTATAGTCCAAGCAAGGTAACGTAGATAATGTACAGGATATAGATAATATTGTACATAATGATCCACAAGCAGTAATAGATACTGTGCCAAGAGGTGAAGCCACTGGTGCAAAAGAGGATGAGATAAGGGATACACCGACAAAGGAGAAGAAAGAAAAGGAAAAGGAGACTGAACTGACAGTTGATTCCTCAACAAAACTTTTGGCAATTGACCATTCTCAAGTTGAGAAGAAGTCCATCACAGAGATGAGTCCTATAGAGCTAATGACAATGGGTGCTCAAAATCTAATGAAGGAGGGATCTCCAGACAAAGGAATAATAGATCAGTCAATAACAATTTTGCACAAATTGATTCTTGAATGTATGATTGAAAATGAAGCAAGCCCTTCTGCCAAGCTTAAGGTACTAATAGAGCACATTTCTAAAAACTTTCAATCATTACAATAGATTTCCAACCGACAAGCAGTTGAAAGATCTACTTTGGCTAAGAGAGCCGCTTTTGACCAGATTATTGAGACAGAAAAGAGGAAGATTGGAGAGAAACTTATACTTATTGAAAATTCTTTGAAATAGTGCACTAACATATACAGGGTTTGTTGTAATATAGAGAATCTTACAACAAATATAGATAAGAAAATAAAGGAGTTACAAGAAAAGATTGCTAATATTGCTTATTATTTTGATGGACTACGTTCACTTACAACATCTATTGATGGACAAATTTTGACCTCGCAGAACCAATTTTTTGCTTATGAAAAGGAAAGAGACAAGATAATTAGGAGAGAAAGGAGTCTTAGAGGTTTGGTGAGTCCAAGATTGGATTCACTTGGTGTACATAAAAGGGCATGCATGGATATGCTTGCCAAGCCCACAATGACAGAAGTTACTGAATAAGAATCACTTGCACATTTACAGAGTGGACTTGTATCCATATCTGAAACATTCAAAACCAACTGGGATACCTATATAGAGTTACTTGAGAAAGCTTATCCAAAAATCTTGAAATTGGTCAAGCTCCGGTAAAGTAATCTATAATTATTCATTCTTTTCCATAGATTTCTAACAATTCTTTCATCGGTCATTGGCATTGATGCCAAAGGGGGAGGACGTGTATGTGAAAAATAGAGTATGTATATAATCCTAAGGGGAGGATATCAGGCAGAGAGTATAATATAATCATAGTCAATCAGCTCAGGGGGACCATATTTTACTTCATGTTACAATTTCAGGTGAACCGATAGGGAATCCATTTTCACATGAGTGTTGCCATCAATGCCAAAGGGGGAGATTGTTGGCATTTGACACTCATTAGGTTCACATGTTGTCTTTGATGGCAACAAGATTATGTAGAAGGAATATACTAGCATTAGAGGCATACACCTACATTTATCGACATTGGAGTAATCAGGGTCATAACCGGCACCGACACTGACATCCAACACTTTAGTGAAGCCGACATCAATCTGGGATCTGAAAGGTTTTTTATTTGTAAAATCATTTTGTAATTATTGTATAGGTCCAACATTGAATATATTTTGTAATATATTTTAACACAACATAAGGCATATTGTTTTTAAAGGGTATATAAGTCAGTCTATTAGGTCATTTTGATATAGGAGAAGTATAGGACAACGAAGCAGAATAATGTGATGTGGAGGATATGTATGTAGGTCATTTGTATGCAAAATTTATATCATGCAATGATCAGTAGATGGTTTGTGAAGCATTCATAGAAGAACGAACATACTTGTAAAAGGGTTTAGGGTTTATGAACCAATACAAAACAGAGCTATAATCATAACTCTTTTTGGCATAGCAGATGCATTTTATGAGTTCACAATTATTATTTTATCTTAGCATAAGTTTTTAGTCAGTGAGACTCTTTTGTGTTGAGTGTTAGCAACCAGAAGGACAATTGAGAGGGGGGGTGAATCAGTTGTCAATGAATTTCAACCCATTTATAACTTAATAAGACTCAATACTTAATATTGGTAAACAAAACTTAATGCTGGTTAATAGATTAGTAGTTAATATCAATACCGATGAAACTTAATGCATGAGATAGAAAGAGAAACAACATCCACAACACATAACACAAAGATTTTGACGTGGAAACCCTGTAAGGGGAAAAACCACGGTGGAAACCTTACCCACAATTAGATGATACTATTGTAGATAGTATGTGTATACAAATGGGGTTTGCACATGCAGAAAGGCCAATTGCCTAGAGCGCACTGCTCAAATGGGAGTTGCAATGACTACAATAGGATGGTTCAATCCTAGAATAATGTACTGCTCAAAATAGCATCTCCAATGCTGGATTCAGTATTGGTTAAGCTCTGACAAACACCTTCAAACCTTCCTTGAACCTTCTCTATGGTCTGCTCATATGATCTTCAATATTCGCACATACCATGTTACAATACCATACAATAACCTTATCCTATATGTCATCTCACAAATGAGATCTTACATATATACAAAACCTAAGACCAAATATGTAGGTCAACTCACTAAGAATATTACAATTAAATCAATTACAAATAAGTCTTGATGTGATGCATCACGTCGGCTTAATACATTTACAACAATATCTAATCAATAAATCATCTCCATAACGTGTCATGTTGATCTAGAATAGATAACGCATACTAGTCCATAACCTAGACCAATCTGTTGGTAACAACAAATATGTAAACCCGATTAGATCAATAACCAAAATACCAAAACCAAGTGTCCAAACCATGTCTTCGACATAATCAAGTAATCTCTAGATGATAACAAGTCATCATCAGTGTCGGTGAACCATATATACTGCCAGTGAGCATATACCAGTGACTATGCATAAGTCACTAACCTTGCCGGTGAACATAATGTGCCAGTTCACCATAACCATAGATCTCCAGAAGGATAAGTTTTGACATCAATGACCAAAAATACAACACATCCATAATACAAACAATCTCCCCCTTTGGCATTGATGGTAACACTAGATGGAAAAACATCTAAGTGCCAAAAACCCAAAACCAACAATATCCCAAGACAGATAAATACCAGAAACCAAAATCAAAATGCAAAGAGTATATATCTCCCCCTCAATGAATAATCTCTCCCAACAAATAATGTAATCTCTCCCCATAGGATAATTTTTTTCCATAGATATCTCTCCCCCTTTGACATCAAATGCCAAAGCAATTAAGAATAAATACCTAAACATACAACCAACTGCTCCCCCTGAGAAGTAGCTTTCCTCCATTAAAGATGGAAAAAGATTTCTCTGTTAGTTTATGCTAGTTTGATGCCAATCTTCAATCATCTAAGTCTCTGTCAGTGAGGGTATTACCCCAAGCTGCTCTCTGAGATATTCAAAGGTTTCCTTAGGCAAAGGCTTTGTAAAGATATTTGCAATCTTCTCTTTAGTATTCACATAAACCAATCTTACTTATTTTGCTTCAACATTCACTTTCAAAAAGTTATACTTAATAGAAACATGCTTAGATCAATAACTAAAATACCAAAACCAAGTATCCAAACTATGTCTTCAACATAATCAAGTGATCTCTAGAGGATAACAAGTCATCATCAGTGCTGGTGAACCATATAACCTATTGGTGAGCATATACCAGTGACTGTGCATAAGTCATTGACCTTGCCGGTGAACACAATGTGCCAGTTCAACATAACTATAGATCTCTAGAAGGATAAGTGTTGACATCAATGACAAAACTAATGCAACACATCCATAATACCAACATTGAGCAGTGTTCTCTAGGTAGTGTGACTTCCTGCATGTGCAGGCCCCCATACTATGTAATATATTTCATATGGCCAGTGAATTGATATTGTGGGTCACAAATCCCACTATGGTTTTTCCTCTTTGGGGTTTTTCACGTATATAATTCAGTGTGTTATTGTATTCATTCATGTGGCTGGTTTATTTACTTCATGTTATATGTTTCTTCATTTACCGGTTTATATGATATTACCGATAGAACACTGATTCACCCCCCCTTTCATTGTTGTTGGATTCCTTGTATTCCAACAAAAATATGTCTTCATCACATCTAGGATCAAATTTTCCAATGATAGCATCTCTCTTGATATAACATCTTTACTACCAAATATTCTAAAATACTTAACTGTAGGTGTATTGCCAAACCATAATTGATAAGGTGTCTTACCTATTTCTCCTTTGATATGTACTGTGTTAAATGTATAAACCACTATTCTCACTTCTACTCTCCAGTAGATATGAGGTAGACTAGCTTCCATCATCATTGTTCTAGCAGCATCCAAGATAGTTATGTTCTTCCTTTCCACAACTCCATTGTACTAAAGTGTCTGAGGAGTAGAAAATTGTCTCCTTATACCATGCTTCTCACAAAAGTTATTAAACTCACCGGATATGAATTCTCCACCATGATTTAACCTCAAACATTTAATATTCAATCCTGTCTTAGTTTCGACTTTAGCCTTATAGATTTTAAAATTTTCAAATGCCTCAGATTTTTCCTTTAGAAAAGTAACCCACATCATTCTAGAATAATCATTAACGATTAGCATTAAATATTTATCACCTTGAAATTTTTTAACACTAGTAGGGCCATGCAAATCAGTATGAATAAGATCAAGAACATCATTAGATTTATCTTGTATACTCCTAAAAGAGGTTTTGACATGTTTCCCCATTTGACATTCTTTACATACCAGATTATAGCGCTTCACAGTCTTAGATATATTTCTAACGACCTACATTGAACTGATCTTTACAATGCAATCAAAATTCACGTGACACAACCTTTAATACCATATCCAACTTTCATCAATCTGTGTAATCAAGCATGTATTTTCACATAAATTAAAATCAAATATGTTACCCTTTGTTTGTGTATCGGTTGTAATCTCCAAACCACATCTATTAATGATTTTGCATTTTCTATCCTTGAACTATAATTGAAATCCCTTATCTACCAATTCTCCTACAATCAAAATATTATGCCTTAAACCTTCAACATAATAAACATTGTTAGTATTGTTCTTACCATCCAATGATATAGTTCCTTTTCCTTTGATCATATATGCTTTTTCATCTCCACATATTACCAGACCACCATCAAATTATCGAAAAGATAGAAACTTTCATTTATCTCCAAACATATGATGTGAACAACCACTGTCAATTACCCATTCATCCTTGTCTTCAATTTTAGCAGCAATTGCCTTCTCTTTAGATACGTTCTCTTCCAATGTCAGAATATCTTCTTTGATAGCCAAGAACACCCATTCCTTCCCATTGCTAGAACCACTAGCAAAGTCTTTTGTCAATTCATCATTAGAATCAGTAATGCCTTCCTCATCCACTATATAGCATGACTTGTGTTTTTTTTTCTTGTTCTTATACTTGTTCTAATATCTAGAGTTAGGCTTAAATGATCTTCTAACTCTTTCTTCAAATCTTGAATTCCTTTCAGGACATCTAGATGCAAAATGACCAATCTTATTACATGAAAAACATTTAAAAGGTATTCTTCCTTCATAGTTACTTCCTATCGGTCCTTTAGGTACCCTCCTAGAAAATAGTGCTTCAAGTTGCTCAAATTATTCATCTTCTCACTTGATATCTTCCAATTCCTTTGCATATAAAGCTTTCCAATCTTGCTTACCAGTTGATGATGCAAATGCATAAAAAGTGGTTCAGACATCACAGCTCCAGAAGGTCCAAATTCTTCAAGCTCAAAAGTAGATAATTTCCCAACCAAGTTATCTCAGTTGATAGATGTATTATCTATTGTTCTCAAGTCATTAGTTGTAGCAGTCATCATTTTGTAAGTTGGTGATAGGGCTCTTAGGACTTTTGAAACAATTTCATCTTCGCTCAGAGTTCCACATTCCCATAATAATCTCATTTACCCTTTCCATGAATGCAGTAATCCTTTCATCTTCTTCCATCTTCAGGTTTTCATATCTCACTCGGTAACCATCAAGTTTAGGAACCTTCACTATAGGGTCACCTTCATTAAGAGTCTCTAGCTTATCCCATATAGCCTTTCCAGATGATTTGTCGGTTAATCCCATTATTTTCTGATCAGAAAGTGCAGACAAGAGAGATTTTCTTTCTCTACAATCATTCTCAATCTCCTTATCTAAGTTTTCCAAAGGAGAATTTCCAGATGGTAGATTATAAGGTGTGACACCATTTTGTGTGATCTCCCAAATCTCCTTACAAAGACAACTCAGATGAGTCTCCATCTGAATCTTCCATACTATGCCTTTTGTTCCATCAAGCCTCAAAATATCTCTCCAAGGGATAGCTCTAGAAGAATGGGGTGAACTTGAATTGTTAGACACCATAGGATCTTCCTCCAGAAGTTAATCTTTTTGCAACAAGGCTCTGATACCAATTGTTTGACAGTTCAAATAGCCAAAAGACAAATGAGATGGAGGGGGGGGGGGTGAATCAGTTGTCACAAATTAATGAAAACTTAAGCAATTTAAACTTTAATATTGGAACCCAAAACATAAATACCAGAATGCTTAAACCAAATACCAGAATAGAAGTTAAACCAATTAAGCATAAACAATAATCATAGAATAAATACAATCCACATCAAACCAAGATTTATACGTGGAAAACCTGGTAAAGGGAAAAACCATGGTGGGAAGCCTACCAAGAATTAGATAATACTTCTGTAGTAAGTATGTGAATTGCAATTGAGGGGCCTATACTTGTAGGAAGTCCAACCACCTAGAGCGCATTGCTCATCACAAAAGGAGTCTCACTGACTACATAGAAATGCAAACTACAATCCAGAGAAGAGTTTGAACTATAAAGATAACATCTCATATCCCTGAGTACATTTATGGTTAAGCTCAATACCATAGGACTAAATCCTCTTACATAAACCCAATTAGATCACCAATGATCAACCAAATCCTCTGCCTGAATGATATTACATTATTCGCACATTACATATCCATATCCCATTCTCATGATCTGATCGACAATGAGATCTTACATTTATATATACAAACTCTCAACCATAAATAATTAGGTCAGCCACCATACAATAAACCAAATACATAATTATAAAACATGTCATCCTTAGACCAAATGAATAATATCTAACACATAAGACATCGTGGAAACATATCGAGAGGTCCAATCCACACAATTCATTAAGTCAGTCCATAACCTAGATCAACCGAGACCCAATATAGGTCCACACGCTAATCTCCATTTGCCAAGTCTTGAATATAACCACCATCAAAATCCTGAAACTTCACCAGAAGCTGCACCAACATCACTTATGCATATCATCAAATATTTTCATCAAAATCTCAGTTGGTGAAACCCTCGCTAGAACTACAAGCCAAGCTTCCAAGCAAAAAGGATAGCATCTGATCACCAGACCAAAACCAACTGACTAAATATGAACATGAGTATCATGAATAAGGAAATTCCATAACCAAATCATACCATATCCTACTAGATCATGCCAGATCCAAACCAACTAGAAACTACTCAACCTATAGGGACCAGAAGGGTGTTGGTAAAGCATCCAAATAACTAGTGTTGGCATCAATAACAAAACATCAATGCAACACATAATCAATTACACCAAATGGCCAACATGATCAAGATCTAGAAATCCATTAGATGAACACAACTTACTCTTAAATGAAGTTCTTGTTAGCTTTCTCATCTACAATTCCTTACACACCGAATTAGCAAGCTTCAAAATCTTAGGCAAATCACTAACAAATTGAGTATAACTTATCCTTACCATGCAGTCAAAATTAACATGACACTTTCTCCTATTCCACAACCAACTTTCATCAATCTGAGCAATCAAACAACTTTTCTCACCATCATTCAAGTGAAAGATATTACCTCCAATCTTAGTTCCATATTCAATCTCTATATCAGAGGCATTTGGAATCTTGCATTTACAATTTATGAATTGCAAATCATATCCCTTATCCTCTATCTATTGAACACTCAAAATATTATGCTTCAATCCTTCAACATACAAGACATAATCAGTATTATATTTTCTATTGAAAGATATAGAACCTCTACACGAGTCACATAATCTTTGTCATCTCCAAATCTTACTATTCCACCATCATACCTTTCCATACTCACAAATTTTCTTTTATCACCCGTTATATGATGTGAACAACTATTATTTATCTCTTATTCATCTTTCTCTTCAATCTTAGTAGGTAACAATTTCTCCTCAACAATGTAACTTGTAGGATTCATTGATACTGAATCATCTTCCTTGACAACAATAAATAAAAATTCATCTTATGAATTCCCCTTCTTTGATTCCTCATCTGTCATACCTTCATCAACACCATGATAGTATCTCTTCTAATTTTTGTACTTCTAGTAGGCCTTATAGGGATTATCACTCTTATCATGCTTCTCGTATCTATCATACTTATTAGATCTATCATACCTTTCATTCTTATCATGTTGGCATTTTGCATATAGATTGCATTAATGATATGTTGTCATTGATGTCAATTGAACTAGTAATGGTATTCATATTATTGCTGATATTGTTGTTTTTTATATTGGATACTAACCAGTAAGAAGATATTTGTGGAAGATGTTGTAAATCGGTATGTAAAGTTTGTGAGTTGAACTGGTGAACAAGTGTAAAGGGTTAAACCTTTCTTGTTAGGGTTCCCACAAATACTAAGAGGGGGGGGGGTGAATCAGTATCTGACTGGTGAGTAGTATTTCTTAAATTAAAACATGCAGAACATAAAATTGCAGTATACCGGTATGCAAGAATTAATGTAATAAACAAAATCAGAAACATCCACATGAAAAGAACACCATAACACAAGATGTTTAACGAGGAAACCCAGTGTGGGAAAAACCTCGGTGGGATGTGTGACCCACAATATTCACTTACTGGCCAATAAGAGAATAATATGATAGTTCTGATACTTAATATAAGTACAGATCCGATAGCCAACAAGATGAGAGGGGGGGGGGGTTAATCATACAAACTTAATCATCAATGAAAAAATTAGATTCTACCTCGGTAACATATATCAGTCATAGAATAAAAACTGTCAAACATGCAAACTCAAAAGCATATGAACAATATAAACCTCATAACACCAGATTTAATGTGGAAACTCAAATAGGGAAAAACCACTGTGGGATTTCGGACCCACTAGGAAATATAATCTTCTAGAGTATGCTCGGTTAAAAGCCAATCTTGTTAAAGATTACAAAACACATTGCTAGATGTGACCCGGTTAAGGGATTTCCCTCAGATCTATTAGGATCTTCACTTTGTTAGAAGTGACCTTGTCAAAGGATTTCAAACACTCATTTTGAATGTCACCTTGTTAGAGGATTTACTTATAAGACTGTTAAGTCCACTCGGTTAAGAGATTTCCTGTTACTTTCACAAGATAACAATAATACAATCTATCTGCAACTTCACATCTAAAATGCTAAAGCAGATTCTTATTTGTTCAACACAATCTAGACATAGAACTAATCTTGTCTATCTGTTGGGCATCAATACTCTATTATTCCAACAGGTCTTCAAGCTTCTGTGCTCGGTGATCACTATGTAGCATCCCTGTGCATACACTTGCCCACATTCATTGTTTATCAACAGTTCCTTATTTATAAACAATCATCTAACCACTTAATCTCCTTGATCACATTTCCCATGATCAATCATAGCCATCAGATCTTCCATCTTGTCTAGGTTCATTGTATCTTATGATCTGAAAAACATTTTACCCTGCCTTGGAACTTGCACAATCATCTTGGAACTTGTGTTAGGGTAATGTGGTTCAATCTGAGCTGTAGATCTTCTTGCTGACTTTCCATTGCCTTAGATTTGTTAACAAACTTCTTCCATGGCTTACCAATCATTGATCCGCTCCAGCTCATCAGCTTCTTTCATTAAATATCACATGTAAACATTCAATGCATTATATTATAGCTCGGTTACAACTCGGTGAATACTAAACTTTACTCAGTAGACATTCTGTCTTCATTAACCGACTGCGATAACCTTAGGGTTTACCGACTAGGTTCTTTGCCTGATAACATGGTGTAGTATTAACCTTTACATTTTACAACATATGTATGATGTTAAAACAATCTAAAACATCAAGATCTCATCATTTTCTGACTCGGTAGAGTTGCCCATTGAATAACTTATCCCTTTATTCATCATATTATTTCCTGTGTTTTTACCGGCTTCTTTATAATCTTCATATCATATTTCTTAAGATATGGCAACATCATACTGAATTAGAAAATCAATTTCTTAACATCAATGACAAAATAATAATATCAAGATAGTAAAACATGTTTAATCAGTTATGTCCATAATCATCAACAACCTTGTCAATATCCTTGTTATATTGCCAACAATCTCCCCCTTTGACATTGATGGCAAAACCAATTGATTTGACCGTTAAGAATTCAGATTGTTGTGATTCTGAAATGCTGAAATGCGTTCCCCCATACATCAGACTTCTCTTCTCAATCTTCTCATGTCTTCTCCTCCTGGTAGTCTTCTCCTCCTTGGGTAGGTCTTCTCCTCCTGGTAGTCTTCTCCTACTTGGGTAGGTCTGCTCCCCCTGGTAGTCTTCTCCCCCTTTGACAACAATGCCAAAAAGAAAAGAACTAAAACATAAGTTGTTTCTGTAAGAAGTTATTTCCTGCTAATGTGTATCAACTGAGTCTCATTCAGAGCATTTGTTTACAATTCCTGTTCCCTATATCATTTTCTGTATATCCCAATATTGTTCCAGTACACTTTCAGAAAAGCATTCTTAAAGTGTATCACTCTAGCATCAGCTCCCTAAAAGATATTCAATAGATTCATCGAAGTGATGCTTTCACCGAACTTGGTCAGTGAGTAAGAGATAGGGGTAGGACCCCTAACTTACTTCTGAGATATTCAAAAGTGTCCTTTGGTAGTGGCTTGGTGAAGATATCAGCTATTTGTTCCTTTGTGTTAACATATTCCAACACCACTTTCTTTTCATGAGCTTCTTCTCTAAGATAATGATATTTGATAGATATGTGCTTTGTCTTAGAGTGCATAACATGGTTCTTTGAAATATTAATGGCACTGGTATTGTCACAGAATATAGTTACTGGCTCGGTAACTTTCTCATTTATACCTTCCAACAATTGTTTGATCCATGCAATGTTGGTACAATTCAGTGCTGCAACAACATATTCAGCTTCGGTTGTTGATTGAGAAACACATCCTTGTTTCTTGCTAAGCCAACTCACTAGTCTTTCTCCTAAGAAGAAAGCTCCTCCACTTGTGCTTTTCCTGTCATCAATGTTGCCTGCCCAATCAACATCAGTATAGACTTTCAAATCAAAACCATTTCCTTTCTGATATACAAAGCCATAATCTTTAGTGCCTTTCAAGTATCTGAAAATTCTTTTGATTGTTGTCATGTGTATTTCCTTAGGATCTGCAAAGAATCTTGCAACAATACCTACTACATGTGCTATATCAAGCCTACTATGAACAACATATTGTAGTTTTTCAATCATGGATCGATAGAGTGTCTCATCAACAGATGCACATTCATAATTCTTTGATAGTTTGCAGTTTATAGTCATAGGAGTACTTACTGGCTTTGAATCCTCCATTTCAAACTTCTTCAAGATTTCCTTTATGTATTTGGATTGAGTAATGAAAATTTCATTTTTCATTTGCAGTATCTGTAAGCCTATAAAATACTTTATCTCACCGATTAACGACATCTCAAATTCTTTGCTCATTTCATTACCAAAGTTCTTGCATAAAGAGTCATTTCCACAAAATATAATATCATCATCATTCTTCATGTACATGTTGTTGTTCTCACTTGTCCTTATAAAACCAACCTTAATCAAATAAGAGTACAATCTTTCATACCATTCTCTAGGTGCTTGTTTCAGACCATATAAAGCTTTGTTCAATTTACATACCTGATCTTTATTATTGTCTTCAACAAATCCTTTAGGTTGTTCATTGAAAACTTCTTCTTCTAATATTCCATTCAGAAATGCAGATTTGACATCCATTTGATATAACTTGAAGTTTTTGAAAGCAACATATGCCAGCAATGTTCTAACTCCTTCAAGTCTGGCAATAGGTGCAAAAGTCTCACCATAATCAATTCCTTCTTCTTGGGCATAACCTTTGCAATCATTCTTGCTTTGTTCCGAATGACCTCTCCTTTCTCATTTAGTTTGTTTCTGAAGATCCACTTTGTACTGATTACATTTTTGTCCTTAGGTCTTGGGACTAGTGTCCATGTATCATTCTTCTTGATTTGATCAATCTCTTCAGTCATAGCATTTATCCAATCTTCACTATTGAATGCCTCTTTTACTATTCTTGGTTCAAATTCAGATATCAAACATGTGTTCTATCTCAGTTTGTTTCTTGTCATCACTGGATCATCCTTATCTCCTATAATCTGACTTGGTGTATGATGTCTTCTGACATATTTGGCTAATACAGGCTCGGTAGGCTCCGTATGATCCTCTTCATCACTTAGTAACTAGATATCTTCCTCATTTCCTTCAACAATTATCTCGGTAGGACTTTTCGGTTACACATAGACAAATTCATCATAGTCTTCTGGTTCTTTGGAATTGCTATCATTAGTTCTTTCTGCAAATTCATCAATTTTCACATTTACACTTTCTACTATTTTGTTAGATGATTTGATCTGACATATAAATGCTTTGCTTCTAGAAGAATATCCTAGAAATGTTCCTTCTTCACTTTTCTGATCAAACTTGTCATTTCTATCATCTTTATGAACATAGCATTTGCTTCCAAAGATCTTAAAATAACTTACATTAGGTTTCTTGCCATACCAGATTTCATAAGGTGTCTTCAAAGTACCTTTCTTCAATTGAACTCAGTTCAAGGTGTAAACAACTGTGCTTATTGCTTCTCTCCAAAATGTTTGTGGAACCTTCTTCTCAATCATCAGTGTTCTAGCACAATCCACAATAGATCTGTTGCTTCTTTCAGCTATTCCATTCTGCTGTGGAGTCCTCGTTGCAGAGACTTGTCTTTTAATACCATGAGCATTGCAATATAGGTTGAACTCATCAGATGTGAACTCTCCTCCTCTATCTAATCTAAGACATTTCAGTTGTCTTCCTATTTCATTTTCAACTCTAGCCTTGTACCACTTAAACATTTGAAAAGCTTCTGATTTTTCTTTTAAAAACATTACTCACATCATTCTTGAATAATCATCCACAAATAATATGAAATACTTATCACCATAATAACTTTGAACTTTCATAGGACCACAAAGATCAGTGTGTACAAGATCTAAAATTCCCTTAGAAGTGTAGGACTTACTTGTAAAGCTAGATCTTGTCATCTTGCCCATTTGGCATCCTCGGCACATAGCATTCTTAGGTTTTTCAAGACTCGGTAGACCTCTTACTTTGTGCTTCTTACTTATCTTGATCAGATTATCAAAATCAACATGACAAAACCTTTTATGCCATAACCAGGTGTTATCAATCTTTGCATGCAAGAACTTGTTGTGAGTAGAGTCAAGGTGAAATGTATTACCTTTTGTTTGTGTCTCGGTAGCAGCTAACTTTCCATTTTTGTCATGAACTTTGACAATTCCTTTCTAAAATTCTATTCGGTAACCTGTGTTGTTTAGTTGTGCTACACTCAAAAAATTATATTTCAAACCTTCAACCCAATAAACATCATTGAATCTTGCTTTATTAGGAAGTGTTATGGATCCTTTACCTCTTACCAGACATGGTGCATCATTACCAAATCTAACATAGCCTCCATCATAATCTTCTAACATAACAAACTTGTGTTTATCTCCTGTCATATGATGTGAGCATCCACTATCTATAATCCAAGAATCATTAGTGTTTATGTGAGATATTAGGGCTTTTTCTTCATACCTTTCTTCATCTGATCCATCCTTGATAGCCACATAAACAACTTCCTCTATATCAGTCTCTTTTGATTTATCATCTTCAGATTCCTCATCAGCAATTAAGCAGGTCTTTCTATTTCTTCTTTTGAAGTCTCGGTGACCTCTGTAATGATTATTTTTCTATCTGTCATCTCGGTAATCTCTCTTTTCAGTGAAATCTTTGTCAAGACAGTTAGAAGCCATATGTCCAATCTTATCACAATTAAAAAAATTTCAAGGGTAGTTTTCCCTTATACTTACCTTTGCCTCTTGGTAACCTTTTGGCCAATAGTGCTTCAAATTCTTCTTGCTTTCTGATTTCTTCATATAGTTTGTGTACCTCCTCCATGCTCCACTATGATCTTCTCCAGAGTACTTATACTTTCTTTCATTGTAATCATTAGATTCATTCAGATGAAAAGAACTAAACGTAGATTCAACTTTATTTACCGATGACCCACTGTTATCAAAATTACTTAACTCAAATGCATGTAGCTTACCAATAGTAGCATCCAAGGAAACTAGCATATTAGGTATAGACCTCAATTCATTGATTGCAGAGACCTAGATTGTATAGGCAGGTAGAAGGGTTCTTAACAACTTACTTGTCACATCCTTTTCTTCAATAGTTCCTCCTGCTCCCTTGATTTGATTTACAATCTCCTTTAGTCTTGTACTGTACTGGGTTATGCCCTCACCTTCATTCCTCCTCATAGATTCAAGTTGTCCTCTTAGACTATCAACTTTTTCTCTTTGAACATGTTCATCTCCTCCATATACAGATATGAGCTTAGTCCACATAGCCTTTGCATCATTGCAGCCTTCTAGATCATTAAACTCAGAATCGGTCAATGCAGATGTTATTTCAATCATTGCTTGAATGTGTTCTTGCTTTGCCTTTATCTCTTCAATAGTCAATGGATAGGTGCTCGGTGTAACAAAATCATTCTCTAGATAGTATATAGCATATTCTCCAACTCCTGATAGATGTAGCTTCATCCTTTTCTGCCATGTAGAGAAATTTGACTTATTCAGCTTAGGTGCATCCCTCTTATACATCTTTGGATCTTTAACTCAAGTGCCTTTAAACTTTCCTTTCGGAGTCCAAAGCTCTGATACTTAATATAAGTACAGATCCGATAGCCAACAAGATGAGAGGAGGGAGGGGGGGTGAATCATACAAACTTAATCATCAATGAAAACATCAGATTCTACCTCGGTAACATATATCAGTCATAGAATAAAAACTGTCAAACATGCAAACTAAAAAGCATATGAACAATATAAACCTCATAACACCAGATTTAATGTGGAAACCCAAATAGGGAAAAACCACTGTGGGATTTCGGACCCACTAAGAAATATACTGTTCTAGAGTATGCTCAATTAAAAGCCAATCCTGTCAAAGATTACAAAACACATTACTAGATGTGACCTGGTTAAGGGATTTCCCTCAGATCTGTTAGGATCTTCACTTTGTTAGAAGTGACCTTGTCAAAGTATTTCAAACACTCATTTTGAATGTCACCTTGTTAGAGGATTTACTTATAAGACTGTTAAGTCCACTCGGTTAAGAGATTTCCTATTACTTTTACAAGCTAACAGTAATACAATCTATCTGCAACTTCACATCTAAAATGCTAAAGTAGATTCTTATTTGTTCAACACAATCTAGACATAGAACTAATCTTGTGTATCTGCTGGGCATCAATACTTTGTTATTCCAACAGGTCTTCAAGCTTCTATGCTCGGTGATCACTATGTAGCATCCCTGTGCATACACTTGCCCGCATTCACTGTTTATCAACAGTTCCCTATTTATAAACAATCATCTAACCGCTTAATCTCCTTGATCACATTTCCCATGATCAATCATAGCCATCCGTTCTTCAATCTTGTCCAGGTTCATTGTATCTTACGATCTGAAAAATGTTTTACCCTGCCTCGAAACTTGCACAATCATCTTGGAACTTGTTTTAGGGTAATGCGGTTCAATCTGAGCTGTAGATCTTCTTGCCGACTTTCCATTGCCTTAGATTTGTTAACAAACTTCTTCCATGGCTTGCCAATCATTGATCCACTCTAGCTCATCAGCTTCTTTCATTAAATATCACATGTAAATATTCAATGCATTCTGTTATAGCTCGGTTACAACTTGGTGAATACTAAACTTTACTCGGTAGACATTCTGTCTTCATTAACCGACTGTGATAACCTTAGGGTTTACCGACTAGGTTCTTTGCCCGATAACATAGTGTAGTATTAACCTTTACATTTTATAACATATGTATGATGTTAAAACAATCTAAAACATCAAGATCTCATCATTGTCTGACTCGGTAGAGTTGCCCGTTGAATAACTTATCCCTTTATTCATCATATTCTTTCCTATGTCTTTATCGACTTCTTTATAATCTTCATATCATATTTCTTAAGATATGACAACAGCATACTGAATTTGAAAATCAATTTCTTGACATCAATGACAAAATAATAATATCAAGACAGTAAACCATCTTTAATTAGTTATGTCCATAATCATCAACAACCTTCTCAATATCCTTGTTATATTGCCAGCATATTACTTACAATAGGGGCCTGCACATGCAGGAAGGCCAGCTGCCTAGAGCTCATTGCTCAATGAGGAGTAACACTAACTTACAATGAGGATTATACTAATCGAAAGACTTGTACTGCTTTACAATAGCATCTCTAATGCTAGATTCAGTACTGGCTCTAACTCTATTCTTTACATATACCCTTGACCTATAATTCGCACATTAGGTCTGCCTAATAATTTTCTTTATGGTCTCTTCTTTACTCTTACAAATGTCTACAATGATCTCTTTTATATACAAGAGTCATTTTACAATTTGCCAAGTCGGCTTACAATAATAATCATAATATTACATACCAAAAATCTTGTCGGCCTCTATGCCGGTATATATCTTTTCTTCTATGCTGGTGCCGGTGCTGGTGTAGAGTGATCTTGTTGAGTCCGGTGCATTGTCTTGCTTGTGTAATGTTTTGCCGGTATAAAGTTTTGTCGGTGCCATAGGATTGCAAGGTTGCCATCAATGACAAAACCTTCAATCACACACAATGTCTCATTGGAGTGTCCATATGCCAACAATCTCCCCCTTTGGCACTGATGGCAACACTCATGAGAAATTTCAAAAAGTGTCCAAAATGTGTAGACCAAAAAATTTACCAAAAATATGAAGGGCTCCCTCTGAGCATATGATTCCTATCTTTGAACTTTCTCATCCTATTGCTCCCCTTTTGGCATCAATGACAAAGGTTGTCAAGATGTTAGTAGAGTTTGTAGTTATACTGATGCATATCCTCAACCTTGTAGTTGGGTAGTTATTATCTGAAAAAGATCGCCCAAAATTAAGTTTATACTGTCCATAAACTTTTTGCTATTTTTTATTGTTGGTTCAGTCCTCTTCACAGTACTGGTGAGATGCTGCAATTGTTCTGCCGATGTTTTACTTCCCTATGCTAATGCCTTTGAGATTTCTTTCCGCAAAGATGCTAGATAGTACAATCTTGGACTCAGTTTAGATCTCAAGTGTTTTGCCTTGTTTATTATTGTCTCTTTCTCTCTTTCTTGTTTAAGCAATTCTGCCTCAAAATTTGCTAACTTATCTTCAAAAATAGATAGTGAGTCTGGTGAGTTGACAAAATTGTCTGCAAGCTTGTTTATCTCTTCCTATGTCTTTCTTATTTTCTTGTCAATATCTACAGTTAGGAAGTTTTTTTTGCATGTGTCTTTATACAAGTTTTTATACTCTTATAACAGACTACACAGTTCTGGTAGAAGTGTGTCAAAGTCTCTATTACACTTCTTTATTTCTTCCGCAAAGAATTTCTATTTCTCCTTTTCTACCATGTCCTTTACAAATTCTTCCTTTATTTTCTCAATATTTCTAGAAATGTATTTACATAATGTATCCAATTGTCCTAAAGAATCTTTATTATCTATATTACAATCAGGAGCAATTATCTTCAAAACTGGTATTGAATCATCTATTGCTTTGTAAGCTTGTGAACTATAGTCAGTTATTTTCTCGATGGATTCAAGTAATAGCCTAGTTACATTTGTTGACTTTGATGATGACCCAACAAACTGAGTACCGGTGGAAGTGACCATGCTTGTATTGACCTCTGGCAGGTGAGTTTGTGTCTGCATTTCCTTTAGCACTGGTTTTCCTGCTTCATTTCTTACTAGTGGCATCTGTTCTGGGGCCTTTAGCTCTATCAGTTTCTCTATTTGTACCTCAAATTCCATCTTTTTCCCTGTATCCTTTGCCAGTTGCTCTGTATCTCTTGTTAACAGAGGCTCTTTAGCCATATCTAATTTTTCACTTGTATCTTTATCAACTGTTATTTTGATCTTTTGGGTATCAACATTTACAATGTATAGGACTTCAGGATT